>NC_092628.1:80161650-80502821 GCF_039555335.1 Amphiura filiformis
TTTGCCATCTTAACTCTTGTTTAAAAAAATCTAAATAACTGCTTTTGCATTATTTATGTATGTAAATAAGCCCCTCAGGTTGTTTCAGGTGCAGAACAAATGAATAAATCAATATTAATTATTATCATTATCTCTGCCAGTCCCTTTTAATGCAACTGATTGTTTTTCGTTCGCACAATCCATGTTGGAGTGATCTAGTATAACTAGAAGCAGGATGGCTTCTTCAGACAAGTTGCTTTGTTCTCATAGTAGTAAATAGTCTTACCTTGCAAAGCTCTTGAAGGCCGCTGACTGGGGATTGATACACAGCGGTACACTGTTACCCTCGTGTCTCTCCGTTATAAACTTATGTAGAGCCTCTGTAGAGAGAGAAAGCAACAAAAAAAAAAAATAGATCAGGATAATTAAGTATTTCAATTATATCAGACTTAAAACATCTGCCACTATTACCAGTTTCATGGATCTAATCTTAAGCAATATAATGAATAAAGGTTCAAGGAGAAGCTTGTCTTATAAATACCACTAGTACCTGCTAGCCTGCTTCTAGCTGTCAGCAGGGTTGCCAAACCCACGATTTAGCAGCCCAATTGGGTGACTTTTGAACATGTCCTGTCCCATAGAAACCAATGGTTAAGGAAAAAAATTTGGCGACTTTTTCAACATTGGCTCCTCGACTTCTGATAGTTACCAGTCCCACAGAAACCAATGGTTAAGAGAAAATTGAGGACTTTTTTATTATTTTGACCCCGATTTGGCCTGAAAATTTTGAGCAACCCTGGCTGTCTGTGCTAGACATCAGACTCTGGTCAACCACGCTATTTTCACGCTAGCATTTTTTTCAATTTGGATAAAGTGCTAATCTGTTCAGCATAATTTGTGTGTGTGAATTTTGTTGGTTCATTATTAAGCCTGAAGTAATAATATGTTCATTACAAATTTAACTGCAGCCAGTCGAGTCTAACACAAAAATGTGCAAACTGAAATTGCTTGCAAAAAATAAGTCCATTTTTAGAGTATTATATGAGAGACACAGTCATTACACCTGTATAATAATAGCATACCGGTAATGCATCTCATAGTAACCTATACACATATCTATATAATCAGAATTGGAAGGACCACAAGCCGGGTTCAGCATTACCACATTTCTATGCTGCTGAGATGAAAATAATGTTGAATGACTTTTTACACTGGTCTTTTTCTATAACAGGCAACCACATACAGTGACCCAAAGTGAGGATATTTTTAAATTTTATTTTTGAGTTCAGGTGGAATATTAAACTTTACAAATAAGATTAAATTTTTAAAGTAAAATAACATGTGTGGATACCTTAATTTGGTCAAAATATTGCTCACATAATTCAAGGGTTTGATTCAACTTGTGAAATATCCTGAAAGTAGTAAAAAATCCTGAAAAACAGCGTGAAATTGGGCTAAAATACCCCAAAATGGCCTAAAAATCAATGAAATTGCATACATTTTAGCCACAAAAAAATACTGAAATCATGTAAAATCCTTAAGAATCACACACATTCATACCCCTGCACATACATTGCTGAATGAGAACATTGCAGCCAGTATTAATTCCATTATAAAAATTGATCACATGGACTGAAAAGCTTATAGAGCACACTCAACCAGCTACGACTTTAATATACACGTTATCCCTATATGATCATGAATTATCTTGGATGTGAGCTACATTCTGGATTATAATCCTAAAGAGTAAAAGAGCAAAGTGCATTTCCATTATTTGATCACTGCTTTGCATCACTGCTATGCATCATGCATTAAAACTGACTTGAAGTTTTGATTTGTAGAGAGAGTCGTGTTCAATCTAATCAAGAAATGGATTCCCACTTATTATTTGCTAAATAAACATTAACATGAATAATTACTGCATAATTGCTTTTTAATCATGGCAAGTATCACATAATTACCCCCTGTAAATCAGATATGATTTCCAGGAAATGTTACATCTTCATTTTATATTATAGTGATACATTTAACTAATACATTTGAGTATTGCATGATAAAGGATCATAAATATGCGCCTACACAATCAGCATTATCTTTAAACACCTTTTTCTAATGAAATTATCATGTTTAAATTTGCATAATTACCACCAAAGTTCACAACAAAGGGGTTTCCATTAACGAGAAGCACTCACCTTTGACCTCATGTACAGAAGTAAGTCCATCTTCAAATGACGAGTCAAACCTCTGCGGGGCAACAGGTTCAAAATCAGACGTGTAGTGTCTTCCTGCTGGTGTGTTGTGACAGCACTGGCACATACATGTGTGATATCTGAGCCTACCCTCATCTAGGTAGGGGTGAGCAAGGGCGTCTGTACATGATATGCGTTTGTCGGGGTTGAAGACGAGCATTCTGCTCAGGAGATGTATGGCTTCATGCGTAGCTTGATTGGAGAGGCTATAAAGTGCTGATAGACAGGGCTGTGACAAAAAACAATTACAGATTACATTATATGGCTATGTGATTAGGAACACTGGTCATTGGCACTAATCTCAATCCTCATTTTAAACTATACTTTTTCACCCAGTAGCTAAAAATTGCAGATATTTGAACAGAAATTTAAGAGATGTGAATGAGAAGCTTGATGTATAAATCATGTCCTGAATGATGAAGGGACAGTAACAGTAGCTGCTTATGTTGGTTAAAATGAGAAAATGATATATCACTTACGCATTTAATCACTACTTGTAGAAATAGCCATACAGGTATGTACCGCAAACATGGGTAACATTTTTAGCCTTTTGGTATATCACTGACCCCTTTTTGTAGGTCATAGATGGGTCCATTTTTTCAAAAAATATTTTTCTCCAAAAACAGCCCAATTTTGCCTCACTGTAGCCAAAATTTTTGAAATTTTCCCAAAATTTGGGGGGAAAAAAAAAAAAAATTAAGACAATTTGTGTTCCATTTGACCAAAAAATTTGCATTTTGGTATATCGATGGGTCCAAATTTCTTGAAAAATTAGTCTATTGATCGGTCCACTTCAAATTCTCAGTGGCACACCCCAATCCAAACTTGAGTACTCCCCAGGCCCCATTCATGTAGTTTGCTGAACTTATAAAGTATTGGGTATTAGCTTCAAAATAATGCCTTTCTTGCTCAAATATGCTCCTGTGTGGACCTAATCAGAATTCTGCGTATCGCACCGAGATGTCCGGTTACATAGAATAGATGCACCATTATTGATTTCAATTGAATTCATGACATAATGACTCATAAATTGAGCCACAATTGTCACGGGTAATTCAGTAGCTTAATTCATGAACGAGACATTGTTTTGAATAACCTTTCCACGAGTAAGCTTAAGGATCTATGAATACCGTTACGCATTAGAACTTGCTAATTTTAGATGAGTTGACATGATTCACATACTCTTAAATTTCATGTTCCTAACAAGTCTACCAATTGTGTGATACTTATGGCAAAATATCTGCTACCTGGTTTGTTAAATCTTCATGGTACAATTTGGTTTGAAAAAGATCTATTTTTAACATTAAAGACAATTCTCTTAAACAGGTTAACTATAAAAGTGCAAGTTTTCACAGCATTTTTTCCCACTATTCACAATTCAAGGGGTTGCAAAAACACAGTGAGTAAATGTAAATGCTCAATATCACAAATTTCAAAACAAACAAAAAATATTTTTTTAAATAAAGAAAGAGGGCATCAAAAAATAAATAAGAGTGAAATTTTTATGTGGTCAGTGCTGTTGCTATGTATGTATGCTCTGTACAGCACAAAAACACATGACATAATATATCGTCTGTTTATTGTATGACACCACTTAACTGCATTGATGCATCAGTTTGTAATCGCTGTATGATTTAAGATGTGATTTCCCGCCATAATTAAGTCCAATTTGGTACTTATTTGACACCTGCAATTTGTATCACACATATCATTGCAAAACCTCATCCAGCAATTAAATACTTCATCCTGAAGATCTATCCAAAATCAATTCACCCTGGAATTCGAAACCCAATAATCAAATCACCAATCTATTGTTGTCTAATAAACCTACCGGTTTGTGAGGTGAGCGTAGTAAGTGAGCTCGAGCACCATCGCAAGCATACTTCATATCATCCAAACTGGGTGTCCCTAGTAGGTCTGTTATAAGGTTGAGCTGTAGACAGAAAACAAAACAAATATTTGCACATTGAATATTTCTGGGTAACATTTCACCTTTTCCATCACATCATTAAAGACATATTTCTGTATAGAAAAACAACAGATGCGTACATGTAAAATAGATGCTCAATTAGCCTGGCAATAACTAAAAAGTTCCAAAACCATGTCTCATGTGTATAAACTATGACGCTAATCCCATCATAAACTCAATTTTTTACCTTATTTGGCACATAACCATGCTCTACTTTCCATTTTCCATGTTCTAAATTACCCCACACAAGCCTACTTCACCATGGGTACTACATGTACATAGTTATAGTAGTTACAATTCATCTCATCAATGAATTATCTACACAATTTCTCTAGCATACATGTTGCAGCATGTACTGTTTATCACCAGATTTTGACAGGAAATTATTTTTATGTATTTGAAAATTCCAACTATTTGCACACTAAAATTTGAGCAAGCCCAACCCCTTGCAAATTTAATATCTCTGCAAGAGAGCTCAAATATCAGCGGCAAATGCCAATTTAAATTTTGCAAACTTGCAAGTTAGTTCTCAATAAAAATGCTCTTGAAATTGGGTTACTATACTAATTGACCTAAATAAGTACCATATACACCTAATTAGAGCCATGTGGTGCTTTTGTATATAATTCAAGGGGGGGGGGGGGCCCTTGTATTTATGTTATGGAATTCACATTGGATATTATCCATGCAAATAATGCTACAATCCAATATTTAAAAAAGAAATAATAGCTGTAGAATAAATGTTGCTGTCAATGAAACTTAATGACGCAAGATTTTGTTTTTTTTGACAAGTTTTGTGACAAATTATGAATTTGCCACAAATCACAAGATTTGACTCAATTAAAGATATACAGAAGGAGCACTTTAAAAAATTCCTGAAGAATTTTTTTTGTTATGTTGCCTGAAAAATTTGGGTCAAATAAAGAGGGTTTTTTTTTCCCAAAACTGAGCATTTTTGCCCAAATTTGCAAGTCTTTGCCATTCTAAATATGTATACTTTTATATACTTACAACCAACAATTTAGCGGTTACAAGGCCCAAAAGTTTCCATAATTCCAGGGTTAAGTCAATAAAACCAACCTTAAACAAGTGCAAGTTTAAACTTCAAATCTCAGTGAGGCACTAATTTGGGAATGTTACTATTTAAAGGTAGAATATGGTATTAATGACAATAGATAAAACAAATCAAGGGAGAAAACATACAATGTGCAGGGAACCGGGGCGACACTCATTAGAGTTGACGAGGCACTTCCTCTGTGACAAGCTATTAAACAATCTCATCATAATTATCAACAACCTTGTTTATTGACCTATTGAGGCTAATAATATCAAGTTGTCTTGTTTGTGATGATGTCGCACATATTATGCTGTCAATTTTATGCAATACAGATACATGAATATAAATGTTTTCATCTGGACACTTTTTCAAAACTAGATTTATACTGCAGCAAGTGATTGAGATACTGTAGCACTGTGAAGTGTGTGTATGAATCGGGCACAAGATTACTTCCTGGATAGCGCAGTATTGCTACGGATATATGTTTTGCAGAATGTTATTAAAGATGCATCACTCACAGTTGTGCGCTAAACTTTGAATATATTGAGCACCACACATTTGCAAATGCCTGCAACATGACTTATATTGCCAGGTCTGTTTCACTAGGATCCACAACATACTCATCTATTAGGGGCAAAGTTCTTTAACCCTCCCAGTACATTCATACATTTATTGAATGACCTTTGTAAATTTGGGTACAAAAACTCATACTCTGCAACTTGAGGTCAAATTTTGCACTGGTTATTTAATTGAGGTTATTGAACTATGCCATTGGGATGAGGCCATTGTGGTTCATAGTGTCTGAAGAGCAATAGGTGGTGACCACACTCATTTTAAATGTAAAATAAAGGATAATATATACAACTTTTGCCGAGCTGCCAAGATATGAAGGAAAAGAGCAATCAAAGGGGCTATGAACTACCTTCCCTCAGATATGTTTAGGATAGGGAACTTCCCTATTTAGATAACTAAGTGTTTGTAGCAGGTAGTTCTAACAGATTATTAACCTGTGTATGGAAACATTAAATCAGTGGTTTATCTTACGAGCCTGAAATTATACATACATCATGTTGAGTTTGAATATAGGTTACTTCTACAGTAACATTTTAAATCATTAGGCGGAGGCGCCGTATTTAGCGTTAGCTTTAGATATTTAATTAATTTCTTTATTTTTCACCCATGTTAAGTTGGGTGGAAAATAAAGAAAATAATTAAATGTCCAAAGCTAACATTAAATGTGTAAGTTTTGTAAGATGTACACAAGCAGATTTTATACAACTTTTCCTACAAATAGTCAAACACTTACAAATGTACATGATTGTGCATACACAGAAACTTTCATCTTATTTGACCCAAAAGATTAATTCCTCAACTATTAAAGTGTACAAGATGGGTCCAGGTGAGACAAAATATAATTCTTTCCACCCAAAAGCTTGATTTTTTTCAAATGTCACATTTTCCTTGAAACCAACATTAATTCCCAATATATACGTGATCGTCCATCGCAAATGGTCTGTCAAGTCGGCATTTTCATTTTTTGAGATATTATTAAGGAAAATTCTTCTCAAAGTAACCTTTACAATGATAAATTGCATGTCCATATATTGCTTATTAGGAAGGCAATAAAAAATAAATAAAGTGGTTTCAAAAGAAATCCTTTGTTTTTTATTGTTCATTGAAAAGTTCAATGGACCATATATCTCAGGGATTCAAATCCGATGAGAATCTGAGAACCGGTTCTCCCGAGTGTTCTCGCCGGGTTCTCGTAAGCTTCCAAGTCTCAGATCGCATGTTGTGTTACATTTTACCTTCCTTTACTTGCAAACGGAAATATGATTTTATAATCTTATTAATCCAAAAATACAATTCTGAAATGTTGGGAAAGTTTTCTTCATTTTAGCTATCAATTCATTGTACTATCACGAATGGAAACCCATGGATTTAGAACTAATTTTAAGTTTGAGCATTGTCATGAAACGGTAGTACTAAAAGTGACATGCATTGTCTGTCAGTAAAAACAAATTTTGGCCAGGTACATGAGGGGAAGGTGGTGACAGCCTTATGAATTTGCCTATTTTTCTCAATATTTTGCGGGAATCGAAAGCCTGGTTTTGATGAGAACCAAAGGTTCTCGCAAAAGCCCTTTGCGAGAACCTAAACAGGTTCCCGCAATTGATTACCAATTAGAACCTGTGTATCTCAGAACTAGTTCTGCTGACATTGCAGCCCCTTTGTGGTGGATGGGTCACATATTAGAATGCAATATGTTCCGACATAAGGCGGTTCTCGAACCGCAAGTCTCGTCTGCTTTCGCGACTGCCTGCTTTCGCGACCACCTGCTTTCATGATAACTTTTGGCAGAAGTAAATGAATCTGCAACAATTTTTAGTGATTTGACTCCAAATGACCCCAAAATGACCTTGACATTTTTTGTCACACTACGGCGGTCATTCCCACCAAATTTACATGAACCTGCAACGAGACAAAAATGAGCAGGAGATTTGGTACACTGCACATATCCAAATTCAAACAAATCGAAGGTGTTTTTCAAATATATTTTGATATCAGCAATATATTTCTAAATTACAAAGAATCCAAAAGGAACTAGAAACTAAAAATCTTTGAACTGAATCTCAATTTGTAAGTAACAAGTCTAAAATATTTTTAGAAAATAAACTTAGGTGCCATGGTGATTGGATTTTTGAGCTATTGCACCTCCTTACAAGTCACTTAAGCATGTCAGATCCAGAGTAGTCTCAAACTCTTGATTATTCTCCCTGGAACTCAATAAGATTGTCATCTTTTGACAGTGCTAATTAATGCAAGCTAAGTGATGGCTAAAAACACCCAAAATAGCTTATTATTTCAATGACATTTCAATGTCTTAGTCTGCCTTTTCCCTTTGCATAAAATACTGCTGTGTCAGACACTATCTACTGCCAATTTATTTAACAGTGAGATTTCTCAGTTAGACTTCCATACATTGTAAATATTTATGTCCAGTCGCTCTCACTCCATCAGTAATCTTTTATTTTTGATCGAGTCTGCAGTTGTAAATGACCAAATTTCCGAGAAAGGTTTGACATAAATTAATGTCTTCCATGGTATGAAATCTCACCTTAAATGGGACAAGTCAGTTGGACACATAAGAGAATAATATTCTACACGTACATAATGGGAATAAGTCACAGCTGATCAGACCCCTTATTTATCAACCAGTCTCCCACACAGCTGAAAGCAATCCTACAATTTCAAGTACTGCACCCTATATATGCTAATTGCATAGACTATCGTCACACAGACTACCAAAATACTCCCAGGCCACACTCCCTACCTCTCCCATTCTGGTACTATGCTTCAAATTGGCTCGGACAGTACACTAACTACAATATGTGAAACCATGCATTTGGGATAATGAATGTTTGGTATCAGCGGCATCAATATCCCCAAGGAAAGACCCTGGCTAGTAGCAGGAAGATGATTCAACATGGAGGCTACATGGCCAGAATTTGAAAACTACTTTGTTACTCCACTTTCCATGTTCTCACTTCAACGTATTCACTATTTACCACAATAGCCTCATCCCTATGGCATAGTCCAATAACCTCAATTACATAATCATAGTGCAAAATTTGACCTCAAGTTGCAGAGTATGAGTTTTGTACCCAAATCTTCAAAGGTCATTCAATGAATGTATTGGGGTTTAAGAACTGTGCCCCTGATAGATGAGCATGTTGTGGATCCTAGTGATTCCCCAGTACTGTTACTCAATTGTAAGATTTCACAGCCACTCATTACATGATCCATATATTTTAATGTTTCTTTGATTAAACATTTACTGCAATGTACACAGGGGAGAAATAATCAAGTTCTTTAAAAGTGCACTGTTGGTGTACTTTAGGACAAACGCATCATTGTTATCAGTTGGCAGATAAACGCTGTCAACATGAAAAATTAGTGATTATATTTTCACCTGCAGATGCCATTAAACTATGTCACCACACCACATTTTGGCCCTCGGAGCATAAACACAATGATTAATTCTCCCTGTTATTTTGTTTTTATATTATAACTTTAGCCAGACGATATTTCTTATTTTGAAATCTCAACAGTTTCTTATTAACTCTACAGTGCCGTGCATGTGTCCGGTTCATGACCAAAAAAGTGAAATTGTGCTACAATGTACTTCAACTTTATTCTGATGCTTTTCACAAAATGATATTGGTGGAAAATGTAATTTCTATTTTATTATATTCAAACAATCTTTCTGCATCATAACTTTTTGCATACAAGCCATACATTTTAGCATTATTTTCACCACTTTTAAAGCCCACACAATGTAAACTTATTACTACATGTAGAGCAGGGTCTTGGCTAGGATTTGAGAAGTGCCTATCATTTTCACCAAGACTGCCCTGTCCAAAATTTGATTCTGAAATAAAAAACCAGACCTTTGCCCATTCAGAAGGTTGAGTCAATTCAAACAGTTATTGTCAAGAGCCTTGATTTATTGTTGGTTTTGGTTCACATAACTTATTCATGCATTATTTTAAGAATTTAGCATATTCCAAAGGCATAAAGTTTGTCTGTCGCAGGAGCCTGTCCAAAAAGATGGGTGGACGAGTGGCTAGCAAATAACCTGATGTAGAGCAAATTGCAGCAATTGATATTAAACTACAAAAAATCTGCATGGGGAATGAACTGAGGCTACAATGGATCTGATCTGAATATGACACATCATTTAGAACTGATTTACAGCCTGTGGGTGCAAGACCATTGAGCTGACAGCACAATATAAATGTAATTGATACATATTCTGATTTAACTGCTTCTTTGACACTTAACTACTTGTGATTTATTATCACCATCATTCCATTGCAAAATTGACCTATTCCATGCATTTTAGCAAATTTCCAACTCCATACTTACCGAGCTACGCAGGCACTCTTTCCAAAATCCTCTATCTCAGAGGCAAATTTTATATTGCATCTTTTTTGAAATTTTGATCACAGAATATCTCAACTCCCAAATTATACAACTCAACCACTTCATTTTCAGATGCTGCTTTTATATATTCATCATCTAGCATCAAAAATGTCCTGCCATTATTCAAATTAAAGCGCGCAGGATGACTCGTCCGCTGCAAAGAGCCTTTTCCTTGATCACGTCACCGTGACAGAGACTGGCAGCACTTGAATAACGAGCTAGCTGCGTTAGTTCATCATGACTAGCTCGAAGACCCACTGCACTAGAACGATTCATCTGCCCTATCTCACACACCTCATTTCAGTGTATGTCTCATTCATATTACCATAAATAAACACCGATACTTTGCAAATTTGCTGCATATTGCGAGGAGGGGACCTCAAGACGATGTTACAACATATTTTCTCCCTACTTCTCTTTCTTTGAATATCCAGGACGGGCAGATTCTTCTTATTTATCATTAGCAATGCGCATCTTGTTTAATAACGGCAGTCGGTGCAGACAGGTTTGTGCATTGAATACATGCTGCAAAGCGCAAAATATTTGCATGCATTGCACAATTGTTAAATCCAGTGAGTCTAGTACCACATATTTGCCCAATGCTTAACATTAACAATTCATTTACCTTGCCCGAAAAAAAATCAGTTAAATATTCAAATTGGGCAATATATATAATAGATCAGTAACCCATCTATTTAACATGTAAATTTTTTCACCATAGAAATATTTGTGTTCTCTATATAGCTTGTATACTGTACATCCACCCCACCTGTCTCTAATAAGAGCTGGAGCAATGAATATGGACTGTGCAGGCAGCTATTGCTACTAGGCTAGCTATTTAGAGCACTACTGCTCAGCTATACAACAATTATCTATCACTCGGTAATGTCTTTATAATTTACAGGCTCTAAAGTCATTTGATTTTGCTTCTTTTTTTAGTTTGAATTGAAAGCAAATTCATTAAAATGTCATAACTGTGTGAAGCTTAAATATTGGTGTATTGGTGCAACAAATTTTTTTAATCTATAAATCTGCTCGCAAATAAAATTGTCACCAAAAAAAGGCAAATTGTACATTGGTACTTACTCGCAAAAAATTTTAGGTTTTCAATTGATATTTGTGACCGCAGTCAAACATTCCATTATTTGATAGATCAAGAATTTATTATGGTCTGTAAAATGTTAATTCTCACTTTGCTCTCAAAAGTCTGTTTTTTCCTCTCAATGTACGTTGAAGTAATGACTGACAGTTTACTAATACTAAGTAAGTATCAAATTCAAGGACTCGCGCAATAATAGGTGGTCAACCCAAAAATTGATTTACTCTTATTTTATCAGTTTATTCTATACCTTCACAAATGTATGCATCCATAATGGATTTGTATCTCATGCTGTACATAATAAACATAATACTACTAGCATCATCTGCAATACTACAGTGCTGACTACCACACACTATGCTCACACTGAAGATAAATGTGTCAAGCAAATCTTCCTGTTCTGTCTTCTTTCATATTTGTAAAAACAAATTATATATGTCAGGACTTTTGATTTGATAAATGAAACAAAAGTTACAATCACAATATTAGCAACTACAAATGGTAGAACAGTGCAAAAATTTTATCTATTTCATACTCTATAGTAATTTCCCAGATTCTTGGAGATTTCAAACTAATTTTATTGATAAGTGAGAAATATTAACGCATCAAGGGTCCCACTATGTGTAAGCAACTTCTCAGAAATAGCAGTACTGCGAAAGACAGTGAGAGGCTAGATGAACTCTGCACGCAGGATAGAGTTTACTACGGTAAAATATTAGCCTATGGTTGCACAATTCTGTAAATGAGAGCATTTTTCATACACACATACGTCTCACACACAGCAAACCCTGATGTTGCCGTCTCAGAAGACCTTACAATAATTTTGCACCTAATCAGTTTACTCCACATAATCCACTGAAATCGACCAGTTATTTTTTATTCACTGTTTGTGTAACACTGATTTGATTTGCTTATTTTTTATGTATACCCATCAAACACATCACTTTACACGGAGAGACTTCGATTTTTTAACAAATATTTTCCAGTGTCCGTATCATATCAACAAGTTTATTTGTGACAAAGGTTCAGAGCAGGGGCTCAGAAAAGGCTTTTTAGAGTATTAGAACCCCTCCAAAAATGATGCATATTATCAAGCCCATTGCTGACCATATCTTGTAAGGTGTGTTCAACAATGCAACCATTATTTGCAACCCTAACAACAGCACACACCCATGGAAAAAAATTTCTCCATTATACTGTTTTGCCAAATGTAAATCTTAATTATCCTTATAGTCCGTACTAACTGGTAATAAAAAAAAAGTCAAATTTTAATATTTTTGCAATTTGAGGGAAAATGGACCAAAAACATGCAATTTTTCATCTTTTTTCTTTTTTCTTTTGGCTGTCCGGCATTTTTTGTTAATGGACGCTGTTCATCCGGCAATAAAAAAAAAAAATTGTTAGGGGCGATGAAAGCCCTAGCCTATTCCCCAATCCCTCTCGTTCTCTAAAAAGATTGTGCCCCGAACCAGTTTTCTAACTGGATAATAAAATTAACAGGTACTCAACTTGGGCTAGCTATGAAACCCTGCTCTCAACTAATCCTTTACTGTATTCAACATTGTTACAAAAGCATTTTGAATCTCCAAAAAATGAATTCCACGCATGAGACATTTTATGCAAAATTAATCACGAAGACAAAGGCAGACATCGTCGCAGCCTTGAACCACATTGTGAATGTTACATGGTTACCATGGTAACGTGTGTAGGCAAGAAACCATTTTTAGATTGGGTACAATATTGGAATGATTGATTATCAGTAAGACGAGATAATGATAATACCCCAACGATGATGAATGGTAGATAACCTGATTATAGACACACTTTTCAATAAAACGTGAAATTAATTGCCGAGTGCAATTAAAAGATCGAACATGTCTACATGTATTTTGTATTGACCTTTGCACATGAAATGTGTTGGAATTGTGCAAAAACTAGGCCTGTTTCACAGACTTGCGATCGATCTTACGATTGATTTAATTGAGGATTATGTGTGGTAAATAAATTGTAAAGCTTTCTCAAACGGGGCTCTGGTTCCACAAACATTACTCACAAGACACACTATTTTTTTAAAACTTGAGCAAGTTCTTCTCATTTGTTTACTATTAATGTTGTTAAATGTGACATGATCAAGGGGAATGAGTCGGATGTCGCTAATATTGTTTCTGAGGTACTGGTAAAAACAGTGTTCAAATTCTTTGTTTTATATTGTTTTCAGCCATTGATAAATTGTTCATAACTTGTTAACAAGACGTCCGATTTTGATGGGGTTTGCTGCCAGAAAATATGTAAAAAACTTTTCATTGAAAATTGCAGACATGCGACTCATTCCCCTTGATCAAGGTTAAATGAATGCAACCATCTTCTCACCTGTGTTACAGGACTTTGTGCTTGGAATAGAATCCTCCTCCCTAGTAGTTCAGCGAAGATGCAGCCCACCGACCAGACATCGACGGCTGAAGAATAATGTTTGCTACCAACCAAGATCTCCGGTGCTCTGTAGTACTGCGTAACGACTTCTTGGGTCATGTGTTTACTTGTGTCGGGTTCCTCTACTCGGGCAAGACCAAAGTCACAAATCTATTGCAAATTTGGAAATTATACAGATTAGAACATACACAAGAATAAAGTTTGTGTGTGTTGGTGGGGTGGGGGCGTATGTGTGTGTTTGTGTGCATTTGTAAACTAAGGCAAACAAGGACATGCAATCTTGAACTGTGGATGTCAACATTATTACTCACTCAGGCATGAGACTGCACTTTCCTAAAAAAAACTGAAAATGTGTGTGAAAGTCTGCAAAAACTACCAAAAACAAGTTGAAATTAAATAAGGTTACGGAAATTTTGACTTAAAAAAAATCTAAATTCAGTTTTAAAACTGAAAATTCTCATGCCTGATTACTAGATCTAAAATGGCAAAAGAAGCCATTAACTGCAGTAATCACTGTAGGGTCAGAACACACTTGGAAGTAAAAATGCAATCACTTCCAAATTAAGACGAAAAAAGAAAAGAAACCCATATGTCTGCAGTTGGATAGTAAAATCTCAATAGGGTGGGTTGACATTCTTGTTTGACAGTGCTTACATATGGGGTTGCGTTTACATCACCAGGCAAACGAGGACCTACATAAGGATACACACATGACAAATGAGGACACACCTCCCACAGTGGACGTCCTCGGTCGATTAGATATAACCAGGACATCGCAAATAACATGAAAATGCATTTAAAATGGGTCCACCAATGGGGGTATAGGACGGGCCACGGTTGGATAGTAAGTGGTCTGGTGTGTGTGTGCGAGGTCCATGGTATGTCAATAAGAACAGGTGTGTGAGGCCTCGGTTAAATAGTATTAATTCATATATGCAGAATGAGGTCCACGTTTTCCCGCCTACGCGAGTGGGGGTGTGTGTGTGAGTGTGTCGCATGTTTGGAAGTGTGCACATCACGGACGGCAAAAATACACATCAAGACAATAGAAGCAAGCTAATATGGTTTCACAAGCTAATTCGTTGAAGCTTTCAATTCAACTATCTGTGACGTACAATGTAAATTAATCATTGTTCTCCATAAACACGTCACTTATCAATATCATAACTGTTTTCATAACACACGTCCATCTTGGAAAATGATTCATGGATGGATTTTACCAAAATGAAGTACCTACAGAAGTTTTGGGATAATATGTTTGGTCAATTCTTTAAAATTATCTGAAGGTGTGCATCTGAACTGAAAAGATACTTTAAAATACCTTTCACAGTTAAAATTCACAAACGAGGTACAGGTTCTAGTCCTAGCAAAGAAAAAAATACAAATCTTGGACCGCCCCCATCAGGTTATCAGAAACAAATGTAGAAATGTGTGTTCTTCATTTTGACTACAAGTACACTTGATTAATATTGTAGCTATCCATCAACTAGCCCCATACATTTATACAACAGTACAGAAGGTAAGCCACTGCCTATTGCAAATTGATAACCTTAGCAAAGTCATTTTCATTCAATTTGAATTTTCCACCACATTGAGTTCTAACATTATTAATTCATCTCGCTGCTCAACATATCTAATTTTGTCATTATTAGATAGAAGTCTGCAGACCTAGATGCTAGACACAAGTCTTCACGAGACATGAAGGTGATTTGTTCATGTCCACAACCATGATGAAATCATGTCAAAAATATTGACTTCTGAATTATTGGCCAAAAATTCGTGTGGGTGAAGAATTGAACATTATAACTTTGCTGCTTAATTATAAGTAAATAATGTATGTTGCAATGGAGAAACTGCAGATTGATGGACAAGAGGGAAAATGGGCTATTCCACTTGAAATCCACACAACCCCTGTGGAAGATATTTTATCTTCCACAGGGGGAGTATGAATTTCAAATGGAATTAACACATTAGTAGCTCCATTTGCAACTCACCTTCCCTCAATGGAAGATTCAGGTTGAATCTTTTTCAGAGGGTGTATGATATTCAAATAAATGGCCTAATGTGTTCATTCCATTTGAAATTCATACTCCCTCTGGGAAAGATGTTCCAAAATCTTCCACAGGATTTTAAATGGAATAGCCCAATGGGCACTCCCTTACCTTGACCACATTTCATTGTTGAAAAAATAATAATAAATATTTGTTCAATGCTGGATGGAATAACAAAAATTAACATATTTTGCAACACTTTTGCCGAAGAAGACCATCCATAACAATTACACTAATCACTAAATTCACCCCACCCACTTGCGGTTGTCAATTTGAAGGAAATATCCTCCTATTCACTAAAGGTTGCTATGGTAATCATATATATAGGCCCTGGTAGTAACTTGAGCTGGTTTTCTGACCATGTTCTTACTTTTAATATACAGTTGCTATTGACTAGTAGATTGCCTGGCTTAATGTCCCTGTGTAGAATGCCTGAAGCATGGAGGTATTTCAGCCCTGAGGAAGCAAACAAAAGGGAAAAACAAACACAAAACATTAGCACAACTGCTCGACTTCCTGTTGATTTTTGCTGGAGTGTGAAAAAGTCCCACTTCATCAGCTCTGGTGGGTCAATTTGGAATGTAGGCATTATATTTTCCCACCAATATATGCCCACTAGCCTGCTATTGTACTTCAAAACTGTTTGACTTCACATTGTTATGCCATTTAAGGTTAAAACATTAAGACAATCAAGTTCTGCAGATGTGAGGATTTAGAGCATCATGGGTACAAAGTCGTCCTTAAACCTTAGTGTGATCAAATTGAATCGATAGAGCCCATATTTATTGGTCGAGCTATGAGTTTTTAAATATTGGAAAAGACGTAGTAGAGTCCCAAGACGAAGAAATATTGGGTGTAAAGCATCCAATTTTGTTTTAGATCCAATATTTTCAAACGCTTGGATTCATCAAACATAATAATGAAATAACTTGGGTATTTTAGCACAACCCACATATTCTCCACCACAGGCCTATGCATAATATCAAATTGCATTGCCTTGTTTTCTGTTAAAAGATCTATACATTCGCATAAAAAACCTGTGGTTTCTTTTGACCAGTTTTTCCCCACCTTAAGTTTTGAATTAACAGCCAATTCCAGCACACATGTGTCGTATGCTATATAATAATATATGTGTGTTAGTACTGCATATCTTGATGCAACAACCTAAATTTATCATCCCGTGATTTTTATCTTTGCGAGTTCATAAAATCTAGATGAGTTTCGTAACTGCCACATTTTGCATTAATACAAAGAAAATGAATGAGTGTTGAATTGACTGACCTCGTAGTATTTGGTAGAGGAAGACCTTGACATGATCAGAGCTGAGTGGCTGAGGGGAGACGATGATCTTGTGTAGATCGCTTTGTAACAGCTCTGTTACCACATATCTACAGAGAGTATGGTTAAGGATCAAATTGTGACATACATATACTACAATTTAAACTTTATTTTTTTTCAGTAATGTCAAGAAATTATTCCAATTTCAAATAATACTACTAGTATTAATAAGTATAAGGATTTGACCACAAATGGAGAAAGAAACAGAAACAGAAAATTATTTTAAAGGAAAACACACAATACCATGATTA
The DNA here is from genome assembly GCF_039555335.1 of Amphiura filiformis. Taxonomy (NCBI): domain Eukaryota; kingdom Metazoa; phylum Echinodermata; class Ophiuroidea; order Amphilepidida; family Amphiuridae; genus Amphiura; species Amphiura filiformis. The sequence goes on from NC_092628.1 coordinate 80,179,060, forward strand.
CCATGATTACTGTAATACTGCATACAGCACACACACACAAACCCCCACACCCCATGTATTTATGTACAAATTGTTATGAGAAGGTTGATCTTTGGCGAGGGTCTTTAAAATAATACACACTAAACGCAGCTTTTAATCACCACATTTTCCATTTAAGTGCAGCTTTCATTGGTTGTTGCAACGGTCAACGATTAAGCTATTCATGGCCACTGATGCGTTACAACAATGGCATTGTACTCAATTACTCGTTTGGATGCACTGCCCTCATTGGTCAATTCCAGTGCATTTTAAAACATCACAATAATATTAATATTTTCTTGATCTAAGCACAATAATATTAGTATTTTCTTGATCTAAGATAAGCATATGCACAGCTGATAAGAAGTACCGTGAATTTAACAACCCAGAAAGGCTGCTATAATTCCTATTATTTCCTCCTATTATTTCCTGCTTTTGAATTGCCTTTGTACTGTTGTGCGATGCCACAGTGTGTGGATGTTCTTCCACTGAATTGGCCTTGGCAACATCCACATTATATCATGATTATATTTTATTTTAGAGATTCTCTCAATCAAGAGATCCTACGTATTAAACCAAGAATTGTTGGTCAATTTCCTGAAAATCCCTCCTGTTACTACCCCCGGGACTAACCATTCAGCAGGGGGTCCAGTGTCTAGGGGTTCCCTTTTTAGAAAAAAATTATGTTGTAGCTGCTAAAATTAACTTAGAATTGCCTTTGTGTTGATGTTGAGTGTGGATGTATTTCCACTGTAATTGTAACGGATTGGTTTGTTTCTTTCTTTCCTAGAAATCCGTCTAGAGGGTCCTCTTTAATATCAAGAAATAAATTGTATTGTAAAATTATATTGCTAAAATAACTTACAATTTTAATACTGAAAACTGACATACAACTGAATTTCATGTTTTCAATGCCTTTATTGAAAAAAAATCCTGAAAAGTTATTATTTCATGCATTCAGTAAATTTCCTGAAACATTGCCCCCCTGATCACTGCAGCAAAACAACAACAGTTACAACACACACACACACTTTTGTGGGACATACATGTAGCAGATAACTTCAAACATGGGTCAAGAAATATATGGCAATCTCATAACTCGCATATCCACACATCAACAATGTACACGCGAATGAAGGGATTTATGCATGTTGGGAATAGACATCAAAGGTATATTTTAAAACTGGTCAACAACACTCACTTTTTGAACTGAAAAGGACAAAAAGGACATTGTCAACAACATCTACTAGAAACACTGGAGAATCATCAGTCAGTCTACCAACAGCATTACACCGCTGATGACAGAGAACGGTTTCTCTGAAATATTTGGTTCGAAAAGTGAGTGTTGTTGACCAGTTTTAAAATATACCTTTGGAAACAATGAACACATTTCTAAGGAGACAAAAAAACATACTTTTAACATATCATGTGCACAAAGATGTTGTCTCTTTAAAAAAAACATTTTTGTTATCTTGAACGTCCAAGTTTGACATGCACAAAATGAAATGAACTAAACGGTCTGCTTCCAATTCCTGCAAACACTAATTATTATAGTAACAAGTACAATGTCAATCTGGCTATATTTGTATCAATTTCTGCATAATATAATTAAACCATATACCAGTAATTAACAACAATTTCCAGGATGGTCATGCAGAAGTTACATCATTTATGCAATATCCAACACCGTTGATGTTTGACATATTGCGTTTTGTAACCAGAGTTTGTGCTAAAATCTACTTTATATAAAACAAGTACCGTCGGATCCGTAGCGGTCGCTGCGGGACAAGGAATTCAATTTTGCAGTGTTGGTGTCTTTGAAGCAGGTTCAAGTTTGACCCCTATTTTGACCTGTAACCCCTCTGTGAGCTTAACCTTTGAGGGCGCTCATTGTAAAATAATGCCAGAAAGGGTATTTCCATCCACACCAAAAAAAAATCAAAATTTGAAAAATTGTGTTCGGAAACCAATTGTGGACACTTTTGATGTCCAAACGATTTTCGGAAAAAGCGTCCTGACATCAAAAGTGTTCGAAACCGATTTCGGACACTTTTGATTTCCAAACAATTTTCGGGAAAAAGCGTCTTGACATCGAAAGTGTTCGGACACGATTCTGGACACTTTTGATGTCCAAACGATTTTCGGGAAAAGCGGCTTGACATCAAAAGTGTTCGAAACCGATTTCGACACTTTTGATGTCCAAACGATTTTCGGAAAAAGCGTCTTGACATCAAAAGTGTTCGAAACCGATTTCGACACTTTTGATGTCCAAACGATTTTCGGAAAAAGCGTCTTGACATCAAAGTGTTCGAAACCGATTTCGACACTTTTGATGTCCAAACGATTTTCGAAAAAAGCGCCTTGACATCGAAAGTGTTCGAAACCGATTTCCTTAACTTCCTCAATGTTCCCAATTCTCCCTCAATTTCCCCTCATTTTCCCAAATTTCCCTTAAATTCCCTCTATTTTCCCAAATTTCCCTTGATTCACCTGAATTTCCCTCAATTTCCCTTAATTCTCCTCAATTTCCTCAAATTTTCCTTAATTCCCCTCAATTTCCCCAATTCCCTCAATTTCCTTAATTGCCCACAAAATCAATTAATTCACCTGAATTTCCTCAATTTCCCTTAATTTCCCCCATTCCCCCCAATTTCCCTCATGTTCCCCACTTTTCCCAAATTTCCCTTAATTGCCCTATAGGCCCTCTCCCTCACCAAGTAGTACCATAGCCATGCGAGACGAACAGCATTTTTTAGAAATTGTTGAAAATCGTGTAATGCCCCTTTAATGACCTAATTAGCATATTTCGGGACGAAACTCTTTTCCAGTATGGGGCCGGTACCTGCCTTCCCCCTCACCAAGTACCATAGCCATGCGACAAACGATGTTGACGTAACAGCATTTTTAGAAATTGTTGAAAATCGTGTAATGCCCCTTTAATGACCTAATTAGCATATTTCGGACTAAACTCTTTTCCAGTATGGGGCGGTATAGGCCCTACCCTCACCAAGTACCATAGCCATGCGACAAACGATGTTGACGTAACAGCATCTTTTAGCGTTTGTTACTAACGGACTAACGGACGGACGGATGGACGGACGGACGGAGAGACATGGTGACTTATAGAGCTGCTACCCGCAGCTAACCGCAGCTAAAAAGGTCGGAGTAACCACTGAAGTCACATTTCATAACATCCCACATGAAGTTAACCTTTTAAATATTACTCGGAACTCAGAAGAGAGAATACAAAAAATTCAATAAAATCAGATATTTCGGCCTCATTTCGGGTAAATCTTAATTTTCAATTTCAATGAATGAAAGTTTAATATCCTTTATGCTCACTTGTTTTCAAAGTGAAAACCATAATTATATGTGTGATACATAGCGATTGGTGACATGGCGCTATTGTCGAATACCCTGCACACCTTGTCAATATCTAGGGAGGGAGGGAGGGAGGTATTCAGCCTGATACTGGCAAATTGATTATGAATTATGGGTGTGAGTAAATACTGAATAAATGACTTCTTGCACATACAAATTGTGTGCCAAGCAGTTGTTGTGAAAACAGCAAATTATTCATTGTGTTTAGGCTTTAATGGGTTATCGTTTACATCAGAGAGCTCAAAATTGTTTAAAGAGGAAGCCCCGTCATAGCAGTTCTTCTGGGGTGAACCAAACCGGCATGGTTATCAAAATTAAAAGGTTATCTCTGAATTTGACAAGTACTAAAGGTTTGATTTACCCTAGAAGAACTGCTCTGGCGGGGCTTCCTCTTGAATGTAAAAACAATTAGAGAAACAATTTTATATCAGTGACGCACAATAAATTTGCATAATATTGACAAAAGATACCGGTTTTAAATTGGACCTTAAACTGGCCCATACAAGAAATTACTGTAATACTAATACATTGTAGTTTTATGGATGATAAATTCTTTCTAGCTCCTCCACAGAATACAACGGACCTTTGGATATTTTTTGTAATATTACAGTCTGTATCTCATCCCTTCTCACTATTTCCCCAGTTTTATTGTTTGTTTTGTTTTATTTTAACACAAAGTGCACAAATGAAGTAATTAATGTTTTATGTTACATAGCCATTATTAATTTGATTTGCCTCCACTGCTTTGTCAATACATAAAACAATACAGACTTATCCTAATAAACACTTGTGACTTTTATTTTGCATTTGTCATGCCATGATTTGTGTGCAAATCAGCGTTTTATGCATTTGCAATGAAGCGTTGGTAACTCAGAGCGACACATATCAATAAGTATTGTTAAAACACACAGCTCAAGTCTCACTCAATGATGTTTCATTTGCACAACCTGTGTTTGGAATTCACCAATGTCACCAATGTGTTTTATAACCGTGATATTCACTGAAGATGAATTTTAAAATCATATCTAAATGCATCAAGTTTTTTGTGATTCAAGTTTTTTTTTCTAGAAGTGCTTATAATTTTGTACAGTTGTTGTTGTATCTATTTTTTCATGTTACAAACATTAATCCAATAACCTACATTCTTTCAATAAAATCTGAAGTCATTGACAAATCTCTCCCTCTTGTTTGTGTCCGCTTGTGTCTTCTCTTCGCCCCATTCCAGAATACAGAACTAATTTTTTTGAATAAAAAAATATTATCCTGTTTTGCCACATGAAAACATAGCTAAATCCTAATCCTTAAGTTAGTCCTAACTAGCGATGAAGGTCAAATTTTAATTTTTAGCCAATTTTTGGAAATAAGGGCTAAAAACATGCGTTTTTAGGGTGTTTTTCGTATGCTGTGACAATCAAGCCCAAAGACTTGTACTAAGACTAATTTCGGTTTATGGATTCTAAATTTTTGGAAAAGACATTTCATTCTTAGAACCAACCATTTATTAAAGTAACACACACAAAAAGTGAAAATCAGAGCAAAATTTCGGCATATACTCAAGATTTTGAATGCTTCGACTCGTTCCAAGTCTGTGATTTTTGTGACTGCATTGGGGAGTAGTCTGAGTGACTAGCTATCCACCAAATAACATAAAAATACAACTTGTGCCCAATTTCACAAGCACAGCAGATAATGAGACAAATAGTTTTTCTACATTGAAAAGGATACATTTCTTCAAAGAAGTCCAAGTGAGGAGGCTGGAGGATGTCCAAGGCTCGGAGAACCTGTATAAGAACAACACAAAATAAGTATACATGTATGTGATGCGATCAAGCAAAATCAGTCTGAACTCGGTATTACTGATTTTGAGATATAGCCAAACAAAGGAAATATTTCCTTTTGTTTCCTGTTTTTTGGAAATGCTTTAATTGCTCATATCTTTGGAACGGTTTGTTAAATTTTAATGGGGTTTTCTGCAAAATGCAGTTTAGCCAATGCTTTTTAGTTTTACTATCCTATATAAGAAACTGAAAATTTAATATTTCTGCATTTCGACTGATTTTGCTTGAACGTATCACATATTTCCTATTTACTTCTTACAAGTTGTGTACAAAATGTAACATTCAAACCAAAATCCTGACTTCGCCATTGAACGGAAATTATCCAACCACTTTCAAAGCACCAGTAATGTATCATAAAGGACATTATAATATGAACATACAGTAAATCTTTTATTACTACTGTAGCCTGTGCGCCGAGCATACACAAGCGTAAACACAGAAGTAATAAACAATCACGCTGATTGGCTGATCAACAGTCTTATCAACAAGACGGTTGACCTGGTCGACGGCGTATAGAAGGGGAGGAGACCTCATCACTTCTACGCAATCACCAGCACGTACCTGCATCACGGAAGTACTAAAAAAATTACTTTAGTTCACTAAAGGAGGATGAACGGATAACAAACCTCATTCCTACTCTTTCTCCATTATATTTCAATATTCAGTATTTAGTGGAAAGCTCATAATTTGTCTCATTGGCCCTGTGAAATACGAGGGTTGAAAGATTGTTTGACAATGTATCTTTATTTAGAGTGAAGCGTACAAAAATAACTATTTTCCACTTTTAACTTCTTAAAATAACTTGAAAGTCTTGAACCCTCTCAAAATGATTAGTGCTGCATATTGCTGCAGATGCAAAAAAAAGCACATTGTCACTGCATAATAACTGCCTCTCACACTTTTCTCTTCAAGTAATGATGACATTAATGTGACCCGTGATACTCAAAAATATCACAGATTCTCCGACAACTTGAAACCAAGCATGGCGGTAGAAATTGAAGTTGACACATTTCATTTACTTACATTGTCATGGTTGAAGTAGAAGAGCATCTTCAGTTCTCGGTAGACTCTCTTACACGAGATGAGGTTCTGGAAAACATGCGGCATTTTCTTTAAGGCTACTCGCTTGCCATCACGGGGATCTGTCACAGACCTAAGAGAAAACAAGAATGCAAAATACCTACATGAGTAATTTATTCGGACACAAGTAATGTCAACAATATCATGAATACATCTAAATAATTATTAACAACTTGACTCAAAAGTTTTTACCTTCCTGTGAAATTCTGTTCAAGTAGGGTTGATACCTTGTTTGACCAAAAAAAAAAATGGCTGATACATGTATTATATAGCTCTGAATTTAGCCAAGACACTTTCACAAGTTCCTACCTTACATCAAGCCCAATATCCTACGAGTGGTTATTTTTCCGGTACAAATATTATTGCGATTTACAATTTTACATACAGAACACTTTTTGATATTTTTGCAAAATTCATGCCTTATCAACATTGACACAATTTCATATTTTGTGTGTCGTTAAATTCGCGATATAACCTCCACTCACAAACACTGACAAAACACCACAAAATGTGGGGTCTTTTACAGTTCTTGTTTATGCTGCTACAATCCTTTAAAAACAAAATGAACTACCAAAGTTTTTAATTGCATTTAAGCTTTAGTAGGTTAAAACAATTCACATTCAATTTTCTTTTGTTTTTGTGCTTCACTATAAGACAAACACATAATAATATCCATTTTAATTGACAGTTTTTCTAATCCAACTGCACATAAACTACCCTTAATTTTCCCCTCAAACTTAAGGTTAAGTACACATAAAATTCTATTCCACAGAGTTCCTTGACAATCCAGAATATTTTGTTTTCTTTGTAACTGAACTATAAAGTGCCAAGATCGCCTGTCTGTAAAATTGACCTCTATTTGACCGTTACTACATCCAGCCTTTTCAGTTAGCCATGGGAGTTCAAATCTCTCTCTACCTGAAGCTTGGTTATCTGGGTCAAATGACCGTGTTCAGTTAATAATTAATCACCGACTTTAAGTTAAGGGAAAAGGGCACCACAAGGATTATTTGGTTGGAACACTATCAACACCTGGTGTCTGACCAAATGCAGGTAATTAACACCGTAGTTGCCCATTCCACTATGTGAATGCGAAAACATAAAGAACATTCTTTTACGGATATAGATCTTACATTGTATTTTTGTTAAAATGAATTTTTGAAATTAGCTTCGAGAAATTTAGTTCTTTAACCCTAAATATGTTTGTTCATTCTTAAAATGGTCTTTCATTTGAAGTCACGTTGAAATGTACAGTAGGTGACAAAACTCCGCAAATTGAGGTCAAATTTGGAGCTATGACTGGATGTCAATGGGATTGGCGATGAGACTCGTGCTGCTGGGCTATTCCATTTAAAACCCAAACACCTGAACCCCTATGCAAGACATGACCTTATCTCCCACACAGGGGGTGTAGATTTCAAATGGAGTATTCAGGTAACCCAACCCATTTGAAATTCACAATCACCCTCCCTGTGTGGAAGATTAAGGGTATGTCGTCCATAGGGGGGTGTATGGATTTCAACTGGAATAGCCCAAAAGCTGATAGATAAAATACACTCGCTTAATAAGAAATCACAAGAATATCCTAGATCTGCATAAAAGTGGATCTTTTGCTGATAAAAAGCAGTGTTTAGTGTGATAAAAATGCATTTATTGACTTATCTTTCGTTATTGCAATGTAATGTTTTGACTTGCAAATTTGACATAGATCTGCCCTAGTATTTTGGATTAAAGCCAACTTATTCTCATCTCATACTACTGACGTGACTATGACATCGTTTCACTCACTCAAAGTCGTTCTTACAGACTTTTACCATTTCCAATGTCAATTGAACAAGTGCTGTCACAAACCCTATTGTTAACATTTGGCACGTGTGCAATTTCTGCACATCTTTACGACTAAATCATCTCAGCAGTTCTCTCTACTGGAGACGTGGTGGTTGTTGTTGTATGATCAGCATCTCCCTGAAGGGTGCAGGATAGTTTCAGTCTCTTTGGTCGAAAAACCACTTACACAAGTGCCGAATGCAAAAATAAATGTTTGCACACATTTGTACATGTGCGTATCATTGACCAGATAGCAGGAAATACAATTGACTATTCACAGAAGAGAGAATAAGACGTGTGTACCTGTCAAAATTAATGAATCTCTCAGAATTTGACACAAATGTGTTTATTTTCACTAAAATTTGAATTTTGTGACGTGTGTGTACTATATGTGATCTTTGGGACATTTTGGATTTGCACTCAACTTGAAGTTAATTTTTATTTAGTTCACCCTTACATTTTCCATTAAAAAATATCCTATGAAAAATATTTTTTTGTTTTTTTACCATGTTCATTGAATTCAGATTACGATAGTGATGAATATGATGAATGTACTATGCTGTGTAACCAACTTCCTGATGTTCAATTACATCGAGGCAAACAACATTGTATCTTCTTCATGTGGACTACTCGAAATTCAAAACCTGTATTTCCCCCTCCCTACCCTCTCACACACTGTCAAGAAATCAAGGAGAACAAGGTAAAATCGGAAATTACAAGTCTTACTCTTTTACAATTCTATATGCAGTACTTTAACTAATTCTGTGCATGTTTGAGCATGTTGTGACTTGAATTTCAAAATAAAAATTAATTTTCTCCTAATTAATCCTTTCAAATCTAATCTAACATTGGCCGGTCAGATCAATAAATTCCTTATTGTGCCCCGAAGAAGAACAAGGCTGCTTGATTCTATTAACATGATTTCAGTGTACTCATCATGCATGCTGCCCTAATTGTCTGTCTTTTGGCTGAATTACATGCAGTCTTTGAAATATTTGAATTTGAATGCAAGTATTTTCCCTGATTACCAAACCCTGATGACAGGTATATATTTATTTGCTGATTTTCAGGAAGCTGTCAATAATTTCAATTAATTTTAACAATCCCAGGAATTCAAGAGTTATAAAAAAAAGCAAAAACACAAGATTTTGTATTATTATCCCAATTAAGCCCATCAGCGTTCAGCGAATAAAGAGTTTTCAAATTACTTTTGATATTAAGGGAAATTGAAAATATTTTTAACATAAAGTTTGCAAGAAATAAGCTTGCACATAAGAATATACTTGATTATTTACTGAGACGTTTTTGGTTCATCAAAACAAACACAGTATACATAAATATGTGAATCCACTCACATGAGCTCACAAGACGTATGCTAGAGCCTGAATTGAACTGCTTTTGTATCAAAACTCGCTCGCATTCACGAGAGATTTGCTTGACGCAAACCGACAGAAAATATTAATATGGTAATCCATTCTCTGCTTCTCGTACGCTGAGCATGCAAGAGCGAGTGACGAGCGCCGTTAGTAGTCGGCAGATGACGACCCCACTATTAGCCAGGGGCCAAGAGAGCCGGCTGTCTGTCTTAGCAGGACTAAACTGATGACATTCATTTGGGAGGAGGGAGATCCTACAGAGAGCTGGAAAGTGAGAATACAAGCGAATGAATGGAAATCGAGCTACGTAGGGCTGCATGGCCAATCTGTTCTTTCGGCTTAAACATGAGATTTTTTGATCAATGGTAAGCCACGTCTAGCGAGCCACTCAAATTATGCATTCCACGCCATTGTAATACACTCTATGCAATTGCTTCTATAACAAAGAAAGAACTTGTTAATTTTAGCATATTGTGCTCATGTTGTACAGACTTGACATGGAACGATTGTTTTGTGTATGGGAAAATGCTTAGCTTCAATGACTCCATCAATTGGTTCTTTCAATCAATTTATACCCCATCATCTTAATGGCTGTACAATTTTCTTTGTTTTATATTTTAATCTCATTAACCTTCGCACATTGTATATGAGCATATTCAACCAGAAAATTTGAGTTTGTTGGTCTTTCTGCTAAATGTTCAATTGAAATACAAAACATGCTCCAAGCTAAGAAACCATTTGAAAGTTAGGAATTGGCCCTTTTCTTTTCATCTAGTCTGAAACTAAGTCATTGACACAATCTAGAACAGAGTGAAAAGTCACAAGATTAAATGGAACAGCCGAAAAAAGGGAAAGAAACAGACTGTTGACAACTTTGTACGGTAAGATTCAAGGAAAATATGAGCAGAACCATCCACTCAGTCGTTCACCTAAGGCTGTCGTCATCTAATCGATGACTGAAGAATCTTGGTAAATATCTTGTTTCGCCCTAATACAAAGAACGGGGTAGTGTTTTCTGGTTAAATTCCTTACAAAGAATCGCAACTGTTTGGCTGCATTATATGCTGTGTGTGCGTACAAAGAGAGATGTATGCAAGATTACACAGAAACGGCTGAACTAGCATTTTCTGGTGAAACTCCTGAAACTCAAATTTTTAAGTTTAGGATAATGCTTGGATTGGAAGGTTTATTTTCCTTTTTCATGTTTAGTTCTATGTCATTTCTTCAGAACATAATCTGCAACAAGCACTCTTGTCTCATTTTTGCGGCACCTGCATATCTGGAATGAAAAATATCATTGTCTCGGCTCTACACAAACCAACTTTCATCCCATTTAAATAAATCATTATTGTAAAGAAGATGAACAGATGATTATTAATAGATAAATAAATCAATGGAATGGATTTATATAAAAATCATGCTTGAAGATTTATTTTACTTTTGTTGCTTTCAATTTATTTGTAATTCTTACTTTTTTATCCATTTAGTATCCATTAAAGGTGGGTGGGCTGATTTTTTTATTTTTTCATATTGTGTTTTCTATCATACAATGAGGCCTACAATATTAAATAGTGGTTTTGTTTATGAAGCAAATATATATGTAGGCCTATAACAATGCCCCATATGACACTTCCGGTGGTGATTTCCACTTTTCACCACATTTTCATTCACACCGTAATAAACGAAACATCTCGGGTGGTAAATTTTACTGGGGCAAAGAGAAAAATATCAGCTTTTTTCTGATACTAAAAATCATTTTTGATATTAAGAAAAATGGGGAAATGAGATTATCGATCTGGTCAGGCACCTCTAAATAATTTAAAGTGAAAAAAAAAAATCTATTTTTAAACAGGTGACGCATAACATATGATGAAACAATTTGAATTTGTGAAAGCATGGACAAAGCAAGACATATTTTGGCAAACATCCTAACCATGATACTGGAGGGGAAAGAGTTGAATAGGTCACAAGAATGATGAGGTTGGTTTGCGTACAAGTCCTTGATGGTTCAATGTCTCTCTACCATTGTGTGTATTGACAATAACCCCAGCAGAGTATTGACCAATAGCTCTAGTCATTCACCTTTACATAATAGATTTCAAGGATTTGTATTGAAATGCTAACAATCAACCCTCAAGGTGCTATGTGTGTGCAAACTTGATACAAAATACTGAAGCGGAATTAGGTCTAACTTCCTGAGGAAATAGTAACATAAATTATTAAAGAATAAGAAACTAATTGTGGCAAAAATATGGATTGCGATTCATGAACCGATCCCATACACACGTGTAGCCACATTTGCCTCCCCCATCACACCACATTATATATTATTACTGCCATTGTATACTCCATAGGCCCTATCTCGTGGTGCTTCCCCCCCCATAGTTATGTTATGTAGCATTGCATGATGAAATTGAAATATATTCGTAATATATTGCCATCACAAGAAAGATGTGACTTTTCTTAGGTGTTAATACTGTTTACCGACTCTGATTTCCCAGCACCCAATCAGAAGCGTAGAGTATTAAGCGTAGAGTGCTGCAACGAAGTTTAACAAAATTCAACTCTCAGCACAGAGGTCGTAAAAATCTGGCCCTACAAAATTTCATTGTGGACGTGATATCAAGGCTGCGATGCGGAGTAGGCCTATATAGGGACTTTGCACTAATATCATTTTGACATCAATCTCATCAGCTGGGCTGAAAGTTATTTCATCTCTGTGAATAAAATTGATTATAAGGAGTTTCTAGGTTCCTCTCTGCAATAACCAGGGTGTGATCATCACTGCAGTGCATTCTAGTACTTGTATAAGGTGCAAACCATCCTTTTATGTCCTTTATTATATTATCTGAAAAGTTTCCAAACCCTGGGCATAAACATCTGTCTAAAAGGAAATTATCTAAAAAGTTTTCAGTAAAGAGGATTATCTTCCTACATCAATAACTTTTCAACTGCATATGAATGGTGGGAACACATCCATATGAATGGTGGGAACACATCCATATGTTCAGGCCATAAATGCTGGGTATTTAAATGCACTATTAACTAGTAAACGCTGGTTCTTTCAATTGTTCAAGCATTTGTTTATCAGATTATATGCATACTACAAGCATAGTCAGTAAATTACAGGGCAAATCAAAATTCATGTTTATATCTTCTTTTGTGTGACAATTCCACATGTGGTGTCTAGGGTGTGGTGATGATGACAATGACTGGCTCAGAACAGGGATATGCTCAGAATGAAGGGAAAATCCATGGAAAATCACATGAATAAAAAATCTTTGTATAAGAATCAGGCACATAACCAGGGTGGGGTGCAGTGGGGGTGGGGTGCAGTGGGGGCGACTCCCCCTCCCCCATAAATCTGCAAAAGGTGTGCTTTGTCTGTAAAAAATACATTTTTGATATCTCAAATCATGAACTTACTGTGAAATTTGTTTTAAAATAGGATTCAAAATTCAATTGCCAAGGGGATAAATGTTTACTCTTGGCCAGAATGAAGATTTCTCTTGAAAAGGTCTGCATTCAGATGATCTGCACCCCCACACACAAAAATCTGGCTACGGGCCTGAGAAGAAATAAGTATCATCATTTTGGCGAACAGATCTATTATTATTAGGCCAAGGAAAGTCGATTTTGAGTTTCCCGTCACCCGCCCTCACTTCATTTTCTGACCCTCACTTGAATTCATTATTGTGATTTTCCAAAAAATACTGATAAAAACTGGTTATATTTGCAAAAAAAAATTATGAATATCCCTTGATTTTTTGTGGAAAAAGAAAAATCAAAACATACATTTTGCTGTCAACCTTGCAGACTCTTTTTAATATACTTTTGAATCTCATTTGGGCTAAAGATCCATCTTCAAGTGAGTGAGCGGCAAATAACAACACATTTTACATGCGTGTTGGTCATATAATGAAAGGCAGAAAAATAATGAATAATGAATAATGAGTTACCTCACTTGTTTTCAGAAATTATGTGACGGGAAACTCAAAATTGACTGTTAGGGGCCTTATGTCCCACAAAAAATTATAGTAATAAATGAATGCAAAATCAGAACAATAACGCAAACTACGTTTTACAAATATAATTCTTTTCTGCAGGTTATATCAATCAAGCACAGAAGTTATGCAAGCCTGAAGCATAATTTTAGCCCAATCCACAGCAAAGCATGTTTTTCCTTGTGGTCTCTCTGGTACCTTGAGCAAATCCAGCTAATTATTGTATTAGTCAAATTTTGATAACTTTCTTAGTAAAAGAAATTCAGACAAACAAAAATAGACCAGACTGTCCAACAGCGCATGTACAATTCAGGTATTCAACCTGGTGAACTCTGACCCCATGTCCTGACCACAACAATGAGTCAGCCATGCAGACAAAGATAAGGCAGTGAAATGCTTTATCACCTGGTTGTGTTGTTATATATTTCACAATATTACACATGGTTTGTGATTGTTTGCAGGTGTACAAACTCAAAAAAAAAAAAAAAAAAAAAAAAAAAAAACATTTTGAAGAACATAAAATATTATAAAATATATCAAACACTCTGATGTTTAGAGTCCGATATGTTATAGGCTAAATCAATGTTTTTGTCTAAATGTATCTGGCTTAGTTAATAATAATATACTACCAACTAATAATATGCCAATTTAAATAGTCTGTTTTAAAGTAAAGCCCACCCTATGCGTATCCAGAATAATGTTGTTCTTGCTGTTATTGGAATTCCGATGGCTTGCTTTCTGATGACCCCTAATTTCGCCCTAAAACATCTTTTTTTTTCTTATTTAAATACCTGTCCAAAATGTTATTTCATAAACAAAATACCTGTCCAAAATATTGCTTATATGCAGCACCATATACTAGTAGACTGTCTACTAAGCCTTGAATGCCAAAGAAAGTGATTCCTACTTTGCTATACCTAGTTTTCAGTTTCATACTCATCGAAGTTGTGTTTCTAACTAGATACAGTACAGGTAGAACAAAGGGACAAAATCAGGTTCTTTATCATATGAAAACATCAGGCAATGACCATTTCCTGAACCTTTTATAACATACGGTACTTTTATTCATTTTGTCATATTTTACTTAAAATCAAAGGATCAGACTTTTGCATGAATACATTTTTCGCCCCCAAAACTCAAGAGGCATTACCGTATTAAGCTTCAAATTGACCAAAAATCGCAGACCTACGTCTAAATTCCGAGTTCGAATTAAATATCGTAATATTGGTATTTAAAGAACTATCAAAAAGTAAATTATAATACATCTCTACATCAAAATGTATTTTTTAAACAAATGCAATTTTATTCCATATTATTATTTACTGATAAATAGTGGAACACACGGTGAAATGACTGCGGCCATTTTGAATTTCAACCCGGAAATTGAACTGGATGTCATTGTCAAACTTTGCAAATGAACCGGAAGTGCAATGTATTTCCCGGCTTTGGCCTATTTCTAAGCTTATTGCATTTTTTACATTTTTAGAACACACCGGTGCATTTTTTTGTTGCTGTCATAACCTGCGCAAGGTTAATGCAAGAATGTTAACTGTGGATTTTACAGATAATGAAAATTGCATATCCAATTGTTAATAAATTGCTTAAAAGTGAAGGGTAAGTCATTCTAATTCTCGCTATTACGCAATAAGAGCGCCGCCAGCGGTTTGCGATGTAATCGTGATGTATCATGGGAAAAGGTCGACATCCAAGTCCGCATAATACTGAATATTACCATGCTATTACATAGGAACACGTGACAATATTTTTTAGTTTGTCAAAATAAAGGTGTTACACGCGAATCGATACTCAATAATACTTAATAATGTGATTTGAAATGTGCACAATTAATTTTTTCTCTATCGATTTGCGTGTAATACCGTATATATTGACAAACTAAAAATATTGTCACATGTTCCTATGTAATAGCATGGTAATATTCAGATGCGCCGGACTTGATGTCGACTTTTCCCATGATACATCACGATTTTCCCATGATACATCACGATTACATCGCAAATCTGCTGGCGGCCCTTTATTGCGAATAGCGAGAATTGTCATTTGGTATTTTTGAAATGAAAAATGTTGCAAAAAACAAAGAAAACAGCAGTATTGATGAAGTTGAAGCCCCACTCATATATAGATGTAGCCAATTTATATATTGTCAGTGTCAGTATGTAAATTACAATTTGAATGTTAATGCCTTAAACTACATGGCTTTCGGCTGAGCCACTAGCATGCTATTTATTAATGTTAGCTCATCTATGACAATGACAAAGGTACCAAAATCAAAATTTTGATGATTTTTACGATCATCCGGATGAGCATATCACTGAATGGGAATTTAACCGAATTTAACTGGCCATAAAATGTCACAGGCTTTCAAATTAAACTTCCCAATCCAACAGAAAGAACAGAAATCCAATTCAATTGTCTTCCCTACCAACATGTAATGATGGAATGACCTAGCTCTTCAGGTTTTTACTTTATTACATTTCCCTAATTACCAAAGTAATGAGCAAATAGAAACCTTGGGAATTAATACCAATGTCAATGTATACAACTGTGAGTCCATATGTTGTTGGTTTACTAAAGTCAGATGTGAAGGTCAGGCTAGATCTGTATTTAAACATCACTCAATGTACATGTTTGTGAAAATCAGAATAATATCTACACGTACAATTTAGCAATGTACAGATCAATGCTCATATTAAACCTGGCCTGATTACCTAAAACTTGATTTAAATTTTAAGCATATAAATATAAAGTCTAGATATAAGGCGACGAAAAAAGAAAACCCTGTTCTACGGGCCCGACCGACCCAGATCTTGGGAAAATTGGGAAAAAAATTTCCTGTACAAATGAATGCCGACTGAAATTTCGGAAATTTTAGGAACAATTTTTTTTGTATTTTCTCAAATTGCAAATTATTTACAGATTTTGGTTATTTTTTGGGTCATTTCCAAAAAAACCAAAAAAAAAAAAAAACAGGCTGACCCGACCGACCCTACTTGAAAGGTCCTTCCGCCCGTAGAACAGGGTTTCTTTTTTTTTTTCAAGCCTAATGGTATGAATTCTACTTCTTGGTTTGGTCATGCCATGGTTTGGTATAAACGATGTGTATTAAAAAAAAAACTTTGTAAATTAATTGTCCCAATTCCAATTTATCAGTTCAGCTTCCGCTTCATATCAATGATCACCAGTTCCAAAGAAATTGTGACAGCCTTCAACTTTATCAAACAAAATTTTTATCACAGAAAAGTTCAGGTCATAATTTCAAACATAATGAGAATGAAGCAGGACTCGAACTAGTGCTTTCAGAATTGAAAACATCTCCCCTGGCTGACTTTTACTAGGGTCAGATGTACTTTTACTAATTTAGGCACTTTTTGGCCTATTTTAGTGTATTTCTTTAAACCTAAACTTAAATCAGATTTTGGAATGCTCATGTCACCCAGCTGCAATCTTTTTTCAACCTCCTGTGGTTCAAATATTAAAAGCAATCGTTTTCACTATGAAGTACCTGCACAGCATTTTGTTTCAGAGCATACAAACGGCACAGAATTCAGCTCTATTTGAATTATTTACTGGAACAGATAATCAAATTTTGAAATTTTGATCCCATGAATAATAGTTGCAGGTGTTGAAGATGTACAGTTAGCTTCCTTTGCTTGATACAGAGTTCAACAGGGAATGTCAAGTATTTGGAATTGGAATTAATCATTTAGGCCTACCTTTTATTTGGGAGATACGAAAATGGTATGTTTGTAGAAAACACTAGCATTTACGATGGAAGTGAGAATTTCCGAGAAAAATAAGGGAGGTGGATGGATGTGAAAATGTGCCTCCAAATTTGCCAAAGATTTTTGCCCCCACAAAGTGTTATTTTCAGTGATTTTTATTTTATTCAGACTGGGGGAACCATGGTTAAAGCCCAAACTGTATGGTAAGCCCACACTGGAGCTAGATCTGTGCATTGCAATTCACGGCAAAAATACTGTAATTGTCTGTAATAAATGCTATTTTTTGATAAGGCATTTATTAGAAGCAAATTTTAAGTGGAATAAAGCTTTAAAATCGGGGCAAAAGTATATGGCATGAAAAAGTTTGCATTCCTGGTTACTTTGTCATTGAAAAAATTATGAGGGAGGGGTTAGTGGGGTGCATCTATTTACAGCCAATACAGTCCAACTCTATTAAGACATGAATCTGAACTGGAACCCTTAAAATTGTTACACCTCATCATGAATGATCATCACCAATGCTCGGACTGCCTCGGAGATGAAGTTTGCATCACAACTGGTATAAAGTAGACTCATTTCTTTCCACAAAATATATCTCAATCCATATACAATGGTTCATACCACCAGTGCATCTGTGATATGTATTATTTTGTCAAATCTAGTATTTTCGCCTGATGTGCCTATAGTTTAAATACTGTATCCATATTAATATTCTTCAATTATGAATTCAAAATGAATATACTTATCAAAGGGAAAGTATGAAATTGTGAGCATAGTATACACATCACCTTGGCATGCCTGGAATCCCTTCTCTATCAGCTGGTACAGGAGAAGACTGAGACTCCCACTCAATGCCACCTCTACTATTACCTCACAATTCATGTATGGCTTACCTGTGGAAATGAGGCTTGGTATTTTCAGATGATGCCATTACAGTATGACATCCTTCTGAATCATTTTTGTGGTCTAGCTAACTATTATGACACACACAGGCCTAGATTGTGTTTTGCTTGCTGTGTGATGTAGCATCAATACACACACTCACACACTTAAATGTGCAAAATGTAGTGTGCTGGGGGATTTCAATACTGCTGAAGTAAAAATGGACGGTCTACCTGGATATGGGCAAAGTTCAAAGCTTAATAGTCCTCACTAATTCAACTTAAGGGGGTACTACACCCCGGCCCTGCCAAATTTTGCCTATTTTTGCATTTTTCTCAAAAGCGCATTGGTGACAAGTGAGATATGTATTATAGGGGCAAGTACTACAACTACTGCACTGAAAATTTTATTTCAGCACAGACAACAGTTGTGGAGTTACAGTCAAAAATGAGGGAAAACCAATATTTGATCAATAAATCAATAACTACTTGGCTTGAGTTGCTGAATTTTCAGGTTTTTTTGAGAAAAATGCAAAAATAGGCACAAAATTGGCCATGGGTGTAGTACCCCCTTAAATGCACTGTAGTGGAATAATTGGCTATATTCAGTGAAATCTCTTACATTTTCAATGAACAGTTTTTATGTTCCCCCCCCCCATCACCGGACCCTGATCTGAATTAGCAATCCTACTTCCCAGGAACAAAGCCTACAAAAGCTTAGGGCCCCGCTTAGGGCTTAAATAGCTTAACACACCTCGAGTCACCAGCACTAGTAACCAGCACTAGCTTTGAAGTTCAGCGTGTTCTGCGTTAGCTCAGCGTTACTTGGTGCGTGACACACTTTTACGTGCACGATCAATATGCCACATATGTACAAGCAAGAAACCACGCTAAGCCAACGCAGCACACGCTGAACTTCAAAGCTAGTGCCGGGGGACTCGAGGTAGATATACCGACTATATAAAGTGATGAAGCTCACAACAGGACCAGTGCTCTTCATATGTCTAAACTTCTTTTTGCTGAACCATGAAATGGTATCAGCCTACATTAGTGTATCTTACTTACTTACTTACATGTACTTACTGACTGACTAACCAGTTGGTCTGAAATGGACATTTGCCACAAGGCATGAACTCGGGTATGTTGGGTCCTTTTCATATCTAGATATCCCACGAATGTATGACCCCCTGGGTGACAGTTATATGCCACAATGGTTCAGCTGTGGTGCGGCAACCGCTCTAGTTAATAAATGATGAAGACCTCAATGTACCTCCCCTTCCACCAACCCTTATCTCCCCTTCCACCAACCCTTTATCAAGGCTACGGTAATGAAATTCCGACTCCTCAGAGTCCTCTCATTACCGTTCTCGCAAGTACGGCCTCTATATTAAAAGGTATTAAACGGTGTCCCGTTATATTCAGAGGGGTAACAGCATGCTGTTCCCCTAAAACTGCTGCCCTCTATGTGTTAACGTGGCTGTGTTGCACGAGAAACTGAATGAACATTATTTTTGCCCTAATATATAGGCACAGATTTAGCATTCACACATACAGACCTGCATCATGGGCATTGAACTTTGCCCTTCTTTATTTGACTATGAGAACTGCCTAAGGAAGTTTACCTACAGGTTTAAAATTATTTTATTCAACTTATGGACAAGTGGTTGGGTGATTAATCGTTAGTGATTGGGAGTGAGCTCACTCAGGCATATTTGTGTTATGAATGGCCATCCACACCACAGACTGACCAAACAAACTGACCTCATTCTAATCATAGTACAGTTTTACTAATGAGATATCTTGTATACTAAAGTTTTAAGGATGCACAGCTGATAATTGAGCTAATCAGCCATTACTATCTTTAGCCATCGTACCTGTACAGGACTCGAGGTAGATAGGTCATTTTCAACATTTAGGCCTATACATACAACCAGCTAATTTTGCAAGATATTTTATTTTTTGTAGAAATTATTTAGGGGTCGAATTTGGAACAAGTGGGATTTTTGGTGTGTCAGCGACAGCACATGCTACACATGAATAATATAGGGGGACTCTGAGGGGGATGTGTCCCCTGGTGTACTAGGCAGCCCTCGAATTAAGGATCTGAAGCGGCACGGCAACTTTTTAGGGCAAGTTGATAATTGCCTTGGCTTTTCAATGAAAAGGCAAGGCAGCATGGCAGTTTGTAATATTTCAAGAGGGCATCATGGCCACTGTTGAAAATTTGAGAAGGGCACCAAAGTAATTTCTCAAAAGTGAAGAAAACACACACAAACATAGATTGATGATTTTATAATGAAGGGGCAGGGCTGGGGCACCGACGGCAACTTCATTAGAGGGCACGGCAAGTGACTGCTTTGGGTAAAGGACATACGAGGGCAATACGGCAGTGGGGATGGGCACCCACGGCAAAATGCCATGGGTGCCGTGGGTTAATTCGAGGGCTGGTACTAGGACTAGCTGATTTTGAGAGCACATACAGCGTAAAGTTCCCCGTAAATCAGCTAAATCGGTTGTCTATAAACAATCACAACAGGCCAGTAATCTGATTGGCCGATTATGCGTCAAAGTTTACTTCGAGGACTGTTAAATGTCAAAAATATAAATTCTTCATCATTTGCCATAAAATTTGTACTATAACATAAATTTAAAAAATCAAAATTATTTGAAATCAGGAAGGACATTTCTCGTATTCTGAATGTAATTTGATGTGTCTGATGTGCTCTCATCTCCCACAAAAATGCTGTGCAAATGTTGCTATCCAATTATTTAAGCAATATAGGGCTTATAAAATTAATGATTCAGTTTTAGCTTAGCACCATAAATTGGATGATCCTCTTTCTCCATCCGATTCTGACCCAGAGAGAAGAGGTTGTTCAATAAGCACAATCAGAAATACATTGTATCAACAGCAATGGGTCAAATAAACAAAAAAATAATGTATTGTTTTCTTTCAACAAAAAAAGCGCTTGGCCGGGCACATTCAAGCGAGTGGCTACATAGTGAACACCATATTTAGATTCATCAGATACTACCAAAAAATAAAGAGATTCAGCATTTAGATCTTGTTTCGGATGTTTCTATAAATTTTATACATGTATGACTATGTAGCTTTCAAAAAGTTGAACTTGGAACTGTACGAATATTCACAAATTAAAGATGACTAAATAAAAGATCATATAAATTCACGATAATATACTATAGTGTGGATCTTGTAAGTTATTTTTGGAGAAAAAAAGTTCACCTTTGCCAAATACTATCAAAAACACACAACACAAACTAAAATTTTGTTTTTAACAAAGTTTATGGCTACGTGCTGCATTAAAAATGAAGAGTGTGCATATTAATTAGCTGTCAAGTTTAAAGGCTGAATAGTTTCCTGTGTATAATTTGACCTAGCATTGAATTGAATATGGGTCCTGAATGATCCTGCTGACTGATAATAAATGTAATCTACACCTTGTGAAAGCAAACTAGTGTGCTGAAAATTTAAAGAGCCAGCGTAGTATATGGTTGGCAATCAGCTGTGTGCTGATTTAAACAAAGAAGATTTCATATCCGCACTGACCCGACGACCGACCATGACGCCGGTATGACCGCACTCACATCACAACAGACAAAGACTCGAACATTTTTTTATTCGCGATTATTTTCATGGATATTAATATTGGTGGAAAATTAACAGATAAATATGATGGGTTACAGATTTATCAATTGCGTTTTTGGTAAAATGATCGAATTTATAATATAGTGATGACATGCCACGTATATTTTGTGTGTGTTGGCATATCGGTTATTTCTGGTTTCACAAAGGCATTGTTCTGTCAAGAGTCAATACGATGTGTGCTAGAGTGAACGAGTAATGAATGAAAACAAACTTACCAAACTACTCCAAAAGCTCCATATCCAATCGGCCGATCAGGTTCAAAATCTCGTCTTGACACTGTGGTAGATGTTGCTGCTTGATAATAAGGTTGTGTTGCACTCAAGATGGCATCATGAGGTGCAGCCCCGCCTGTAAAAGCCGCCATCTGAGCGATGCGAGATCCGCACACTGCCATTCCCGTAACCTTCCCGTGCAACTCTCGTAAGATGCGACCTCCGCAGGGCCTCTCGCCGGCCGGCCGCTCCTATGGCTCTCACCGCAACCTCGATCGAGAGAGAGCAGCGGAGCCTAGCTCGATTTCAGCATAAAATCATGACTGGAAATTGCACTAGAGCAAATATGATGTAATGGGTAAGATGCATATGTGGGTAGGGGCTACCTCACTGATCTCTTTCTTGCAAAATTTAAGCCATAAAGTTGGCAAGCCCCGACGTATACAAAGTATCGTGTACCCACGGTCATGTACACACACGCTACACACACATTGAACAATGAAAGGGTAAGGGCAGTTCACTGGTGCCCGATGTTATCAAGCGTCTGACACAATACAAAAAAGCCAAGAGTAAAGGAGCCAAGGGTTCCGGCCACTAAAAACCAATCAATTATGAGATCTCGTTTGCAGTATAATCTCGCGAGAATAAGTCGGCACGAGCCAAAGAAACAGGTGCATGCAAATATAGAGAGCAAAAGAGGAATAGGAATGGTTGCGCACCTTTTCTGGAGAACAATGATACAACAATTAACAAAGAAAACCGAAAAGGTAGGAGTGACAACAAAGGAAGCACGTGCGAAAGTTCACCTGAATTGCAATTTTGCACCAAACATCGAATTTTGCTGTTAACCCAAGCAAAGCAAAAAGTTGTAATATTTTCTAGCTTTTTCTCGTGGGAAGATCAGAAGAAACTTTATTCCACTATGGTAATGACGGGGGTAATGAGAACCTAATTGTCTGTGATGACTATAATTATCTCAGTGTTTAATTATTTAATGGGGGTAGGCCCTATGTAACGTTTAAAAAAAAGTATTAACAAACAACAAGTCAGTCAGGTACTCAGGTAAGCTGTTTGCATTTATTGACCAAGTCAATCAGACTTCAGTTTAGACTATGCCATAGTCGAATTTTGATAAAAAATATGTTATTATTATTTAATCATGATGAACACATTCCGTTAAACTCAAAATTATACTGATGTTTATTAAACAATGTTAAAATTAAAGTGTTCAATAGTAAAATGGTCATAAAGAGTTTATATAATTAGTCATTTTAGTGACAATAAAAGTTATCGAATTCAACATATCTTGCATAATTATAATGGCTCACTTCAATACTAAACAATAATTGTTTAGTAATTATTCTGATTTTGGAATCTACCAGTTTATTGATCGCGAAAGCCCGAGTAAAGCTAACAAACAGGGAGTATGGTGACTGAAAATATCAGATGTGAAAATCTATCAATTAGCTTCAATTGCACACAATTTAATACAAATCAGCATTTTAAATGTAATAGACCCCCTTGAAGTCGAATATACCCGATGAGCGTAAAAGTCGTACCCGATACCCCTTAAGTTTTTTTAGGTCCGGCTACCCAATCAGAATTTTTTATCTCGATGGTAATACGCATCAAGATAGAAAAGTTCTTGATTCATCAACTGACTTCTTGCGGTCTTGCTTCCATAGAGAAATTAGCTGATAGAAAGGCGACATTTTGAAAAATCTTACACTGAGTAGCCAGGTAAATTTTCACTAATCTCATCGTTGCAAACCACAAATTCATCTCTCATTTAAAAGTGTGTTCCCACAATTAAGCACTCCAGGTCTCGAAGTCTTCATTGTCGAGGATGATCTGTTTAGCTATGGCAGTAACGTAATTCAAGTGAAACATTGAATGGTACGAAAGTTGCAGGTCAAAAACTTTTGACTTTAGTTCTGAGCGGGCCGTACAAGAAAAGAGACCTATTTATGGACCCGTACAAGGCAAAGAAAAGATACTGGGCCCGTAAAAAGCAAAGAAAAGATACCATGGCCCGCAAGAGTTCATGAGTCTGTAAAAAGAAAAGAAAAGACACCTTGATAGGCCCATAAAGAAATGAAACCTTAGTCGGCCCGTAAAAGCAAAGAAAATATAGCATGATAAAAGTTGATTACAACTTTACAAGGTATCTTTTCTTTATTTTTTACGGGCCCCTTTGAGGTGCACTTTCTTTGCTTTTATGGACCCATTAAGCTATGGTATCCTTATCTTTTACCGGCCCCGGGAGCAATGCACCCTCTCTAATCTCCCCTCACCCCTTGTCGGCGGCACTGCTCCCTTCCCGTCTTTTAGTTATAGCTTTTTTTGGAGCATGTTCAGGCCGTCGCACATCCCGGAGTCACACTGGGCTCATCTCATCTCACCAACTGATGTTCAACATGTTCAAGAAGAGAAGCAAGTGGTAGGTGTCACAAATACTTGCTATGAGGAGGATAATTGAGTAAGTCTGCTTAATCATCCCCTCTTGAAACGGGAAAGTATTTTCACACCCAATGCTGGTCAAGATCCTTTTCTTGATGCTTATATCACTGAAGTGAAGGCTGACATTATCCAAGGGATAAAGCCTAAAACATATCGGAACATCTCGCGTGATGAGAATAAGGCTCTGCATGATATCAAAAATAATCGGAGTATTGTTATCAAGGAGGCTGATAAAGGTTCTGCTGTAGTCATCCAAGACAGGGAAAGTTATGTTCATGAGTGTTTGAGACAACTCAACAACTCTGATCACTACCAAAAGCTTGATCATGACCCCACCACTACATTTAGCAAGCGTGTATGTAAAGGTCTTAACAAAGCCTTGGAAGTGGACCTAATAGATCATGATCACAAGGTTGCTCTCACTCCCAAACGTCCCAAACCAGGTAGATTTTACACACTGCCTAAGATTCACAAGCATTTTGACACTATACCACCTGGCCGTCCTATTAGTTAGTGCCAATGGCAGCGTCACAGAAAGGGTTTCTCTTTCATTGACCACCATCTCAAACCACATGTCTCATCCTTGCCATCTTATGTTCAGGATGACATGGACTTCCTACGCAAGATACAGGCTGTTAATGCACAAGGGCCCCTTGCGCCTAACACCATGCTTTGCACTATGGATGTTTCAGCCCTCTACACTAATATTCCGGCACAAGAGGGTATAGATGCATGTCGTTCTTTTCTTGAACCCGCATATTCTTCTGACCAACTTGATGCTTTTTGTGACCTCATGGATATTGTTCTTACTTGCAATAATTTCACATTTGACGGCACAAACTACAAGCAGATATTTGGCACCAGTATGGGTACGAAAATGGCGCCCTCTATGGCTTGCCTTTTCATGGGCCGTCTAGAAGAACGTCTGCTCTCCTCTATATCCAAGAAACCCCTCATGTGGATGAGATATATCGATGATATTTTCTTTCTGTGGACACATGGTCCGGATGAACTTCAGCACTTTGTAACCTTGTGCAATTCTTTCCATCCAACAATTAAGTTTACCTCTGAATCCTCTATCAAGGAAATACCCTTCTTGGATGTACTGGTATCCATCAGAGATGATACTCTCCATACGGACCTGTACTCTAAACCCACTGACTCACACCAGTTTCTTCACTGGACTTCCTGTCATCCCAAGCATACCAAGTCAAGTCTTCCGTACAGCTTGGCTTTCCGGTTGAATCGTATCTGCTCCTCTCCCGAGACGCTTCAGAAGAGAAAAGATGAACTTGAAGGCTTTCTTAAGGCCAGAGGTTATCCTGGCTCTGTTATCAACAGGCAAATCAGCAAAGCTCTAGAGATTCCTAGATCTGACGCTCTAGTGCCTCGTACGCCAGACTCTGATAATCCAGAACGCATTCCTCTGGTCATCACTTACCATCCATCGCTTCCTAAACTTTCTCAGATACTTCACAAACACTTGCGTATCTTGCATTCTTCTGATAGATGTAAGAAGGCTATTCCCAACCTACCCATGGTCGCTTATCGCAGAAGTACTAACATCAAGGACATGATTGTACGTTCATCCCTGCCTCCAGACCAACCTCCTCCTAGAGGCTCTATTGCATGTGGATCTTGTAAGTCATGTGAACATGACCTCCACCCGGCCTACCTGTCAAACATACTAAGGAAGGATCGTCTTTCACTAGTTCTTCCACAGGTGAAAGCCATGACATCCACAAACACATCAGTTGTCAGAGTGAGAATGTGATCTATCTCATCACTTGTGCTAATTGCCAAGTTCAGTATGTGGGAGAGACTGGTCGTAGCCTGTCAACCAGACTGGGTGAGCATTGCGCCGATGCTCGCCTTAACAGAAATACACCAGTAGCCAAACATTTCAACCTCCCAGGACATTCTGCTAGTCACATATCTGTCATGGGTATTGACAAACCCCCAAAGACTGACACGTTCATGCGAAAGAAACTTGAGAAAGACTGGATCTCTAAACTTAAGACAACCCAACCACTTGGCTTAAATGTTAAAGATTAACGTGCCAGTGTATCCTTATTTGGCCTATGGATCTTACTTGCGTCAACACATGTATTTGACATAATACATGTACATGTAGGCCTACATGTTTGATGGGTCAACTCACATGTGGCTTTCACACCACTGTAGGCCTCCCTCCTTGCTTGCTTGTATAGACCTTTCACTACCTATTTTGGCATATTTCATGTCAATTTGTTACGGTATTTCACTGTTCTTTGGTTTTAGTGATTTGTTGGCTTTCCACTGTCATCTAAAGGTCTTTACACGCACTGTGAATTGGTTTTATCATGCACGGTCCACATGAGCTCATATGCATTTACTTTATCTGTTTTTCTACTTCCAAACCTACCCCCCCTTTTCTGCATGCATACTGCCATTTTATTATATATGTGACCTTCCTCAACTTGTGTTTTGATTCAGCAATTATTGGCTTTTCACTTTTCTTAACACATGTATTATGCAGGCCTACATGTATAATATTTATTGCACCATGCATATCTTTTCTAATTACTTTTTCATTTACTACTGGATCTACATGTATTGTACATGCTTGATGTGTCAATTCACATTTGGCATTCTCACTGTAGGCCTCCTTGCTTGCCTATGTTTTTCCATCTTTTAGTAGACCTTGTATCACTACCTATTCTAGCATATTTCATGCTAATTTGTAACAGTATTTTACTGTGCTTTGGTTTTAGTGATTTTGGCTTTACCACTTCACTGCAGGCCTATCCACATGAACTGCAGTTACCCTTTTTTTTCTACCCCACCCCCTCTTTCTGTATGCATACTACACTCTAATATTTGAGACTTTCCTCAACTTGTGTTTTATTCAGCAATATTTGCTGTATTTTTTTTTCTCTCTTTTAACATTATATGTATTTAAAATAATTGTTTTGTAATATGCATGACTCTTCTCTTTTAAATTTGAGTGACATTGGCCCACTTATCTCCCTCTATTCATTCTCTTCCTCTTCTATTGACTACGACCCCTCTTGACATCTACTTCCTGTCAATTAGGACAATACCCTATTGTCCTGTGGTCGTGCTTATTTACATAATGCTTTCCAGTTTCTCACTGTAGTAAACTGTGCTTCATTGAAGTAAGACATGCTTATTTTGCTCTGAGCTTATCTTGTTTGCTACTGAGTTCTATTTGAACTTGCCTTCAGTTTTTGACTTGAATTTGTTTTTAAATTACAGCATGTAGTGTTTGTTGTTTGCTTTTATATTTTGTTGTCTGTCCCTGAAGAAGAGCAGTTTATCTGCTCGAAACGTCGGTTGTTTTTTGTCCGTTTAGTGTTTGACTGCTATGTACACAGTGATTTTCATCACTTCCAGTGTACTGTTTTCCTGACACTTTTGTGGGCTCTGGAATTGGCAATTTTTGGCCATCGAACTTTGCTTATTTTGTGCCTACTCTGGATGTTTGGTTTAGCGTGTCTGTTTATATGCACAGTGATTTTCATCACATGTTCTAGTGCAGTTTTGTATTACCATTGATCCTTGTTGTTTTTGCAGGTTTAGCACTTTTGTGAGCCTTGGAACTGGTAATTTTTGGCTATCGAACTTTGCTTACTTCCTATGCCTACATTTGCTGGTTTTGGCCCCCCCCCCCCTGCATATTGTCTAGTCTGTATTTTACTTGTTTCCCCACATCAAGTTGGTGTACCTTGCTCGTTTTCCTTTCTGTTGTTTATATTCAAGGTATCCTCTTGTATCATTTATTGATCCTTGATGTGTTTTGTGTCCTCGTCCGTTGGATTCACCATTACCCACTTTTTAAGTCAAGAACAACAATCTGAATGCATCAGTAATATTCATCGATTTCAAGAAGGCATTTGATACCATCCACCGTGGGAAAATGCTTGACATAATGAGAGTATGGAGTCCCAGAGAGGCTAGTGGCTGCCATAGGATGATGTACCATCATACTATAGCTCATGTCACCTGATGGTGTCACTAAGGATTTTGAGATCCAAGGAGGAGTTCTGCAGGGAGACACTCTGGCACCATTCCTCTTTATCGTATATAGTCCTTGATTATGTTTTTTAGGCAATGGAAGGCAATGAAGAGCGACTTGGCTTTACTCTGGAGCCCAGGAAAAGTAGGCGAATATGCCCGCACACAATCACAGACCTGGATTTTGCAGACGACATTGCTCTTCTAGCTGACAACCTCAAAGACGCACAAGAACTGTTACATCTTGTTGAAGCTGCTGCACAGAAAGTAGGACTAGGAATCAATGCCAAGAAGACCAAGGCAATGCTGTACAAGGAAATTCCGTCTTCAATAAAAACACTGGACGGAAGCGAATTAGAGATAGTGCATGACTTCAAATATCTAGGTCAGAAAGGCACTTGCTTGGAAAGCATGCAACAGCTTGGACAAGATCTGGAAAAGTAATCTGCCAAGAGCTCTAAACATGGACAATAACAACCAAAATGAGAAAAGCTTTGGATGGCTGCTATGTATCCGTCTCTTGCGGAAGGCACTAGATATCTCATGGCAAACTCACACCACCAACAAAGAACTATGGGAATCTGTTACCAATCTCTGAGAGGCTCAGGATTAGAAGGTTGAAGTTTGCACGGCACTGTGCAAGAAGCGATGAGGAAGCAGCTTCAATTGTTCTTATGTGGCAGCCCAAACATGGAAAGAGAACAAGAGGTCCACCCAAGAAGGAATATATCAAGATGTTGGCAGATGATACGGGATTAACAGGCAGGCAACTTTACACAATCTAGCAAATCGTAGACCTGCCCCCCCACACACACACATACACACACAAATAACGTAATTGTATACATGTAGTAGGCCTACCATACATTATTAGGTTGAAATCGTTGTGTCTTGCATGGGGCTCTAACAACAAAAATTTACAAAATGTCAATCCATAATCCCTTATTACCTCGACCACTGTTATTAAGCGAATTTTCCGTTTCTTTTGCTCATATTCAACTGCCCCTCCCCCTCAAATGAATGAAATTCCGAGATTAGCAAATTCTGGTCGTCTTGGTCGAAAAGTAGGCCTACATTAGATGTATTTTTTTTCTATTATGGTGTCATGCATTTCCTTCCCATTGCTGAACATATTGTAGTGTTACTGCTGGAAAAATACTAGACGGGCCAAGTGAAGAGGGCTATCCAACATGAATATCTACAGGCTTGAAGCCTGTGCTGACTGAAGGTGAGATGCTATCCACATTTTGGATAAGTCACGTTTAAGCATTTTCTAAAAATAAAGGTGACCAAACTTAATATGTTAATTAATAATAATTGCATAAAAATTCTTATTATCCAAAGCAACAATTCCCCGACAATGTAATGTCAGTGGATTCATTCCAGTGAACCTGAGAATGGTCAGCCTCAGGCCTGGTCAACCTGATCACCAGGAATACTGCCCTCTAGTTCATTAACAGTATTTCCTAGTCTCACGGGCCAAACAATAGAGGGCAGTGGTCAGTTTGGTGGAACGGGATGCCAATTTTCAGGGATAGTTTAAAATTGTATTAACCATGTTTTAACATGGTTAATACACAATTTTAAGCACAATTTAATACACAATTTAATACACAATTTTAAGCAGTTAAAACTGCTTAAAAGTGAAGGATTCAAATGAAAAATTTGGGTTGGCATTTCTTATTCTTTTTTGTGTAAAAGTTGGTGGAAAATCTAGAAAAATCATAATTTGGCAAAAATGTCAAAATCGGATCAATTATATAATCAGATTTGTTGCTGAAACCAACCCAAAATGTGCATTTCTCTTTAGTTTTATAAACATTACTGGCTGTTCAGTAATACAGGTATACAAAGGGAAAAAACGATCACCCGACCCTATCTAAAATTTTCATGTAAGGGCAACATAACAATCTTAACTTGTTTGCCATATCTTTAGAGGACATACAACAGGGGTGTGAATGACCACAGATAAAAAAAATCTGAAAAAGTCTGAAATTTGGAAAGCTCACTATTCTTTTTTGTACAGAGGAAGTGCAGAAAAAGAGATAAAAATCAAGATCAAAAAATATGAATTCAGATTTTAATCTGAACTCTCACATACACCCCTGATACAAAACGACGTCAATCATGACAGAGTCATCCTCATTTAAATAAAACAACACTTTTTAAGAGTACTTTAAAGAAAGACTGGTAAAGACACTTTTTGTGTTTGAGTAATTTATTCACATTATTCACCCCAACTCACTCAGATCTGACAAGAGACATTGTTTGATACAAAATGATGGTGTTTTCATAATGCTTCTGTGATATCCTAAGCACCTTGGAACTTTGGAAAAAGTGCACCTTGGAAAAGATACAAAATGCATTGAGGCATTTTAACAATGAAACTGATGTACTTTGTTCTTTTCCCAGCATAGTATTGAAGCTCTGTGATTGAAGCTAAACTAAATGATGGAAGGAGTACCAGAGAACATAGTGTTCTATGGGGAGAAATTGGAACCCAGATAAACTGGATTTCATCAGCCTGTTAGTTCAGGCCAAAGATGTTTTACTTTAGTAAAACCTAGATGAGCTTATCTGTATACCGCTGCGTGGTTTCGAACGTAACCGTCCCGGCTGAAATCCAGAAATGACGTCATTTGTTCTGGTGTTGCCACTTCCGGGTAATGCGGGAGAAGAACATGCCTTTTACAAACAAAATGGCCAACAAGTCCCGGCCCCTTTCCAGCGAAAATACAGCTTATTTAGCCAATGTGAACATGGGGTCATCACCAGAAATATTTTCCTATCATATTGGACTAACACGTCAGCTACATGGTATTTCACGATATAACAGTAATAAAAAGAAAACTTCAAACGTTCGTTCGTCGGATTTTTGACGAAGTGACCAGCTCTAATTACGTCACTATGTAAACAACATAGAGGTATAAATAATTAATTAGGTAATACCAAATATGGAGGTATCCAAAAGTATGCTAATTAGAACAGGTTAGAAGGCACGACAAATCAGAATACGATCCTGGTATCCAATTCTATGCAAATGAGTTGAAGGAGGTTACGTGAACATGTACAATAATGCGACTCTTGTGTATACCGACCTCTGTGGTTCAGGCCCATCATCTCTCACCTTTCAGGTTGGGGATAAGACCATAATCAGTACTTTGAGAAAAAGCTTTGCCCCATTGCCACTCTATGTAGGTTTAGCATTTGTATAGCATAGCATGAATGGTAACTGAAGATGCCACATTAGTCAGAGGCAATCATTTACAGAAATGAGTTACAACAGATGAGGCATGACTTTTTGAATGACCCTCAATATTACAACTGCTACCGAATGCATTTTGGTCAAATTTCTCCTGACATACTGTGTGTGTTTAGGGAGCACACAACTAAATCAATGCGCCACTTGTGCTGCTCTTTGGACTAATAATCAGAAAGAGTAGCAAATTTTAAAGCCTGTGCATATCAAAAAATGGGCAGAAACATGTTTGCAGTGTTGAGAGCATGTCAAAAACAGTGAGGGTGCTGTTTAGTGGCTCCTACCAGGAAAACAAGTTAAACTTTCATCGATTTGCAATCGACTGGTTATTATAAAATATCTCAAAAAGCGCCGTACAGGCATCAAAAAGAGCAAAGAAAACTGGTGGTTTTACACATATTTCAATGGGACGATTATTTAGTGGTGTGTGCCCTTTAAACAAAGTCAAACACGCTGTATCAAAATGATTGGTACCCATAAGTTTCCAGTGATTATGAACATGACTGCGACATAAAAATGCAACATTGAATCCACATCATTTCTTGATTAGTGTCATAATCACTCGTATAACAATACATTATGGTCATTTCAAGAGGATACAATATTGCATTTGGAAGCAGTTTTCAATAACCATCAAAACTAATGGGTACTATCATTTTTATACAGTTTGTAGTTACTTACGGAAGGACTACTTAGTGTAAATGTCCTGTTAATATCTCTGTATGTTACAAGTTCATCTTCATGTTTGTAACACTAACCGACTGGCATCTTAAGAATAATGACTTAAAGTTCAAGTTCATCACTATGACCAGCTCTTACAAAATGAGCATAAAGTGGGCTCCTTTCTTTGGTCTTCAGAACTCAATATTTCCCCCCACAATGTCTTTTGTTTTCTAATGAATTTTGTCATGATTAATAGACTGTATCAAAATCTATAGTGCCCTGGCGACTTTATGCTCATTTTGTGGGAGCAGGTGATTGTGAGTTGAGGCTTTCTGGCTCTCAACTCTCAAAATATTGGTCAAGAATCAAGTTACACTGCAAACTACATATACACCATGTATGACAGGAGTGTTCTGACATAAATGCAAAATTTGTACTGGTATACATTATATTGAATTCATCCAGTCTCTCATCTGTCCAGTTTCTGTTCCGCATCATTCTCATAATTCTTGAATTCTTTGTCTTTGATTTCATCACATTCTTTGTGCACCCTTTGCAATTCCTCTTCACAATCCATGCCTAGGTAGCTAGGGAAATAGTCGTCAGGTTTAGTGTCATATCTGTAAGTCTCTGGCTCCTCCAAGATGATTCCTCCATCTGTTATGCCTTTTACAAATGCATCAACCTGAAGACAGAAGCAAAAAAAAAAATGTGTATAAATCAAGGACACCAACATCCAGTTCTCAGCAAGAGTTATAACAGGCCTTGCCATTTGAGGCGAGCGATCGCTCTCACTCGCCACCGCTCGCCCAAACTCTATTCTAGTGAGCGATTTTCCATTCACAGTGGCGTAGCGGGTAGCCAGGGGGAAAACTGCCCAAAATTTTTTTTCAGGGGACGGCAAAGAGTAAAATGACCTTAAAATGACTAAAAAGGAGACAAAAATTTGACAAATAGGGACAAAAATTTGGCTTTGCCCCCTCACACTACTGTCCACTCGCCATAGACACTAAATAACGCTGGCTGCGAATCTCTCAAAATTGAATCAATTTACATTCAAGTTTCAGCACTTTTAATGTATTTAATTTATCAAAGATGGCAATGCTCGCCTAGCCAGTGGCATAGCTACGGAGGGGCAAGGAAGGGCGTTGTCTTTATGGGGCATCAAATCAAACTCGGCATTATCAAAGTGCCTCCTCCAAGCGATGAAAGTCAACATTTTCACATGCTGCGCACACATTTCAACATAAATACTTAGAACCATTTTAAGACCAAAGTTCTACCTGATTTATAACCAAAATTAGTGATATTTATGAAAATTTTGACTACTTGCCTAGCATCATGTTAGTGAGTGATTAACCACTCGCCTTTAAAATCTAGATTGCAAGGCCCGAAATAAATGACATTACACAACAATTATGGTTAGCGTGAGGGAACTTAAACTAAGATAAGAGCCACACTACCCCTGCTTACTACCACTATTCGCCAGTGAAGTGGTTACCTAACTCCCTAGTAACCAGGCCCTTGCAACTCCTATACCAACGCAATACAAAAAGGTGTGGACACCGTCGGCTTCCCCCATGTATTATCCGCCGGTGCCATTATCATGTGACTGAAGAAAAATGCTGCTGCCACCACAGAATTAGAGACAGAGAACCAGGACTCGACCGCCATCTTGATACATTATGAATATATGAATATATAATTAGAGAAAAATGCTGCTGCCAAAAGCGATATAGGCTACCTAAACAGCGTATTTATATCAAGACTTAGTTTTTGTCACTGTCCTCACATCGATGAACGGAGTCTCTAGTCCATAGCACTACATGCTCTATTCTTCGTCCATGCTAGTAACAGGATCATGCACCTTTTGGAATTGGTAATGCATGCCATAGACTTTGTGTTGTGATCATTTCGATCATGGTGCAGAACTCAAATGTGTGATCCAGTTGACACAGTGATAATCGGATTACACGTAACACTTTGTTGGCAAATACATACCGTTTCATTGTCCCTCATTGGTTCCTTAGTTTTCCAACACACATGGTTGATCCCTGATTGAAGGCACCTGTGGGCCATGATCCTGCCTATATTATGAGCTGCTGCAACATCACTGGAACTGTATAAAAATTTACGAATGCTCCACTCCTTTGTTGAAGCACCGAGGACTTGAAAACCATTCCTATGCTCCAGATGACATTGTGTTTCCCTGTTCTTCACTTCAAAATGTAATCTGTAATACAACACAACATGGAAAATTATATTGATGTCAAAGTACTCCCAACGGACGAGGTACAAAACACACCAAGAATCAAAGGATGATACAAGAGGATACTAAAAGCAGAAAGATTTGAGCCAGGTATACCAACTTGATGTGGGGAACAAGACAAAGACAAAATTAGATAAAAACTAATGCAGTACATGTAAACCATAAAGGTGGACACTGCACTTTTGTCTACCATCCCTGTCTGTGGTTTTGGATTTTTACTAGTGCAGTATCAATGTACACTCCATGGTTTAAAACCTGCATTAGTTTTGATCTAATTTTGTCTTTGTCTTGTTCAAGTTGGTATACCTTGCTTGGATCCTTCTATTTGATGTCATATAAAATAGAAGAAAATGTGCATTACTCTGTTAAATAAATACAATTTGCATGATCATTAGTTTAGCTTCCTGCTAAATGTATTATTCAACTGAAAGGTATAATCAAGAATATTTTACAGCATTATGTATTGTATACAGTTCCAATTGTTATATGGAGTAAATTATATTAAATGTATATTTTTTATTATTTGTATTGGGTATGGTAGTCAAAAATATACCTATTTTGTGGTAGGTTCAATAAGTGTAAAATAAAATATATAGACACATATGTAGGCCTACATCACTTCCGGGAAATGTCAACAAGCCGTTTCGCGGGAAAAGCAGTGGACCAAGACACTTGTGATCAAACCATCAGCCCAGATGGCGAAAGCTAAAGTAGGGAGTTACTTTTTTATTGGATATGCCTAGCAAAATGTTTGAATTATTAAAATCGATTCAGTGATTGATGTTTGTATGTTTTTTGGAGTAATGTTTTATCTTAAAGATGTCTTACTTATGCCAATATTGTTTATGGAAGTTGCTTAATCCCCATCCTCGGTCCTTGATGGCTATTCCCATTTTCTCTAGGTTTCTTGGATTGCGATTATTGAAGTCTGCAGCCACTTGGTCATTCTCTGACAATGCATCAGTTTCTTCTACTGCACTGTTGCTTTCTTTTGGACTGACTTCACTGGAGTATAACCTCTGGATGGCATAGTTACATAACCTTGTGTGTTCGAAACCTGAAAGAAAAAAAACACACAATTTTTGCTTACTTTGTATCATCTCACCTCAAGTGACTACAGTAATGTCAGGTTTTCATTTCAAAGAACTGACTATACTGCAGCACTTCGGCTCAATAATTATGAGCCCTTATGCATAAATCAATTAATACTGAAAGTGCATGGACATGGTCACAGTCTACCCAGCTAAGAGCTCATTCCATCTAAAAAGTGGCTCAGTTTTATTTCTAAAGAATGGTTGCGCATTCATGAGATGCTAGTTCTATTGTGATAATTTCTGTTGTGACATACACATGACATTTAATTCTCTATCAATTGAATGAATATGATGAATGAATAGAAATGATGGACATCAAGGTTGCGTTGCCGAAGTCATGATGTACCTAAACCACGGAAGAAATACAAATAAACTTTAAATTAATCTAGATGTAGGTACAAAAGGCAAACCTTGTCCAAGGTAGTTAACACATTTGCTGGTCAGCCAAATTGGCCCAAAAAACACACAAGGTTGCTACGCTGGGCGGTCCATTTAATTTAATTTAATTTTGAGCCCAAATACCCGGCACTCCAGTCTCAAATGTTTCAAAATCAATGAACAATTACCAATCAGTATAAAAATGAACAATTCTTAATCTTAGGCACTTGAAACTTGATTATGAGTATAGCGTCCACCGCCCGCGTTATGAATTTTGTGCCGCGTTTGAGATGTAAAATCTGAAAATAATTCATTATTTTGCAAATTACTACTAAACCAGAAAGAAAATTTGTTCTGCAAAATTTTTAAACCCCTTTTTTTGTATTTGAACCCTTCAAAAACTATTAGAGAACTATTAGATGAATCCATCTAAATATTTTAGCATTAAAAATATACAGGTTTTTGACCCTTGCTCTATCCAATTATTTCAATTATACCTTTGGGATACCAGGGTAGGCTAGATGAGAAATGTTTTTACCAGATGGACATTGTTGATGTTGTAAATAATTTAACTAGGAAAGACCTAGTTTTGACAAATTGGTGCCAAAAATTTATTTCATAATGTTCTGCATGATTGTTATTTTTGTATTTAATGAGTCAATCCTCCCCCCATTTCCCCTATCCTCAAATGTATACGGAGCGGGTAGTACAAATTGGAGTGAAGAAGACCGGCAGGGTATACTTCGGAACACATTTAGTTTGTTTTAAAACTTGAAAAACAAAAAGCAAGATAATTATACTTTTATAAATGTTTATGTGTGTTTGTGACATTATATTGCGAATGGCGATACCCAATAAGAATGAACAAAAGCGCATAAGCATTGGTTAAAGGCCGCTGATAATGAAACCTTGAAAATAATGAATAATGAAATAGTTGCCTCATTATGAGCTGAAAAAAATGGGACGCTAAACTCAACATCAAGTTTCAATAGCCTTATCAAAATTCCAATTTTTTATCATTTCATATTCATATAAATTTCACCCAGCACTAAAATTTGCCTAGCTTAGTATAACCCTGAAAACACGATACATATTTTACATCGCAAATTAAAAGAAAAGATAGGTCAAGGAAACGTACCGGTACATAAATATGTTGTCTCTCTCTGCACTTGACTTACATGACTTGACCCAAATATATATTTTTGTGATGAGAGCATCGCACATGGAATTTTATGCCATTTTGTTTTGCATTAAAAGGGCATTTCATGACCGCATCACATCATCCCCCCCAACCACGTTTCTCAAAAAAAAGTTGAGATTTTATACCACTGGAAACCTCTGGCTACATAATGTTTATAAATTAATTATATTAATGTACAAACAATTTCTTGCAGATTAATTCGTTCTGCAAAAATATGAAGAAATTTGAATGCAAAATCGGAATCAAAAGAAATTTTGGGCATAATTTTTTTTAGTGGACACCATGACTGAGTAGACACTTATTAGGTATGCCAGGCAAACACATTTGCTAGTCAGCCAAATTCGCCGACAATGTCAAACAATGCATTTTTACATAGAAATTTAAAACAACTGGCGAAGAAAGAAACCTACATAAATATGTTTTCTATACTTCACTTGACCCAAATATATGATTTTTTATGGTGATAAGTCACTTTCGCACATGGAATTTTAGAGGATTTTGATAGCAGTTCCATTAAAAAAGCTGCTATCATCATAGAAACACCCCGAAATGCCGTTTTGGGGAATTTTGCTAGCTGAATCTTTTTGACATTGTTTGATGAAAGTCAATCTTTGACAAGATGTAACTTTGCTACGGAAAGTGCTATGAAAAAAAGGTTTTCAGTTTTGGCTTTGTTTACTCAAGGGCTTTAATTTGATATATAAAATGATGCAGTTTGATGGCAAATTTGAATTCACATAGGCCTACCTACACTTATTGTACTGATAAAATAAAAATGTCATAAAAAGATGATGCTTTTCAGTTTTGGCATTCTTTTATACTCAATAATTTGATATCGGTATATAAAATGATGTGGTTTGATGACAAATTTGAATTCACCTTTTGTGCCTATGTATTTCATTTTCGGTGTATTTCAGTGATACAGTATAAAACAGTAAATTATGTAACTTGATTGAAAAAAAAAAATTATAAGCTTACTAACAATTATTGTGTTATTAATATTTGCTACAGAAAATCGATCAAAAGTGTGCTGCTGCTTACGCAACAACATGTAAAGAAGAAAAGGGAATTCTTACCACTTATATGACCACGTTTTAAAACCAGCACTATTCGTCTAGCAAGATCTAATGCCATGTTTCTAACTCAACTGAACTTCTTTCATGCACAAATATGCCATGCATGTGTGTCCAGAAAATGATTGTATAGTGCTTATATTCCAGTTTTTTTGTGCGATTATGTTTTATATGCTATGCACCTTCTCCTTTAAATCCTATGTGTGACGTCACCTAATTGATATTGAATTGCATTAAAACTATTGGAATATAGTAATCGTTTATATTGGAGGCGCTCTTTGCAGTTTAAAAAAATTGACCCTGAAATTGACCTGGAAATTCACTAATATTTTCGCTTTCAACCACTGACGTCTAGCGTCTGTTGTCATGGTAAGCAAAAAATAAGCAATTTACAACAGTTATTGTTTTGACTGGAAGTTTTGTTCTCTCTATAACATGTGTACTATAGTACGAATTTTTATCTCATCCTCATACCTGAGTGGAAAGCCTTGAAATTATAAGCTTACTCCACAGCTCCATTCATTTACATTATAAATTCATGTTATGTATTGTTATTTTAGCCCCTGTCTTACTCGAGAACTCTAGCTTCGAATTTGCACACAATAGTTGTAAAATGCATTCGATGCTAGTGCCTTGCTATCGTTTTTCGGTCGGACAGCGGTGCAATTTTTTGCAACAGGTTTTAAATTTATTCTGTCTGATGTCCGTTAAATGTCATGTTGTTGAAATTTGGATGAAAGTTATTTCGATGAGTCAACTCTATCTTTTGAGCAAGATTTGCCTATTTTGAACGGTCTAAAATTATGCTGAAGTGTAATTTTAGCAACATTTTTGATGCGATCGCCTGTTGTGATCGGTTGTGTTTACTTCTGAACTTCCATTGCTTTACACAGTGTCATGCTTCAGCGAATCCGACTAGATTTTGAATGCAATGGTCTCTAGCCTAGAATGTGAAGCTATCGGTGAGCAAATTCTTGGCTAGACCTCTCGAGCAACCCCTGTTGTGCATCTATCATCTCATATAACATGGGCGACATCATTATGATTATCGCCTTGTTGTTTTAGTACACAAAAATAATGATGTTGTGTGTTATATGAGACGATACATCATACATGGATAGATGCACGACAGCGATTAAAATACCTTTATTCTCATTCTTCAACAATAAAAACACTTCAATTCAAATAAATATATTAAAGTCATAATGTACGATCTTTTTTCAGAATTTACCTTTATTTTTTTCAAAACCGATTTTTTGGCATATTTGTAATACTTACACATGTTATAACTTAAATCTATGAGCAAACTGTCAAATTCGTCCTATTTGTAGTAAACGGGGCGATTCTGTTGGTCCGACATAAAGTCATAATTTTTTTAGATTATGACTTTATGTCGGCCACGATCGCAAACCGTAGTCTCGTACAAAACTAGCTTGGTTACGCTCCCTCCACATGTGGAGGGAGCGTGAACTAAACTGGCCGCGTGAGAGACTAACTCTGAGGCCGCACTCACTGTCCTGATCCAAATAGTGCGATATGTTTCGAGTGATAGAGGTGAAGGTTTATTCTGGTGTTTCTTTGCAAATTCCCAATGTTTTTCAAGCGTCCAAATGTATTGGGAACTTTCATAATGATTGCATATTATCATTTTAGAAGAAAAAAAGAAAAATCTAAAAATTTAAAAAGATCGTACATTAAGGCTTTAATCATGAGTATACCAAATTTTAATCAAATTAAAGCCTACAAAGAATTACCTACATATAGGGCTTAGAATCGATCAGTCCCGTTGTTGCTAGCATCTCCGATTGGTTCAAATAGCACATACAACTTACAAGTATCGCCTCAACACACACACTAGGGCTGGAAAAAATGCAACATTTCCCGGGAACATCATCAAAATTTCCCTCCAAGTTTGCAAAATTTCCCTCCACTTGAAAATGTTTCCATTATTTCTTATTGTATTTCTTTGTAGAAGACAAAAATTTCCCTCCAAATAGCAAAATTTCCTGGGAACATGGTTCCCAAGTTCCCCACTTTTTCCAGGCATAAATTTACTGTTAAGTGTGTAATAACGTATCATATCACAAGACTAAGAACCAATAAGATTGCAGGAACTTTCTTAAAGTGTTTAAGGGGGTACTACACCCCTGGCCAATTTTGTGCCTATTTTTGCATTTTTCTCAAAAAATTATAGCACATTGGTGACATGTAAGATATGTATATTGGCAAAGACTGAAAATTCAGCAACTCAAGGCAAGTAGTTATTTGATTTATTGATCAAATATTGGTTTTCCCTCATTTTTGACTGTAACTCCACAACTGTTGTCTGTGCTGAAATAAAATTTCCAGCGCAGTAGTTGTAGTTGTAGTTCTTGCCCCTATAAATATACATATTTTACTTGTCACCAATGTGCTAAAATTTTTGAGAAAAATGCAAAAATAGGCACAAAATTGGGCAGGGGTGTGGTACCCCCTTAAGAATATATATTATTAATATTTTGCAGATTTCTAAATTACAAATTAAGCCTACTCAGTGCTAACTGTCCAGCGCATATTATTTTCCTGTTTCCACAAAAGGTTGTGCACATGTGATGTTGTGCGCATATATATGCAATTATTCAAGAACTCTAGCTTCGAATTTGAACACGAAACGCATTCGATGCAAACAATCTTTGCCCCCCTGCCCCTTTACACATAGTATACATACATACATACAAGATTTTGGGGAACCCGAATTTAAGGTGGTACTACACCCCTTGTGACTATTTTTGCATTTTTCTCAAAAATTAATAACACACTGGTAACAAAAGTTATGTATATTATAGGGGCAAGGAATCCAGTTACTACACTGGAATTTCAGTGACTCAAGACAAGCGGTACGTTATTTATGATAAGAAAAGAATAAGATGGAATGTACCTCATTTCTTAGCATATACAGGGTGTCCCAGAAGTAACTTAACATTGTGAATTTGCCATAACTTGCGTTGGGTTAATAGTGTTGTTACAAAAACTGCACAGTATGTAGATAATTCTTTTAGAAATGTTATAAATGATACCAAACATGCCTACATGTATGTGGTCATTACCTTAAGGCAATAGGCATGAAATTGACAGATATCTACCATACCGTAAAACCCACTTTTATGAACACAAAATAAGTCTCGTCATTTGAGACGTGATGACACAATATAACGTGTTATCGTTTTAAAATCTGTTTTGTTTAATTTTGCTATGTTTGTTTGCTTCATAATTTGATGTCAAATTTCTTAACAACTTGTAATTCATGTGCTTGAACAAAGCACATATGAGCTTGCTTTTGTGGGTTTGATACACACATATACAGTCGCACAGTAAGGTCAAGGGGTCATCAATAATGCTGTTTTTGGTATCAGAATAATTCTAAAAGATCAATCTATGTGAATATGTTGTCCATTTTGGTATGAAGATATGGCAAATTCACAATGTTAAGTTACTTTTGGGACACACTGTATAATGAACCACTTGTCTTGAATTACTGAAATTTCAGTGTGAAGTAATTGGATTCCTTGCCCCTATAATGTACATGACTTTTGTTACCAGTGTGTAGTTATTTTTTTGAGAAAAATGCAAAATTAGTCACAAAATTTACCAGGGGGTGTAGTACCATCTTAAAACCTTAAAATGTCTTATCATATAATGCGAGTGCAGCGAGCAGGAAATTTTGCATATTTTGTGTTCCTACATCTTTTTAGGGGGATATAGAAACAGTGCCCAAAATATCTGTGCCAAAAAATCGCTTCCCCCCCTTCCGACCTACCAAAAATAGCTTGACCCCCTTTTGACTTGCCAAAAAATGCTTGCCCCCCTCCTTTTGGCCTGCCAAAAAATCTTTGCCCCCCCCCACCTACATGTATAATTCACCACCCTGGGAGTACACATTTATTGCACCACCCCTTATATTTTGAGTAAAGACTGGCTATTTTGAACAGTC
Source organism: Amphiura filiformis (assembly GCF_039555335.1). Classification (NCBI taxonomy): domain Eukaryota; kingdom Metazoa; phylum Echinodermata; class Ophiuroidea; order Amphilepidida; family Amphiuridae; genus Amphiura; species Amphiura filiformis. The sequence goes on from NC_092628.1 coordinate 80,221,468, forward strand.
CAAAAGTTTGTTGAAGTGCAATTTTAGCAACATATTTGATGTGATCACCCGTTGTGATATTGGCTGTGTTTACTTCTGAACTTCCATTGCTTTACACGGTATGGTATCATGCTTCAGCGTTCCGACTAGATTTCGAATGCACCGGTCTCGAGCCTTGAATGTGAAGCTCATCGGTGAGCAAATTTGTGGCTAGACTTCTCAAGCAAATATGCACATAAAATCACTGTTTGTCCAGCACGCTTCAGCTTGGGTGTTTGGAATTCCGAAAATCAATAAAAAAGGTGGGGGTTTAAAAGCCTGCAGACTTTTGAAAATCATAATGAATGTACAATTTTAACGGTAAGTTAATACAACTTAAGGGCTCAAATAGCGACATTTTCTCATATTTTTTGTGGGACCTGTGAGCACATCAGACATTATCGAAATGCATTTTTAAAACAAGGAATGTCCTGATGATATCAAATTTTTTTTTTTTAATTTGCGATATAATGTACACATTTTATGGCAAATTTAACAGTCTTCGAAGTAAATTGTATAAATCTAATGATATGTACTTTAAGGGGGCTTTCATTTTCTTTGGAATGAGGGGTCATGAATATACTGGGGGTGGTCAAAGAATTTTTAGACCAAAAATTGGAGGGTTATAATTTTTTTACACCAAACATAGGGGGGTAGCTGGTGACTCAAAATTTTTGTACATTAGGTTTCACTGCCTGAAGAGATTTGATCAAAAATTGAATTCCCTCCTGAGGTTGGTATCTGTCAATGAGGTGACCAGATCACCAGGCTGGCATTGTGGCTAGAGGCAGTTTATAACACAAATGGGTCAATGAGATACATTAAAAATGACCTTGTGTGGTATTTAGTTTCCAGGAAGTGAAATTTGCCTGAGTGTATTTGTGGTTAAATGTTGATTTCTTACTACAAGAGTTATTACCGTTGATTTGGTTGAAAAAGGAGGTGAGACATGATCAATTCTGTTCAGGTAGTGAAGCCTAATGATGTTGCTGGCACATTATTTTAACTTACGATCAAAATGTGCGCACAGGTTTTAGTTATATGATGCTAAACTTTTGCGCGCTCCGCGCACTTTCTTTGCACTTACAGTCCAGATTTAAATAGACTCCACGCACATTCTTCACACTTACGTTTTTGCGCACTCTGCGCATTAGTTCCAGCAAGCAATAATTTGTCTTGAGTCTGTGTGGACGGAAGGTGGGGGTCATAAAAATTTTGGACCGAGGTAGGTGGGTCATAACCAAATTAGCCCGTGATGGAGGGGGGTCATAAAAAAATTGACTGGTCACCGACATATTCATGACCCCCCCTCTTCCGAAGAAAATGACATCCCCCTATGTGTATGTAGCTGGGATGAAAAGCCGACAATCAATATTGAAAATTTTGACCTTTCATATTGAAGACATAGTTTTCTTTCCCAAAAGACCTAAATTTGTTGTTTCTCTTGATTCTTTCTTAGATTTTCTTTCATCAGGGAAAACAGAGACTAAGTTTAAAATGTTATTTTCAGCTTTATTGTGTTCTTGGTTCTTGTTTTTGTACTACATAACATAGCTTGTTTTTTATTATCTTTCCTACAGATGTGACCGGTGGAATGTGAGAAGTACCATTCAATTCAACACAATATTCACAATGGATAATTATCATGTGTTGGAGATGATAGGGGAGGGGTCTTTTGGTAAGGTCTACAGAGGCAGAAGGAAATACACAGGAAAAGTAAGTCAAACTCAAACTCATCAAATAGACTAAAGAGGAAAATATTTGGTGCTTGAAATTCTAGGCCCAAGGACACAGGATGCAAATTGTTTTGAAATAGGATGGGACTTTTTCCAGCTTTTTGTTTGGTTTCATATTTGGCATGATTGCCCCTTTTCCTACAGGAGACCTGAGATCCAAATAGAGGTCATCAGTGTGACATCATATCCCGCATCATATCGGCCATCTTGTAGGTAACTCAATGTAATTACCTTTAAGTATAAAAGAAATGATGTGATAACCAAGAGATGAGTACACAGATTTACACCATGACAATAAAGGGAAATACAACCGTATTGATTTACCAGCTTTTACCACAAGATGGCGAAAAGCTGATGGCCTCTATCACTCAGAATACAGATTCAGTACCTACTCATTGACAACATGTTTATAGCTTTAGTAATGCTAGGAAGTTAAAGTGGACTGTCATATTATTGTAAATTTCAATCAGTGTCATATCTAGTGATTTGATTTCATCCGATTTATTTCTTCCATCAACAGGTAGTTGCATTGAAATTCATTCCCAAAGTTGGCAGGAGTGAAAAAGACCTTGAAAACCTGCGCCGTGAGATAGAGATCATGCGTGAACTTCATCATGGCAATATCATTGAGATGCTGGATAGTTTTGAGACAGCCAAAGAGGTAGTTGCTGTGACAGATTATGCAGAGGGAGAATTATTTCAGATTCTAGAAGATGATGGCAACTTACCAGAGGAACAAGTGAGTGCAGGGTTTCAAATAGGATTCATAAAATTTGTTGTTTAAAACATTGTTAATCCCCATTCTGTAGAGTTGGGTTTGGGACACACTGCACACTCCAAAATACACACGCACCCCTACACATACTGACTGCAACATGCAGGGGTGCGTGTGCAATCGCTTTCAATCAAAGACACACACACACTCTACATTCCAACCGCAGACCACTCGGGCATTGGAGACCATCCTTGGTTAGTGGAGGTCTGCAAACGACCGTAAATGCATGTATAACATATTTGCCAAATATGTCCTCTATCCTTATGTAAGAGATAACGTCCGCAGTTACTAGATTAAATTCCATACCACAAAAATACAAAAAAATGGTGAAAAGGTCCTCGGTATGTCGATTGAGTACAAATTCTGACGTCCACGTTTGCATAGTCCTAAACAACGTCCATGTTTGACAGCGATTGCATGTATGTATATGAAAATGCACCCCAACACACACACAAACAAACACAATCAAGGAAAAAAGGGAAGGAAAAATATATTCAAATAATAATGCTCCTTTGAAATAAAACATGTTGGACAAGAGAATAGCCAAAAGCACACATGACAAATATAGGTCTATCTTTCTAATAATAGCTTTTACTGATGTTGTATCATCCAGAACGGGCATCAACAAGTTATTGAGTGTGTATGGCCTGTGATGGAATACATTAGTATATAATGAAAGGATTTCAAAGCAAACAAAACATAACATTAGTTTTTTCCATTTTGGTTGCTTTACAGGTGCAGGTGATAGCATGTCAGTTAGTTTCAGCACTGTACTACCTACATGCCCATCGTATCCTACATAGAGATATGAAGCCACAGAATATACTTCTTGGCAAAGGAGGAGTGGTTAAATTGTGTGACTTTGGTTTTGCCAGGGCTATGAGTATCAATACATTAGTATTGACATCTATCAAGGTAAAATATTGTCAACTTAATTCCATTTTTTTCCTTTTATATTAGCCAATTATATAATGAATTGAGGGATACAATATTATACTGTATGAGTATATTGGCAGATAATGGTTGTGTTAACAGTATTTTGCAGTTTTGTTTCTTGTGTAATTACACTTATCTATTCACATTGTTTAAAACAAGATAATATAGGCTTCGAAATGTTTTACAGTGTGAAATAATTAATGTATAGCAACAAAAAGCCACATTTTAATACTGGTCTTGGTCACACTGTTCCACTCAAAGTTGAATACATACCTATGCTGCTGGTTTGCTTATACCCAGCATTAGCCCACAAAGCAACATGCTCATTATTGACCCATTGACCCAACTTTAATTAAGAATAATGTTCAAAGTTTTTTTTTGTTGTTGTTGCAGGGCACACCACTGTACATGGCTCCTGAGTTGGTAGAGGAGAAACCATATGATCACACTGCTGATCTCTGGTCTCTGGGATGTATTTTGTATGAGCTGTTTGTTGGTACACCACCCTTTTACACCAATAGTATATTTCAACTTGTCAGCCTTATCATTAAGGTATTTATATGGGATTTAGAAACAAATTATATGGATCATTGTTCTTGATGTTGCAGGATCAGAAATCTATGATGATGTCTTTTGTTCATTTAATTGTCCTAAGAATAAGTTTGGAGTTCAAAAGCACTTCAATACTGGTTAAAGCCTGTTATAGAATACATAATCTCCCTAATAATATAATCTCCCTGATTTGTTTAGGTTTGAAAAATCGGTACAACTAAGGACAACATGTTTTAGTGGAGTAGTTAGAATTTTTGGTAAAATGAAAGATTGAGTATTTGTTAGCTTTGATTTTTGTGGTAAATATACATCGCAAGTCATTTCATGAGTTGTCGCAATCATTTTATAAATTTCTTTTTCAGGACCCAGTAAAGTGGCCAAAGAATATGAGTCCTGAATTCAAGGTAAGAAATGTTTGTTGCTCTTATTTATTTACTTACTTGTTAGCTGGTTTCTTAATTAACTCAGGTCATAATTGACATAGTGCTATTTGATATTAACATGATGCAAACATTTTTATGAAGCTGCCGACACTCTGATATGGGAGGAAATGGAACCTTTCTTGTTTAAGTCAGCAGTTTAATGCAGAGTGAACAAGACAAATCAATTTAGGGCATTCTCATTCTTCTGGATATGATATCATATTGAGAAATAACATTCATTGCTTCATCTCTTTTTTAGATTTGCCAATGTTGTTGGTTATTTGTGTCTTGTTTTTGTAAAATTTAATCTAAGTTTAAAAAAAAATGAAACAAGCATAGAGGTACTCATCATTCTTTTTCCCCTTTGTTTGAATTGTTTTTGTCAGGACTTTTTGCAAGGTTTGTTAACCAAAAACCCCAGTCGGCGGTTATCATGGCCAAACTTGCTTCATCACCCATATGTAACAGACGGAGTCACAGGTAAGCAGGATATGAAATTATTGTATGTTTGGAAAACAAACTCCATAGATTGTTACTAACATGTCTAAATTCCTGTATAAAATCTGTGATGACAGTTGGTGAAGTAATGTGGCATATAGGCCTATTCATCCTGATAAGCAGTTAAAATGCTACAGGGAAACAAGTGACCTGAAGCATGTTCTTTTTCATCTGATGGTGAGCAAAACTTTCATCAGACCAACCTGCAAAGTCTATTTCCATTTGGTATAGAAGTCTTACTCTATGTACGTAATCTGCTCCTGTGAAATGAGCTTACAATGTTGAATTGATTTTGTTTGTTTGAAGACACCTTTATTGGCAGTGGCATGTACTTTGTGAATGGGGACATAATATGCTGTACTCTGTATTCAATTCTGTCCCCATTCACAAAGGACATACCACTGCCAATGTTTCTTCAAATAAAGAACATCAACTCAATAGTTGGAACACCTTGAAAATCCCAATTGTGACTATACACTCATTTCGTGGGAGCAGGTCACATATTATCAATCCTTTACAAATATTTGAGGTGTTTTAATTTGCCTTGACAAAGAGGTCATACTGGTTTCCTTTAGGGAACAACCCAAAAGTTCGATGAAGCCCTATAAACGAAAGTCCTTTCGTTAGAAGGCTAACCCCCTCCCCTCTAACGTAAGTGACAATTATCGAAAATTCCAACCGTACCCGTATTCATATAGGATACAGGGGCCGTCGCTATATGGTGCATGGGGTTGTGGAGGGGTGTGACTAGGATATGCTACGATATTGATCATGTTTATGGAAGAAACGAATATTGCATTCTATTTTAAAATATTTTTCTTCATTTTCTTTTTTGGAACGGAAAAAAATAGGACTTTAAAAAAAGTGGTATCAAATTGTCGACATCATTCGCCAAAGATTAGAAAAGGTTGCCAGAAAACGTTTAAATGTCAGGTTATATAAAGGGTATATAAAGGGTAAGAAACATTTTCCTATTCAACTTTTAAAACATTTTTGATAACCTCCTGCAAATATTCTAACATAATGTTCTTTAAAAAATATTTTACAATAACATTTTGAAAACATTTTAGAAATAGTTTTGTTATGTGTCTTCATATATAACGTTTCAAAACGTTTTCATGACCTTTTTATAACCAGGGGGATGAGACTGCTTGAGTCAGGTTAAATGTCGGGACCTAGGTCACAATTTGAGAAAAGATGATATACCACTACGGCCATTTGCGGAAGTAACAAGCCACGCCTTGTGATAGCAAGATGATTAATATCCTGCATATTATATTATGCCTCATCAGTTACTTCATATAGCTGATTTACTATAGAATAGTTCTTATACCATAAAATATATTTAAAATATTTTATCATATTGATTAAATGTGACCAAATGCCGGGAAATAATCTGACCTATGTCAGTTCAGTTCGTAGAGATGATATTTTCAGTCGCAATTCCCAGATATCGAAGTTCCCTGGTATAACCTGACAGTTTAATATTATTAAAAAAGTTTTTACCAAAACCAAAACCCCAAAATAACATGCTTGCTGGGGTGTCAGGACGTTTCGCCCCACACCAGTACATACCACTACCAGTTCGCCCCAATACACGTACATACTGCGACCAGTTCGCCCCAATACACGTACATACCACGACAAGTTCGCCCCAATTGACTCACTGTGTAAACTGTAAAGTGCCGTGAATGCAGTGCATGCGGTCATATGGCCAATCAATACAACTTCCAATTGTTTGCATTTATATTCATGTATTATGGAATAATCAATACGACCTATTCATATAATAATAATTAATACGGTATTATAGTAAACATTATAGTATTATTATTATTTTCTTATGATAACAATAAAAAATAACTATCATTTTAATATTATTAATAGTACTAGTATATATTAATCATATCGTAATTATTATTATATTATTGAATCACTTTACATTGTGTTGTTTAATTTGTTTATTTACTGTAGGCCTATGTCTTTGTAAACAAATTAATTTTTGACGGATGTTCTATGAATTTTATGCCATTAAAATGTATTTATGTATTTTATGAATTTGTCATGTTTTTACAATCCATTCACGTTAAGTAACTAATACTAATGTATATTTTCAGTAGACAGTATGCAGTGCTGTTTTTAAATAAATGTTGAGTATTTGTAACAATTTGGCTGGTGATATATATAAACGTGTAATGCTATGAATTTGTTTAGAAACCCATGTGATTCAGCCCGAGATTCAGTTGAGCTGACTATGTTTATGTTATGAAAACATTTTATTTTTGATCATGTACTTTTCCATCCATATGGGTTTTTGTTACTTATCTATTTTATCGAGTATGTTTTTACGACCCGAGAATTACGGGCGTGTTTTGAAATGTGACGTAGGCCTATATTGGGAGGCACGCGAAGAAGAAAAAAGTTGGGATTTTGTTTGCAAAACTGATTAAAGCCCAGTAGGCCTATTAATGATTTCGGTCAAATTTTAATTTGGTTATCCTTTGGCAAAATATTATTAGTAACGAGCTCCTTTACCCACATCCAAAGACCCGTCCTTCTTTTTTTTTGTGGAAAAAGTCAGATCTGCAGGCAGCCAAAAGATTTAATGGTGTCTTGCAGTGCATGCAGCATGCGTTTGAACGTACATTGATTTCTGACGTTGTAGGCATACTAAACCTTTTAAAAACAACTATTTTTATACACCCTCCACCCCAAGTTACACAACGCACACCTTCATGAACAGTATTGAACAGAATAAAAGAATTGAGCGCGAATTGGAAAATGTTACTTTTATGCGCGCATAAATCCGAATGTGTTTTCTTTCCGCTATAATTCAAATGGAAAATATTTCCCATTTAATTCTTTTACAACATAATATAGGGCCTAAAGCCACGATTTCTCCGTGTTACGAAATTAAAATCCGTGTTACAAATTGGACGATTTCCGTGATTTTCCGTTTTCCAATAATTATAAAGCACTGAAAATTGAAAACAAACATGTTTTATAAGTGTATTTTGTATTACCCTTTACTGTAGTAGGCCTAGAATTAATGCTAAAATGGGTTGTTTAATGGTTGATTACTGCCAAATAATCACTTTTCTTTGTTTTATTTTGCAAATCAACACAACAGTTAGACATTTTACACAGTTTTTACAATTTTGTGGCATTTTCAAATTTCCGTGGGCAAACCCGATTTCCGTGAATATTTCCGCTTTTCCGTATCACGGAGAAATCGTGGCTTTAAGGTAGCTGTGTACTCTCAGATACGCATGTAGTAAAAGTGCCATAACTTTGTTATTATTCACGCAAGACATATAAAAGTATACATTTTTATGAAGGCAAGACATCAATGAATATCAATATAAGTACAGTTTTGGTGTAAAAACTACAATTATGAAGAAAATCACAAAAAAGTGAATTTTTGGCAATTTAATTATACTACAACAAAAGAAATATACACTCTTTCCAAAAATTTTCGTTTTTCTTTTTTCTTAATCTTGAGGCACCATTAACGGTTTTTTTAGTTTTTTGATATTGGCCTTATTTTTGAGATATTGACCATATAAGGCATCAAAATGAACTTTTTAAAATTCACAAACGCCTATTTGCACAAAATGATGCCTAAAATCGAAATAGACCAAAATATAAAAAAAATAAGAAAACCGTTTCTTAAATCGATCTAGACTATGCCATAGTCGATTTTTGATAAATAAAAATGTTATTAATCATGATGAACGCATTCAGTTGAACTCGAAATTATACTGATATTTAGTAGGCCTACATCAAAATACTAGTATAAAATGGTTATGAAAAGGTTTAGGCTACCGGTATATAATTATATTTGTGACAGTAAAAGTAAAGTATAGGCCCTACGTAGGCTTATATTATTCAATGCAACATATCATAATGGCATAATTATAATGACACTTCAATACTGAACAATTCTAATTTTAGAATCTGCCAGTTTATTATCCGAAAAACCGACTATGGACTTTCACTTTTAAGCAGAAGTTTACCCCGGGACTCTCACACTGTCAATCATACTTGTGTATCAATAAAATCTAACCACAAGACTAAGCATGGTGGTACAATACGCGCTAGATGCATACGTTCATCCACCAGCACAAAAGCGCCGCATTCCCTAGATAGTTGTGTACCATGTATAGTTATAATGGTACCAGTACGCTGTCGGGAGGATTTAAACAATAACGAGATCTGGGCGACCAATCACAAGCCAGATTCATTTTTAAAGATGCATTACATCATCACCAATTTTAGTTAGGCCAGAAATTGGCCTAACTCTCAAGGCAAAGTCAGTAGTCCACTTGGGAAGCTAACAAACAGAGGGCGTCACGGTGACTGAAAAAGATCAGTTGTGAAAATCTATCAATTGTGCACTCATTAATTAAATCAGAGTTTTAAGCTTAAATGTAATAGCCAGAGTAGTGCACAATTGGCAAGTGGACTACGGAGAAGTCTAAAATCGATCATGCTTTTTATGATGAGCATAAATGCTTACCTATAGATCAGGGACGGATTTAAGCAGTGGCCCGGTGGCCCGGGGCCAGTGGATTTTGCATCGGGCCAGTAAACTTCCAACAACGCTGGCCCGGCGGCGTTATTTCTTTCTGCAACCATAATGGGCGCAATGCGATAACACATAGTACATACATGTAATTATAGGCCTATGAGGCTAGATATAACACGAGTTTATTACCATTATTATTTCCTCTTACTTAATAAAATAAAAAGCAATCGATAGAATTAAAATTCTACAACGGTTTACCTGGGGTTCAACCCACAATCTATGTATCCATAGTCCAATGCCTACACGACTGTGCTATGATTCACAGTGCCAGAAAGGTGTTTGTTTATGATACTTATTGATTACGGAATAAAGTGCATACACACAATATACTATTACTAGTATATTAGTACTATTAAATACGATATAATCCTAACCCCAACCCTAACCCCTAACCCTAACCCTAACCCTAATCCCCCTAACCCCACCCCCCTACCCCTAACCCTAACCCTAATCCTACCCTAACCCTAACCCTTACCCTAAACCCTAAACCCTAACCCTAAACCCTAAACCCTAACCCTAAACCCTAAACCCTAACCATAACCCCTAACCCCTAACCCGTACCCTAACCCTAACCATAAGACCCTAACCCTGACAATAATTAACCTTGCCTCGGACTATGCGGTTAGTGGTATATTGCGGCCCATTATGGTTGCAGAAAGAAATTAAGCGGCCCGGCGGGCCACTAGATTTTTGAGCCAACACATAATGAGACAAGATATAATCAGTCATGGACATTATATACACAGTTTCTGCTCCACCCTGTCACCTGTAATTTATATCTTTATTCAATGATTTTTTGTATATTCTTATTCTTGCATTGCTAGCAAGTTGGAAATATACGGCCCCTTTTGACGGCGAGTAGGCCTACGTAGCCTACTACTTCCAACACTTTCCTACTTTATTTGAAGATGATAGCGATACCGCAAATACCGCATATTGAACCTTTGTGAACTTTTGGAACTAAAAAAGTGACCAGTAACTACGAGGGCAACATGCCCCAGGCGCCACACATTATTATGTTTTGGATCCAATATTTTCACACATCAAGCACCCAGATTTGGAAGTTATACGAAGTGGTCCTTTGTTACCAAAAATAAATAGATGTTTGAATTGGTGAATTGGCGCAATGGTACCTGCGTTGCATATTTTAGTATGAATTCAATAAAATAAATACCGTAACCACTCGATGAACAATTAAGACAGGTATACTCGACTGACAAATTACATTGATTAACATTTTGAGCAAGTTTGAATGGGGTGAAACTGAGTTCGCTCTTACTTTCAGAAAATCTAGAAAATTAAATTAGAGGAATTAATTATTTGCGGTCATGGGTATTTCGGGGGCAAAATTGTGATATAAAATTGGATCGATTGAGCCCATTGGTCGAGCATGGTACCAAGATTTTCAAACGCCGTGGCGTTTACTCAGAACAGCAATTTTGTGTATTCGGCACTCTGTCGTGTTCATAACGATATAATCATGATATTCCGGGAATAATTATGCCAGCTTATGTATTAGCGTATGATATAAATCAATAAAATAAGGCCGACATTTGTATTAACATCATCGAGTTAAAACATCCCGCCTTAAAATTGTTGGCATATTGAGAGGATTAGGACACATCGCATACAATGTAAGATGTCCCGTGGTGTTTAAATCAATCATAATTAGTCTGTGATTGACAGGCAAGTTGCAGAAATTAAGAACAAAATGAATCATGATAACTGTCAATTACAATGTACAATATATCTGAAACATTATAAAATTATGATTATATAATTAAAATAATAGCATTTCAATTAAAGATATATATAATAATAAGTTATTGTAAAGAGTTGTAACGCCATATCAAGCTATATGAGGATGAATATATAATTATCTGAGACTAATATTTAAAAATTGTTATATCTTTGATTATTTTAGAACATCACAGTTTAGAATGACCAGAAAACTTTCCTGACAGTTGTTACTATAATAATATTTGGCAAAGAATAACCAAATTAAAATTTGACAGAAATCGTATTAATACTGGGCTTTAACCAGTTTTTCAAACAAAATCATTGCATTTTTCTTCTTTGTGGCACTACCTCCGGGTCTTAATCAAATTGAGAGCATACTAGGCCTACTTGTCAAGCAATCGATCGTACATCAGTGTGTAAGGCACACGGCCGCGGGCCCGGGCAAGTTTTGAAAGTTTTGAACATCTCAAACTTATTTTAACTGAGTTTGAGTCGGTAAAATAAAAATACACAAAACTCGCAAGAGTAAGAGTTTTTGTTGTTTTTATTTTCTTTTATATAATGTTTTGTTTTGCCATAGGCCTATATTATATAAATTATTACACTGGCGATTTATAAGTAATTTACATCATGTTTAACACTACTAGTACTATGCACGCTACGGCAACGTTATACACGGTGAGTCAATTGGGGCGAACTGGTCGTGGTATGTACGTGTATTGGGGCGAACTGGTCGTGGTATGTAATGTGTATTGGGTGAACTTTTTTGGGGCGAATAGGTTTCGAGGTGAGACGTCTCGCATTCCTTGCTTAGACAGCTGCTTTAAAAATGAACTTACATGACGTTGCAGGTGGCGAGTGCTGCACTCCATATTGATTTGAAATAATTTTGAAGAAACCACTGTAAAATGTCAATATCATACTTCGGAAAATACTAAAATTTGAAAATGATATATTAAATCCTTAAAAAAGATCAACTTTGACCGATGTTTTAACTACTTTTTTTACAAACGTAATCGGACTTTCTGACCCCTCCCCACTAACGAAAGGACTTTCGTTTATAGGGCTTCATCGAACTTTTGGGTTGTTCCCTTACAAAGGTCTTTTAAGATCAATGATTAAGATTGTTTGTATTCTAATTATTGAAGATGAATTGTCAAGATATTTCATTTCTTAAGTGGTAAGTTTAATTTTCTTGTCCCTAGTATCTTCTTCACTGACCAGTCACTTGCCACAGCCATTCACAGAGGAGATGTCAGCTCAACAGAGAGCAGCTAAAGAACAAGCTAAGAAATCTAAAGCTGTCACTGTACCTGCAGGGACAACTATTATGAGGAAACTCAAGGGTAGAGAACAAGCAGAAAAACAGGTAAGATGCATGTCTTGGTGGTACATTTTCATGATTTCAGTTGAAGGTGTGATGACTGAGAGCATAAATCCTTAAACATCAAATAAAGTTGATGATACTATTTAATACAGCGGTTCCTAAACTGGGTTACAACCCTTGGGGTCACTGCCTCTTTCAAAAGGTCACAGGACTTGCCAGAAATTGTTTTAAAGAATGCATCTCCATGCATTAAATGCTGGGTACCATCGTATTGATTATGTAACACCATTTTGACTCATTTTAGCATTAAAATTGAACACTTTTGCACACATTTGTTCCAGTAAAGTTATTCAAGCCGCCGGTCAGCGGGATGACTTGGAAATTGTGCCCCCCTTGAAAATTTTGCCCAGTACAAAGTTAAGATAAGTTAGATATATTGGATGTTAATAAATAAGCAGTATGTACACTGGTGTAGATGTCTGATTCTCATGCAAGAGAATATTATTTTTCACACAGTGTGCTATTCTGAAATGGATGACAAAAACATGCCTATGTTTGATATGATATTGACTATGAACATCGATAAACAAACAATTGCCTCATCAAGTTGATTTTGATTGCTTACAGCCTCAAGACCCAAAACAAGATGCTTGGGCTAAGAAGAAAGAAGAGAAAGGGGCATCCAATGGTAGCAGCAAACCATCATCAGGAGGAGGAGCTAAAAGTGAGGAGGAACAATGGAGTAATGAGAAAGAAGTGGAACCTACTCCTAGAACAGACAGGATCTCACATGATTACAAACAGGAATTCCCTAGTGTAGAGGTGGAAAGTAGGAGAGTATTGAAGAAACAAGGGGGAAATGTCAGAAAGAGTATTGACCAGGTTAAATTACAGGAAGAGGTAGGTGATGAAGCAACTTGTACATGTAGGCAAGACTTATGGGTATTATTACGATTAGCCAAGGGATAATAAGGAATAGGAGATTTTGATTTTCAGGATAGCATTAAAGTTAGGATTGGAAATAGTGTCCCTTGCTTCAAATTAACTACCCGTTAGTGTGTGGGGGGGTGCAAGCTTGTTGGCATGCACGCTTGAGTAAACAATTTCATTCAATGACTTGATATATTATATTTTGCATTAAAATAATCTTCCATACAGGTCACTGGCAGTCTGTCTCACCCACCAGAAATGATCAATTTGTATTTCTAATACACACGAGCGAGTCTTCAAGAAAAATCTGAAATGTGATTATAGGGCACTGTTACTTCACAAGAAATCTGATCTTATGTAGGATAAGACAAGAAAAGAGGATAAGGTTAAGGACATGGAAATACTTCAATGTTGTGTTTCATATTTCCGTAGGAGGCTGATAGTGAAGATGAATGGGACACACTGTGTGATGCTACTGACCCTGAATCATGTGATCCTGAAAATGTGTTTAAGATGCTTCAAGACAAAGCTTTTGTAAACCACTTATCTACTAGTCTTGAAAGCACTATCAAAGAGGTACTTCAAGGAATGCTAGAGGGCGCTTCAAGGCTTAGACTCATATTAAGAGTTGTGGGCAACTTGCTGGCTTTTAAAGGGTAGGTACCATATTAATTACTGTGAAAGTGTTGATTTTTATGCGTTAAAGTTTTATCGCTTTGCAGATTTTGAACTACTTAGCTTGTTTTTGAATTTGTGGTAGTTGTGTTGAGCACGAAAAGCGTGAAAATTGATGTTCCATGAAAATATCCACGTTTACAGTATGACTGTATCATGATAAGGAACAACAACAAACAGAAGGGAACTCGGTGATCTTGGCTTTTTTCATAGATGCAAGTTGGGGCAATATGATTTAGATGTAGTAAAACCAACAGAACCATCCCACCACTAGGCTCTCTGTGGATCCTCTTATGTTATCTTTTCAGAGGTGTAAGACTGAATCCCACAAACAATCATACTTCAACCGCATTGTTCCCTTGTGGAACCAGCTGCCTCTGGAAACCAGATTATCCAATTCCATTTCTTCTTTCAAATATCAAGCTCTGGATTTTTTGAAGTCTCAATTTTATTCCAAATTTGTTCCTTCTGATACCTGCACTTGGTTTTCTACTTGCCAGTGCCCAAATTGTAGGCCCATTTAAGGTCTTGACCCTGGCATTCCATTCTTTTTTCCAAATTATTTAGGTCTTTCCTAGGTGGGATGGTTCTAGAGGTGAATTTACACCTGTTTGTCCCAGCCTATTCGCTGGTCTTTTAACATGTTTTTTAAAAAAAGCTTTTATATTTATATTTTTCAAAATTTTGATGTGCAATAATTATATATATATACTAGTGATGAAGTCTAATAACTAAATATATAAATAAATAGAAGAAGAAAGACAGAAAATAGAGGCACTGAGAAATTGTGCTACCTTTGCTGTATGTTTTATGGATACCCACAAATTTTCAGATCCAACCCACTGACCAATTGCAGCATTTGGCCAATGAATAGCTCTGAAATGTACAGTCAGCATAGCAAAACAAAGTGTATTTGGCCCTGAAACTCATGTCTTTGTGGCCCACAAGCAAAATAATATAGTTAAGAACCCTGGAAATCTGGACTAGATTCAATACAATGATTATACCATTAATGGTTTATGGTTTTCTCTCCACAGGTCTGTTGAAACTTTGATGGAGTTTTGCACTGCTGTAGGTGTTCCTAGTAAAATTCTTGACCTGTTGGATGAACTGAAAGAAAATGCAGCAGTCAAAGAGGTGAGTAGGTTGGGCTTGGAGAACACATGCATTCATACATGGATTTATTAGGTATGTTTCACCTAATTTCAAATCACTCTGTTTATGATGGATATCAGAAATAGTTACATTACAGCTACTACCAAAATAACAGATCATATCTGTACTTACAGTATTTTTCAAAGACCTATCGCACTGACTGACCACATCACATGAAAAAACTAAGTCGTGCCTGTGTCACACAATGCTACGCAGCTTGTTCAGCAAATGAGGTACCCGATGTGATGACGACTTGATTCAATTAGCCAATCAGAACCCAACTTACTGTTTACACAGTAAACAGCGCCAACATTGGGCAGTACGAAAGGTGTTTGCAAATAGGTGTAGTTTTGAATATCCAAACAAAACAAGGAGAGATTGGTCATGAGTTAACACTTATTACCCTATACTTTTTGAAACTGACTGGAAGCTACATGTGCGGTTATGGCTGTGTTTACATGGGACTGATGGCTTACTAAAGCTTGTTTCGCTTTAAGTTGGTTAGAGACATCTAAATATGTCTCTGAATGTGAGAGCGTTCCGATTGTGTTACCTTTACCCACAAGCATATGATTCCGAGAGGGGGACATTCTTTTAAAGGCTGCTGTGCACCCTAAAACGGGCCTAAAACTGCGCCAAACTGGCAGCAACATGGGGTATAGCAATAACTCTTTATATTTTGTTATTTTCAGCAACCATGGTATGCACATATAGTCACTGACCTGGTTGGAATACTCATAGCTTATACAGTGTCAGAAATAGCAGTGGAGATGACTCTTGAAAGGTATACCAATTCAGAAAATAATATCTTAAAGAGCTTCATGCACATCTAGGGTATGACAGTTTCGTTTGATATAAATACAATACAATAGTGATCCTTGAAGAGATCATTACAAGTCCCATCCAGTTACAATATTGTTAATATGATGAGGGCCATTAAAGAGATGTTTGATTTAACACCAAGGCATAGGTAAATCCTGCTCATATTTTAATAAAGTAATAAATTAAATGTTTATCATTTATATGAAGCATTTTATCATCTGCAAAGTCACATAATAATATCTGACCTCAGTAAAAAATAATATAATTTCTGGATCTAATACATTACATGTTGAATTTCCCAGAAGGATAAGTAGGTAAATAGAAATTCAACACCAGATTGTCCACATCAGTTGAGCATGTTGAGACTTATTTGCATCTCTATAATGTCTATAATGACACCATTTTGTTTTTAGAATGCTTAGTGTTTGTTCTGTATTACATGTACACATAATATAATGTACTTAATTTTTTTAAATACTTTAGTGCTAAAGAAATATTGGAATCATCTTTGAGGTTCTCTGGTTTGTTACCATGGTTACTGAATATGAAGCAAGACGAGACACTCGCATTGAGAGCACAGGCCATTTTTGTAAGTATTTTTTGTTTAAAACATTAGACTTCAATTATTGTAGGTAAAGATATATTTGATTCATAAAATTTAATTCAGCATGTCTCAAGAGCTCAGATTTAATCAATAATGATGGTCCATGCAATACAATAATGTGTAATGATAAAGTGGGTTGATGTTCAAGGGGAAAAAGAAAGTGCTAGCATATTTCACAAATGCCGCAGTTGAATCTTGTGTACTAAACTAATTCCTCATGGTGTTTACTGATGTCACTACCAAACTTAAAGTGAAAAAGGTCAGTCTAATAGTCATACTAATGTACTGAAGAGCTGATTTGCTATTCTTTTGCCAGATTTTTTGTGAAGCTAAAGAATCACCTCATACTAATTTGTGACATGATTTGGTCCATGGAGGCCAGAGGCATTTGAAATTGAGATAAAGGAAAATATATATGGAGTAAAAAATTTCTCAACTTTAGAACTAGTAACACACAACATAAGATAATGTTGTCATAACATCATAAGATGAAGTTATGACAACGTTCTGACAATATTGTGTGTTGGCTGGGCAATTATAGTGAATCAATTTTCAAAAATGCCTCCTTTGGCTTCCATGGACCAGATCGTGTCAATTTCATATAATGATTTATGAAAGCAATCAAGTCTCTTTTTTTTCTTGACAGTGTTTTATATATCAATGTGAGACAGCAGACAGGTGTCCTCCTGAGTTCTGCTATGGGTTTTATAATGGTGTCGCTACTAACCATGCAGATGTAGTCCCAGCTCTATTAGCATCACTCAAGGAGGATGAGGCAGTTATGAAGAAACTTCAAAGTACGATAGCAAAATATATATGTACAGGGCTGGATTTACCATAGGGCCAGATGGGCCCGGGCCCAGGGCCCCCAAAATTGCCCTGTGCAGTGTGCATCTTCCATTTTAGCCGAAAAACAAAAAATAGTGTCAAAAATTGCAAAAATTTTCGCGCTCACTGGGTTATTGTATATGGCAAAATTCAGCTTCAATTTGGGCTAAAATAGTTTAAAATTGAAATTTTTTTCGCGCGCTTGCGCGTAAATGTCCTAGTAAAGTAGTAAAAACTTTGCCACTTGAGTGCCCATGTCTTCCTCACGGTGCGATTGGGGCCTCCAAATTTTGGCCTGGCCCAGGGTCCCCAAAAAGGTAAATTCGGCCCTGTATATATGTACAATATTTGTCAGAATTTCATACCTGATGAACAGTAGTGCTAATCTTGATTATTGTTAAAATAAAGGCAGCAATCCAGAGTTCAATGGATCAAAGGCAGCAATCCAGAGTTCAATGGATCAAATCCAACTTTGGGTCGATCCTTCATGTAATTATTTCGTGTAATCTAATCCTAACTCTAATCCTAACCCTAACCCTAAGCCTAATCCTAACCCTAATCCTAACCCTAACCCTAATCCTAACCCTAATCCTAACCCTAAACTAACCCTAACTCTAACCCTAACCCTAATTTCGTGTAAAATTACATGAAGGAATAACCTCAACTGGTCAGGAATAACCTCAACTTTGGCCATTGTTTGCTCCCCTTCATTTTTTTTAACTTTACTTTTTAAGCTGTAAATTTTGTTTGACAAAGGCTTCTTTTTTTTAAATTTATTTATTTTTATTTATTTTTTCTAAATTTTATTATTTTTTTTGCAAAAAAAAGGGGGAAAAGTCAGGGTCGGGCCTTATTTTAGGGTCGGTGGGGTTACTCCAATCAAACTTTTTTTAGGCCTAATGAAAACAAGATATTCCTGAAAAAAATTGGTGTCAGTTCCAATTTACAATGTAATTATTATTTGAATGTAATGTTAAAGATGGAATTACATGAGAAGTTTTGCACTGCAGCACTGACAGGAACATTTAGTGGTAGTTCATTTATCATTAAATAATTATTCACTTACATACGTGTTTTGGCGCAGCGTCAGCCTTCTATTCTAGCTAAAAACGTTTTAAAAATAAAAAATATGCAAATGAGGTAACTAATTTGCAAATTTTGCAACAAAAATCACATGGGATCTTAAGACTGCACCTTACCATTGCTTACCACCATCCCACCAAGTTAAATCTCTATACGCCTCACCACTTCTAATAATGGCAAAACGCCTTTTAAAAATAAACAAATATGCAAATGAGGTGGCTAATTTGAATATTTTGCAACAAAAATCATGTGGGATCTTAAGACTGCCCCTTTACCACCACCATACCAAGTTACATCTATATACCCCCTACCAGTTCCGAAAAATGGCAAAAAGCGTTTTTAAAAATAGAAAAAAAAGGAAAATGAGGTGGCTGATTTGCATATTTTGTGACAAAAATAGCATCTGATCTTAAGACTGCTCTTAACCATCACCCCACCAAATTACATTTCTATATGCCTCACCAGTTCGAAAAATGGCCAAAAGCAATTAACAAATAAATAAATAGGCAAATGTACTGACTAACTTGCATATATCTTGCGACAAAAATTGCATCGGATCTTACGACTGCCACTTACCACAACCTCATCAAGTTACATCCCTATACATCTTCGAAATGGCAACAACAAAAAAACACCCAAAAACAATTTTTAAGTTAAATATGCAAATTAGCTACCTAATTTACGCCAAAACTTGCGCATCAAGTCTTATCGCATCCACTTACCACCACCCTACCAAGTTATACCCCAATACACCTCACCAGCTCCGAGAAACTGCCGCTTACCACAACCTCATCAAGTTACATCAATATCGCCTCACCAGTTCTTGAAATGGCAAAAAAAAAAAAACCATAAAAATTTTTTAAGTTAAATATGCAAATCGGCTACCTAATTTGCATATTTTAGCGCCAAAAATGCATCAAATCTTAGGGCAGCCACTTACCACCACCCTACCAAGTTACACCCAGATACACCTCACCAGCTCCGAGAAACTAGCCTGGAAGCCAAAGGCATGTAAAAACTAGAGTCAACAGATTCTGAGTACAAGCCGCCGCAGTTGACCTTTGACCCCTAAACTTTGACCTTTGGGGTCATAAATATTATTATATTTTTAACATGTTTAGAATGTCGTAAGAATAATTCCTGTTGAATTTGAGCTCGATTGGACCAATTTCGAAATTTGACCTTTGACCCCTATAACTTGACCCTTGGGTCACAGATGGGGTCAACTGCTCTTGCATTGTGCTTAGGAAGTCATAAGAAAGATTCCTGGTGAATTTCAGCTTAATCGGAACTTATACATGGATTTTGATTTTTTTGAATTTTGATTGACCTTTTGACCCCCTTAATGACCTTTGACTTCAATGGAAAAAAAACCTTACGTACACCGACAAAATGCATTGTTCCAATTTTCATAAAAAAATTCCACTATGTTTAGTTGTTGAGATAAAAATTCTTAAAGTTATTTAGCTAAAAACAGAAAGTGACCCCTTAATGACCTTTGACCCCCAAAATAAAAATAGCATGCATACATCAGGTAGCACTGATTCATGTATGATGGTTATATTACTCTGGTCTGTTTACATTTTGAGATAAAATTTTTTCGAACATTTTTGGTTTTTGACCGGAAGTAACCCCTTAATGACCTTTGACCCCAAACCTGTAGGCATCCTAAAGACCCTGGCTAGTAGCAATGCATGTGTGCTAATGGCGACTCTCTGCTATATATTTTGTAAAGACAGTGATTTTTTGAATATTTTTAGCTTTCAGACCGGAAATGACCCCCCTTAATGACCTTTGACCTCAATTCTTTTTAGGAAGTTTTAAGCACTGCCACATGTTGATTCATATGCATGAGTCACATGATCATTGCATGAAATTTGTGGAAGGAGTAGCATTTTTGTGAAATCACATTTTGACCATTATAGCTAGGTCAAAGGTCACAGCAAGGTCAAAGTCAAATGGAAGGTTTGGCATAGCCCAGTGGTCTTTTGGGTCAAGTTTGGTTGAAATCTGTCAATCCCTTGCGGAGCTAGATGCAGTTGCATGATTGGTTGCCAGAAGAAAGAAGAAGAAGAAACTAGAGTCAACAGACGCTGAATACAAGCCGCAATTTGACCCCTATAACTTGACCCCTGGGTTACGGATGGGGTCAACTGCTCTTGCACTGTGCTTAGGATGTCATAAGAAATATTCCTGGTGAATTTCAGCTTAATCGGAACTTATACATGGATTTTGATTTTTGAAAATTTTTGATTGACCTTTTGACCCCTTTAATGACCTTTGACCTCAATGAAAAAAAACCCTTTTATACACCGACAAAATGCATTGTTCCAATTTTAATTAAAAAATTCTAACATGTTCAGTTCTTGAGATAAAAATTCTTGAAGTTATTCAGCTAAAAACAGGAAGTGACCCCTTAATGACCTTTGACCCCCAAAATAAAAATACCATGCATACATCAGGGAACACTAATTCATGTATGTTGGTTATATTATTCTGGTCTGTTTACATTTTGAGATAAAAATTTTTGAACATTTTTGGTTTTGACCGGAAGTAACCCCTTAATGACCTTTTGACCCCAAACCTGTAGGCATCCTAAAGACCCTGGCTAGTAGCAATGCATGTGTGCTAATGGCGACTCTCTGCTATATATTTTGTAAAGACAGTGATTTTTTGAATATTTTTAGCTTTCAGACCGGAAATGACCCCTTAATGACCTTTGACCTCAATTCTTTTTAGGAAGTTTTAAGCACTGCCACATGTTGATTCATATGCATGAGTCACATGATCATTGCATGAAATTTGTGGAAGGAGTAGCATTTTTTGTGAAATCACATTTTTGACCATTATAGCTAGGTCAAAGGTCACAGCGAGGTCAAAGTCAAATGGAAGGTTTGGCCTAGCCCAGTGGTCATTTGGGTCAACTTTGGTTGAAATCTGTCAATCCTTTGCGAAGCTAGATGCAGTTGATTGGTTGCCAGAAGAAAGAAAGAACTAGAGTCAACAGACGCTGAATACAAGCCGCGATTTGACCCCTATAACTTGACCCCTGGGTCACGGATGGGGTCAACTGCTCTTGTGCATTGTGCTTAGGATGTCATAAGAAATATTCCTGGTGAATTTCAGCTTAATCGGAACTTATACTTGGATTTTGATTTTTTGAAAATTTGTGATTGACCTTTTGACCCCCTTAATGACCTTTGACCTCAATGGAAAAAAAACCTTATGTACACCGACAAAATGCATTGTTCCAGTTTTAATTAAAAAATTCTACTATTTTCAGTTGTCGAGATAAAAATTCTTAAAGTTATTTAGTTAAAAACAGGAAGTGACCCCTTAATGACCTTTGACCCCCCAAATAAAAATAATTTGCATACATCAGGTAACACTGATTCATGTATGATGGTTATATTACTCTGGTCTGTTTACATTTTGAGATAAAAAATTTTGAACTTTTTGGTTTTTGACCGGAAGTAACCCCTTAATGACCTTTGACCCCAAACCTGTAGGCATCCTAAAGACCCTGGCTAGTAGCAATGCATGTGTGCTAATGGCGACTCTCTGCTATATATTTTGTAAAGACAGTGATTTCTTGAATACTTTTAGCTTTCAGACCGGAAATGTCCCCCTTAATGACCTTTGACCTCAATTCTTTTTAGGAAGTTTTAAGCACTGCCACATGTTGATTCATATGCATGAGTCACATGATCATTGCATGAAATTTGTGGAAGGAGTAGCATTTTTTTGAAATTTTCATTTTTGACCATTATAGCTAGGTCAAAGGTCACAGCGAGGTCAAAGTCAAATGGAAGGTTTGGCCTAGCCCAGTGGTCATTTGGGTCAACTTTGGTTGAAATCTGTCAATCCTTTGCGAAGCTAGATGCAGTTGATTGGTTGCCAGAAGAAAGAAAGAACTAGAGTCAACAGACGCTGAATACAAGCCGCATAATTTGACCCTATAACTTGACCCCTGGGTTACGGATGGGGTCAACTGCTCTTGCACTGTGCTTAGGATGTCATAAGAAATATTCCTGGTGAATTTCAGCTTAATCGGAACTTATACATGGATTTTGATTTTTTGAAAATTTTTGATTGACCTTTTGACCCTTTTAATGACCTTTGACCTCAATGTAAAAAAACCTTATGTACACCGACAAAATGCATTGTTCCAATTTTAATTAAAAAATTCTAACATGTTCAGTTCTTGAGATAAAAATTCTTGAAGTTATTCAGCTAAAAACAGGAAGTGACCCTTAATGACCTTTGACCCCAAAATAAAAATACCATGCATACATCAGGGAACACTAATTCATGTATGTTGGTTATATTATTCTGGTCTGTTTACATTTTGAGATAAAAATTTTTGAACATTTTTGGTTTTTGACCGGAAGTAACCCCTTAATGACCTTTGACCCCAAACCTGTAGGCATCCTAAAGACCTTGGCTAGTAGCAATGCATGTGTGCTAATGGCGACTCTCTGCTATATATTTTGTAAAGACAGTGATTTTTTGAATATTTTTAGCTTTCAGACCGAAATGACCCCTTAATGACCTTTGACCTCAATTCTTTTAGGAAGTTTTAAGCACTGCCACATGTTGATTCATATGCATGAGTCACATTATCATTGCATGAAATTTGTGGAAGAAGTAGCATTTTTTTTTGAAATCACATTTTTGACCGTTATAGCTAGGTCAAAGGTCACAGCAAGGTCAAAGTCAAATGGAAGGTTTGGCCTAGTCCAGTGGTCATTTGGCTCAAGTATAGTTGAAATCTGTCGAAGCATAAGAGAGTTAGGGGCGAACGTGGCAAGTCACGCAAAATGTCACGAGGTTGCCAGAAGAAAGAAAGAAGAAAGAATTGAGAAGAGACAGAACAAGCCGACATCCGTCGGCGGCTTGTAAAGAAAGAAGAAGAATTAAGAAGAGACAGAACAAGCCGACATCCGTCGTCGGCTTGTAAGAAAGAAAGAAGAATTGAGAAGAGACAGAACAAGCCGACATTCGTCGTCGGCTTGTAAGAACTAGAGTCAACAGACGCTGATACAAGCCGCAATTTGACCCCTATAACTTGACCCCTGGGTTACGGATGGGGTCAACTGCTCTTGCATTGTGCTTAGGAGGTCATAAGAAATATTCCTGGTGAATTTCAGCTTAATCGGAACTTATACATGGATTTTGATTTTTTGAAAATTTTGATTGACATTTTGACCCCCTTAATGACCTTTGACCTCAATGAAAAAAAAACCTTGTATACACCGACAAAATGCATTGTTCCAATTTTAATTAAAACATTCTAACATGTTTAGTTCTCGAGATAAAAAGTCTTGAAGTTATTCAGCTAAAAGCAGGAAGTGACCCGTGAATGACCGTTGACCCCCAAAATAAACATACCATGCATACATCAGGAAACACTTATTCATGTATGTTGGTTATATTATTCTGGTCTGTTTACATTTTGAGATAAAAATTTTTTAAACATTTTTGATAATTTTCGTTTTTGACCGGAAGTAACCCCTTAATGACCTTTGAGCCCAAAACTGTAGGCATCCTAAAGACCCTGGCTAGTAGCAATGCATGTGTGCTAATGGCGACTCTCTGCTATATAATTTGTAAAGACAGTGATTTTTGAATATTTTTTACAAATTTTTCAGACTTTCACCGAAATGACCCCTTAATGACCTTTGACCTCAATCTTTTTAGGAAGTTTTAAGCACTGCCACATGTTGATTCATATGCATGAGTCACATGATCATTGCATGTAATTTGTGGAAGGAGTAGCATTTTTTGTGAAATCACATTTTTGACCATTATAGCTAGGTCAAAGGTCACAGCAAGGTCAAAGTCAAATGGAAGGTTTGGCCTAGCCCAATGGTCATTTGGGTCAACTTTGGTTGAAATCTGTCAATCATTGCGGAGCTACATGCAGTTGATTGCGGTTGCCAGAAGAAAGAAGAAGAAGAAGAAACTAGAGTCAACAGACGCTGATTACAAGCCGCAATTTGACCCCTATAACTTCACCCCTGGGTTACGGATGGGGTCAACTGCTCTTGCATTGTGCTTAGGATGTCATAAGAAATATTCCTGGTGAATTTCAGCTTAATCGGAACTTATACATGGATTTTGATTTTTTTAAATTTTGATTGACCTTTTGACCCCTTAATGACCTTTGACCTCAATGGAAAAAAACCCTTATGTACACCGACAAAATGCATTGTTCCAATTTTAATTAAAAAATTCTAACATGTTCAGTTCTTGAGATAAAAATTCTTGAAGTTATTCAGCTAAAAACAGGAAGTGACCCCTTAATGACCTTTGACCCCCAAAATAAAAAATACCATGCATACATCAGGTAACACTAATTCATGTATGTTGGTTATATTCTGGTCTGTTTACATTTTGAGATAAAAATGTTTTGAACATTTTTGATAATTTTGGTTTTTGACCGAAAGTAACCCCTTAATGACCTTTGACCCCGAAACTGTAGGCATCCTAAAGACCCTGGCTAGTAGCAATGCATGTGTGCTAATGGCGACTCTCTGCTATGTAATTTGTAAAGACAGTGAATTTTGAATATTTTTAGCTTTCAGACCGAAAAGACCCTTAATAACTTGACCCCTGGGTTACGGATGGGGTCAACTGCTCTTGCATTGTGCTTAGGATGTCATAAGAAATATTCCTGGTGAATTTCAGCTTAATCGGAACTTATACATGGATTTTGATTTTTTGAAAATTCTTGATTGACCTTTTGACCCCCTTAATGACCTTTGACCTCAATGGAAAAAAACCCTTATGTACACCGACAAAATGCATTGTTCCAATTTTAATTAAAAAATTCTATCATGTTCAGTTCTTGAGATAAAAATTCTTGAAGTTATTCAGCTAAAAACAGGAAAAGACCCCTTAATGACCTTTGACCCCTTATCTGTGACCACCCTATAGACACTGACTAAAGTTGAGTCACATGACTTAACCATGTCATCATCACATGTAATTTGTGGAAGGAGTAGCATTTTTTGTGAAATCAACATTTTTGGCCATAAGGTCAAGGTCAAAGGTCACAGCCAGGTCAAAGTCATATGGATGATTTGGCCTAGCCCAGTGGTCATTTGGGTCAAGTATGGTTGAAATCTGTCAATCCCTTGCGGAGCTAGATGCAATTGATTGGTTGCCAGAAGAAAGAAAGAAAGAAGAATTGGAAGAAGACAGCACAAGCCGACGTTTGACGTCGGCTTGTAAGAAACTAGAGTCAACAGACGCTGAATACAAGCCGCAATTTGACCCTATAACTTGACCCCTGGGTTACGGATGGGGTCAACTGCTCTTGCATTGTGCTTAGGATGTCATAAGAAATATTCCTGGTCAATTTCAGCTTAATCGAACTTATACATGGATTTTGATTTTTTAAATTTTTGATTGACCTTTTGACCCCTTAATGAGCTTTGACCTCAATGAAAAAAAAAACCTTATGTACACCGACAAAATGTATTGTTTCAGTTTTAATTAAAAAATTCTAACATGTTTAGTTCTTGAGATAAAAATTCTTGAAGTTATTCAGCTAAAAACAGGAAGTGACCCTTTAATGACCTTTGACCCCCAAAATAAAAATACCATGCATACATCAGGGAACACTAATTCATGTATGTTGGTTATATTATTCTGGTCTGTTTACATTTTGAGATAAAAAATTTTTGAACATTTTTGATAATTTTGGTTTTTGACCGGAAGTAACCCCTTAATGACCTTTGACCCCGAAACTGTAGGCATCCTAAAGACCCTGGCTAGTAGCAATGCATGTGTGCTAATGGCGACTCTCTGCTATGTAATTTGTAAAGACAGTGATTTTTTGAATATTTTTTAGACTTTGACCGGAAATGACCCCTTAATGACCTTTGACCCCTCATCTGAGCACACCCTATAGACACCGACTAAAGTCGAGTCACATGATATAACCATGTCCTCATCGCATGAAATTTGTGGAAGGAGTAGCATTTTTGTGAAATCACATTTTGACCATTATAGCTAGGTCAAAGGTCACAGCAAGGTCAAAGTCAAATGGAAGGTTTGGCCTAGCCCAGTGGTCTTTTGTGTCAAGTTTGGTTGAAATCTGTCAATCCCTTGCGGAGCTAGATGCAGTTGATTGCGGTTGCCAGAAGAAGAAGAAAGAAGAAGAAGAAGAATTGGAAGAAGACAGAACAAGCCGACATTCGTCGTCGGCTTGTAACTATAGTCAACAGACGCTGAATACAAGCCGCAATTTGACCCCTATAACTTGACCCCTGGGTTACGGATGGGGTCAACTGCTCTTGCATCGTGCTTAGGATGTCATAAGAAATATTCCTGGTGAATTTGAGCTTAATCGGAACTTATACATGGATTTTGATTTTTTGAAAATTTTTGATTGACCTTTTTACCCCCTTATTGACCTTTGACCTCAATGAAAAAAAAAATCTTATGTACACCGACAAAATGCATTGTTCCAATTTTAATTAAAAAATTCTAACATGTTTAGTTCTTGAGATAAAAATTCTTGAAGTTATTCAGCTAAAAACAGGAAGTGACCCCTTAATGACCTTTGACCCCCAAAATAAAAATACCATGCATACATCTGGGAACACTAATTCATGTATGTTGGTTATATTATTCTGGTCTGTTTACATTTTGAGATAAAAATGTTTTGATCATTTTTGATAATTTTGGTTTTTGACCGGAAGTAACCCCTTAATGACCTTTGACCCCGAAACTGTAGGCATCCTAAAGACCCTGGCTAGTAGCAATGCATGTGTGCTAATGGCGACTCTCTGCTATGTAATTTGTAAAGACAGTGAATTTTTGAATATTTTTAGTAGACTTTGACCAGAAATGACCCCTTAATGACCTTTGACCCCTTATCTGAGCACACCCTATAGACACCGACTAAAGTCGAGTCACATGATATAACCATGTCCTCATCGCATGAAATTTGTGGAAGGAGTAGCATTTTTTGTGAAATCACATTTTTGACCATTATAGCTAGGTCAAAGGTCACAGCGAGGTCAAAGTCAAATGGAAGGTTTGGCCTAGCCCAATGGTCATTTGGGTCAACTTTGGTTGAAATCTGTTAATCCTTGCGAGCTACATGCAGTTGATTGCGGTTGCCAGAAGAAAGAAAGAAACTAGAGTCAACAGACGCTGAATACAAGCCGCAATTTGACCCCTATAACTTGACCCCTGGGTTACGGATGGGGTCAACTGCTCTTGCATTGTGCTTAGGATGTCATAAAAAATATTCCTGGTGAATTTCAGCTTAATCGGAACTTATACATGGATTTTGATTTTTGGAAAATTTTTGATTGACCTTTTGACCCCCTTAATGACCTTTGAACTCAAAAAAAAAAAAACCTTATGTACACCGACAAAATGAATTGTTCCAATTTTAATTAAAAAATTCTAACATGTTCATTTCTTGAGATAAAAATTCTTGAAGTTATTCAGCTAAAAACAGGAAGTGACCCCTTAATGACCTTTGACCCCCAAAATAAAAAATACCATGCATACATCAGGGAACACTAATTCATGTATGTTGGTTATATTATTCTGGTCTGTTTATATTTTGAGATAAAAATGTTTTGAACATTTTTGATAATTTTGGTTTTGACCGAAGTAACCCCTTAATGACCTTTGACCCCAAAACTGTAGGCATCCTAAAGACCCTGGCTAGTAGCAATGCATGTGTGCTAATGGCGACTCTCTGCTATGTAATTTGTAAAGACAGTGAATTTTTGAATATTTTTAGACTTTGACCAGAAATGACCCCTTAATGACCTTTGACCCCTTATCTGAGCACACCCTATAGACACCGACTAAAGTCGAGTCACATGATATAACCATGTCCTCATCGCATGAAATTTGTGGAAGGAGTAGCATTTTTTGTGAAATCACATTTTTGACCATTATAGCTAGGTCAAAGGTCACAGCGAGGTCAAAGTCAAATGGAAGGTTTGGCCTAGCCCAATGGTCATTTGGGTCAACTTTGGTTGAAATCTGTCAATCCTTGCATGGAGCTACATGCAGTTGATTGCGGTTGCCAGAAGAAAGAAGAAACTAGATCTGGCTACAGATCTGGACCTAGCCGGGGCCGGAAATGCCAGTCTTAAAGTTTGACCTTTGACCGGCTATTATGGATATCTCACACCATTAATGGTGTATCACTGTAGCATGTAGGGGCTTTATCCGTCTTCCATAGGCTGAGATACAGCTACTTTTCCGTAATTTTAAACATTTTTTGCAACTGTGACGTTTTGACCTCCTTAATGACCTTTGACCCCAATACAAAAAAACCCTCATATACACCGGGAAAATGCATTGTTACAGTTTAAATTAAAAAATTCTACTATGCTTAGTTATGGAGATAAAAATTCTTAAGTTATTTAGCTTAAAACCGAAATGACGTCTAAATGACCTTTGACCAAAAAATAAAAATACCGTGCATACATCGGGTAACACTAATGCATATATGAAGTTTATGTCACTCTGGTCTGGTTACGCTTTTGAGATAAAAAAAATGAACATATTTGATGATTTTTGGTTTTTTTTTTTTTTTTACCCCTTAATGACCTTTGACCTCAAAACTATAGACACCCCAAAGACCCTGGTTAGTAGCAATACATGTGTGCTAATGACAACACTCTGCTATGTAATTTGTAAAAACAGTGATTTTTTGAATATTTTTAGCTTTCAGACCGGAAATGACCCCTTAATGACCTTTGACCCCTTATCTGTGAACACCCTATAGGCACCGACCAAAGTCAAGTCACATGACCTAAGCATGTCACCATCACATGTTATTTGTGGAAGAAGAAGCATTTTAGAGTAAAATCGCATTTTTGCCATTGTGAGCAGGTCAAAGGTCAAATGGAGTTCAATTTCATGTCACATGTGGGGACTTGGTCAGTGGTGTTTGTGACCAAGTATGGTCAAAATCAGTCAAAGCATAACAGAGCTAGGGCGAAACGTGGCAAGTCACGCAAAATGTCACGTGTTGCCAGAAGAAAGAAAGATCCGATAGCATCACAAGACCTAGCCGGTGTCCCGGCTAGGTAAGAAAGAAGAAGAAGAAGAATTGAGAAGAGACAGAACAAGCCGACATTCGTCGTCGGCTTGTAACTAGAGTCAACAGACGCTGAATACAAGCCGCAATTTGACCCCTATAACTTGACCCCTGGGTTACGGATGGGGTCAACTGCTCTTGCATTGTGCTTAGGATGTCATAAGAAATATTCCTGGTGAATTTCAGCTTAATCTGAACTTATACATGGATTTTGATTTTTGAAAATTTTTGATTGACCTTTTGACCCTTTTAATGACCTTTGACCTCAATGAAAAAAAATCCTTATGTACACCGACAAAATGCATTGTTCCAATTTTAATTTAAAAATTCTACTATGTTTAGTTGTTGAGATAAAAATTCTTGAAGTTATTTAGCTAAAAACAGGAAGTGACCCCTTAATGACCTTTGACCCCCAAAATAAAAATACCATGCATACATCAAGTAACACTGATTCATGTATGATGGTTATATTACTCTGGTCTGTTTACATTTTGAGATAAAAATCTTTTGAACATTTTGGTTTTTGACCGGAAGTAACCCCTTAATGACATTTGACCCCAAAACTGTAGGCATCCTAAAGACCCTGGCTAGTAGAGATGCATGTGTGCTAATGGCGACTCTCTGCTATATAATTGGTAAAGACAGTGATTTTTTGAATATTTTTAGACTTTGACCGAAATGACCCCTTAATGACCTTTGACCCCTTATTTGAGCACACCCTATAGACACCGACTAAAGTCAAGTCACATGATATAACCATGTTCTCATCGCATGAAATTTGTGGAAGGAGTAGCATTTTTGTGAAATCACATTTTGACCATTATAGCTAGGTCAAAGGTCACAGCAAGGTCAAAGTCAAATGGAAGGTTTGGCCTAGTCCAGTGGTCATTTGGCTCAAGTATGGTTGAAATCTGTCGAAGCATAAGAGAGCTAGGGCGAAACGTGGCAAGTCACGCAAAAATGTCACGAGGTTGCCAGAGGAAAGAAGAAAGAAAGAAGAATTGAGAAGAGACAGAACAAGCCGACATCCGTCGTCGGCTTGTAACTAGAGTCAACAGACGCTGAATACAAGCCGCAATTTGACCCCTATAACTTGACACCTGGGTTACGGATGGGGTCAACTGCTCTTGCACTGTGCTTAGGATGTCATAAGAAATATTCCTGGTGAATTTCAGCTTAATCGGAACTTATACATGGATTTTGATTTTTTGAAAATTTTTGATTGACCTTTTGACCCCTTTAATGACCTTTGACCTCAATGTAAAAAAAACCTGATGTACACCGACAAAATGCATTGTTTCAATTTTAATTAAAAAATTCTAACATGTTCAGTTCTTGAGATAAAAATTCTTAAAGTTATTCAGCTAAAAACAGGAAGTGACCCCTTAATGACCTTTGACCCCCAAAATAAAAATACCATGTATACATCAGGTAACACTGATTCATGTATGTTGGTTATATTATTCTGGTCTGTTTACATTTTGAGATAAAAATTTGTTGAACATTTTTGGTTTTTGACCGGAAGTAACCCCTTAATGACCTTTGACCCCAAACCTGTAGGCATCCTAAAGACCCTGGCTAGTAGCAATGCATGTGTACTAATGGCGACTCTCTGCTATATATTTTGTAAAGACAGTGATTTTTTGAATATTTTTAGCTTTCAGACCGGAAATGACCCCCTTAATGACCTTTGACCTCAATTCTTTTTAGGAAGTTTTAAGCACTGCCACATGTTGATTCATATGCATGAGTCACATGATCATTGCATGAAATTTGTGGAAGGAGAAGCATTTTTTGTGAAATCACATTGTTTACCATTATAGCTAGGTCAAAGGTCACAGCGAGGTCAAAGTCAAATGGAAGGTTTGGCCTAGCCCAGTGGTCATTTGGGTCAACTTTGGTTGAAATCTGTCAATCCTTTGCGAAGCTAGATGCAGTTGATTGGTTGCCAGAAGAAAGAAAGAAGAAAGAATTGAGAAGAGACAGAACAAGCCGACATCCGTCGTCGGCTTGTAAGAATTGAGAAGAGATAGCACAAGCCGACGTTTGACGTCGGGCTTGTAAAGAAAGAAAGAAAGAAAGAATTGGAAGAAGACAGAACAAGCCGACATTCGTCGTCGGCTTGTAACAAAGTTCACACAATACAAATGTATAAGACCCCATTATTTTATCATGATTATAGCATAAGGCAATTTATAAGTCATTTTAAATGATTTTAAATGTGACGATATAAAATTTGTCTATAACACAGGGAGATATAAAATGTAGGGATTTGGGTACTTTTTTGTTCAATTTTCACAGAAATTGAAGGATTTTGACCTATGTTTTTGTTTGTCTGTTTACCCCTGGGTCGCTGAAACAAAGAATTATCCTACTATAATTCACCAGAATCTGTCTGTTTGTGTGTTTGTGTGTTTGTGTGTCTGTCTGTCCGCCTCTTTTCTCGGAGACTGGGGGTCGCACGTTCCTCAAACTTGGTGGGTGGGTGCAGCTTGGTATGGGGAAGAACGAGTTTATATTGGTTAGTGGGTCAAGGTCACCCAAGGTCATCCAGGGGTCATATTAGTAAAAACTGTTTTTCTCTGAGACTGGGGGTCGCACGTTCCTCAAACTTGACGGGTGGGTGCGTCTTGACCCGGGACAGAACAAGTTTGTATTGGTTAGTGGGTCAAGGTCACCAGAGGTCATCTAGGGGTCAAATTAGTAAAAACTGTCATATGGGCATGAAACTTGGTGGGTAGGTGCATCTTGACCTAAGACGGAACAAGTTTGTATTGATTAGTGGGTCAAGGTCACCCAGGGGTCATCTGAGGTCAAATTAGTAAAAACTGTTTTCCGCCTATTTTCTCGGACACTAGGGGTCGCACGTTCCTCAAACTTGGTGGGTGGGTGCATCTGGACCTCAGACAGAATAAGTTTGTTTCGATAGTGAGCCAAGATCACCCGAGGTCATCCAGGGGTCATTTGAGGTCAAATTAGTAAAAACTATCGTATGGGCATGAAACTTGGTGGGTACAGTCAACTTTTATAGTCAAATTTTTGGAAGGTCATTTTGGGGTCATCCGGGGTCACCCAGGGGTCATCTGAGGTCAAATTAGTAAAAAATGTCGATGCGCATGAAACTTGGTGGGTACAGTCAACTTTTAGAGTCAAATTTTTGGAAGGTCATTTTGGGCTCATCCAAGGTCAAATTACTAAAAACTGCCAAGGGCATGAAACGTGGTGGGTACAGTCAACATTTAGAGCTAAATTTTGGGAGGTCATTTTGAGGTCATCTGAGGTCAAATTAGTAAAAACTATTGGCATCAAACTTGGTGAGTACAGTCACCATCAGCCAGGTAATCGCGACAGCCGAGAACCGCCAAATACGGGTAACCGCCTAGTATTAATTAAATCACCTAATTTCTATCTATACTATAATAATCATAAGCGTTGTCTGTCTGTCCGGCTATGCGTTTCGCCGCGCTTCGCCGCATCAATCCGATATTTGGGACATGGGTAGGTGCCAGGAAAAGCATGTTGACCGTGTGATTTTGAAGGTCATCGGAGGTCATTGGAGGTCAAGGTCAAAGGTCAAATTTTTCAAACTTTGTCCGATCGGGCCCGATCGGGCCCAAATTTGGTGGGTGGAATCCTTGATACGAGGGGTATATATGCCTGAAATAAAATCGAGGTCAACCGAGGTCAAAGGTCATTACGGAGGGGTCAAATTTCAAACTTTGTCCGATCGGGCTCAAACTTGGTGGGTCGAAACCTTCGTATGAGGGGAGCATGAAAAACATTATATGGAGGTCATCCAAGGTCAAAGGTCATGGATTTCAAACTTTGTCCTATGGGGTTCAAACTTGGTGGGTGCAATCCTTGATACGAGGGGAATATATGCGCAAAACAAAATTGAGGTCAACCGAGGTCAAAGGTCATGTAGGGGCTAAATTTAAACTTTGCCCTATTGGGCTTAAACTTGATAGGTGGAATCCTTTGTATGACTGAGGGGAGCATGAAACAGTATCGCTATCGTGCCAGTGCTCTCACAGCATCTGGGCTCTCATAGCCGCAGGTGCACTAGTATAATTAATAAAGGACAAAGAAAGATAAAAGCAAAAGTATGCTTCATTTAGTTAAAACAATAGTAACATCCCTGTTGTGTACAAAAATATAACTCTATACGACAATGCAAATCAGGATCAATTTGTGGACTAAGTGCACAGGGAAATGTTGAGTATGTAAATTAAATGGAACAGCCAAAATGCCAATGGGTATGTAATTTAACTAGAACAGCCTAAAATTGATATCGATATTAATATTGACGTCACAGATTCGATTTGTCACGTGATCGTCAAACCTGTACTAAAGGTGTCAGTTCTGCAGGAACTGACACAAAAATGTCATGTAATCCCTTGTTAGATGTCAATTAGACATTTCAGTGGAAAGTGTCAAGTGTAGATCAATTTTTGTTGAGCATCTGATAGCCATATTTCTGTCCTTTATTAGATGATCTGCAAGAAGGGGAAGATTTAGCAGCAAGATGGGACCAGTTGTGTGGTATGTCCATTGGTGCCTTAGCTGAACTAGTATTTCTTCCATTGGGTCTGGATACATGTTTGGAAGGCAAGAGAAAGGTGAGTATAATTTTCCACATGTCTGTTGAAACCTCTGTCCACTTGAAACTGTAAAATAGAATTAGTTTTGAGAAGAACTAAAGGCATTTTTCTAAATGTCTTAAAGGTTATTTGCCATGCATCGATGGTGCAACATTGATGAAATCTGAACAATTATGGAAAATGCCTGTTCTCTGTATAACATTATGAGAATTCCACTATAGTGGATTGTAGAGAATACATGTGGCAGAAATATAATGATAATCAAAAGCACCAACATTGTAAAGGTTGACATATTTAGCACTTGGTGTTCATTATTGCCACCATTGTTTTACATGAAGATTGCAAACAAAAACACACATAAAATACAAGTTTACTGAACATATGTCAAAATAAAGAGGTTCACTTTATTCCCATCCATTAGTAACATGTAAAACTGGAATCAACTTCCTCTTCTGGTCTGACTCTTGATAATGATATAAGGAGTGTTTGACCTAAAATGATAAAATTTTATTACAACTTACAAGTAAGTCACTGCAACTGGTGAACTATATTTTCATGACCATTAAATGATTTTATCGTTCTCACAGATGGCTGACTGTGTAGGTGCTCAGATGGCAGACCCCAAACATCAGGAACTCACCAAGAATTTCTTCACATTCCTTATTAATCCATCATTCTGTGAAAATGTACTCAAGGTAAGCAATGTACTCTTTATAACATTCAAAGTTAACTTTTTCGTGTATGAAGTTGAAAAAACAAGAACTCTTAAAGATTTCTAACATACTTCACAATAATTATTTTGATGCCATTGAGATATGTCAAAATCATATTATCACTTCTTCACAGTAGAGGCAGTAGTTTTAAGCACCTTGTCCATTATGTGCGACATGTTCTTGCTGCAGTATTGTTTTTCACAGATTAATCTCATTCGGAATGTGTTTTATTTTTTATTTTGTAGACTCTATACTTCAGTTGTCAGGTATCCAAGGAGCTATGTGAATTTCTAGCACAAGGCAAAGATCACATTCCATTCTTAATTCTTATTCTTCAAGGAAAGGTTAGTAACCAAACACTTTAGACCATCTAATACAGACTTTCATATGTATTTACACATGTATTTAAATGATTAATGAAACTTTCATATTGTGTATAAATGTCTTAAAATGAGACATTTGTCAGATAGCATCTGTTGTTATCAGCTGTTTAAATACAGTTAAAAGTAATTGAAGTAATTGCTGATCAAAGGAGTATCTGTCACGGTTCCTACAAAAGCAAAATGGATCAGCTACATGTTCAAGAACCAGCAGACACTCACCGATGTGTTGGGTGTGGAATTTTTAGGGGAACCAATTTCTCACTTGGAAGAATTTGAACACTGAATCTTTTGATTGTAAATAAAAGTTGTATTAAATCTGTAACACATTTTTGCCACCCAATGTTTCCAATAATATCAGTTGATAATTGATGATGGGTAAAATAACTGAGTGAGAAGACTTTTTACAGTTTCATAGTGCATAGCATCAAAAAGATCCTAAGTCAAGTCTGTGTATTAGATGCAACATGAAACAAAGAGTTATACTTTTTTCTATGTTATACTTACAAATCAGTTTACGATTAACTTCAAAACTTATTTTAAACTTCTTGGTGAAGAATAATGATAATAAATTATAATTATGGAATTTATCCTTACAGGTTGAAATAGATGACATGTATCAGAACACGGTATATGAGATGACAATACAGACCCTGGCTTGTATTATCATAACACTGGGAGAAATACCACCACAGTAAGTAGCAATAATAAATAATTTACCATCAAAAAATTGGTTGTCAGTCATATAATGTGACAAAATCATTCACAATGCTTGTGTTGATTTCCTTTTGGAAACCTGTAAAAAATGTTGGTATTGCATTACCTAACTTGCTATATGTATTGATAACTTCAACAGTTAGACTAATACAGACAAGTCACCAACAGGTGAAGTTCCAGCATCACATGTTAATGAGGGGCAATTGTTCCATGAAGTGTGAGAGACAAAACTGCAATGCACATACTGCTTATTTTCACGTAAACGAAAAGACACACAATACTCTATTACTAAGCCCTGGCAAAAAACGCAATCTTGGTTTTCTCGCCGCAATAAATAAAACAAGGTGTTTAATGCCGTAAAAACTTCCGAAAATCATTGAGTTCCATGCCGTGTTGACAATTCATGTCATCAACAATGATCAAGTAAGCTTAAAATGCACTCACCAGTGTGTAGTTTCAGTGCTTAATTGGTCTCTAAAATGTCATGTCAAGGTAATTGAATACCAAATTATAGTAGTTTATAGTTAAATTTATTAAACTGAGAAAGGATTTATTATGTAAACAACATATTGAGGTGGAAATACTTGAACTTCTGTTTACGTTTTT
This sequence comes from Amphiura filiformis, assembly GCF_039555335.1. NCBI lineage: Eukaryota > Metazoa > Echinodermata > Ophiuroidea > Amphilepidida > Amphiuridae > Amphiura > Amphiura filiformis. The sequence continues at coordinate 80,258,260 of NC_092628.1, forward strand.
CATCCTTCGATCGGTGAATCGGCACATGTTTACATACATTGGACTGATTGGAATTCCAGAGGGCAGTATTTTGTTTTTCATATTCAGGGATTTTTCTGTTTTTGGCGGCGATTTTCCGGTTAAATCTCGGTTTTTAAAGCAAATTTGGGGTAAATCTTGCTTTTTATCTTTTTATATCTCGTTTTTTGCCTTTAAAAATTGTGTTTTTTGCCGGGGCCTATCTATTACATAACATGAAGGCTTGTAATACTTGCATGATTTGTTAAACATGCATGATCGAACGAGCGGCCTTCATGAATATGCAAGAATTCACAGCATACAGGGTGGATGTTGGTGAGTAGTCTGCAGTAGTATGTGGTGATAGCAGTATAAATGAAATGATTATGTATTGGCATCTCATTTAAAAGAAAATGAAAGTATAAGAACCTTGATTGTCTTTTATGAGTATGTGTCATTTACCCTAACGCATATCTTATGCCTACTTTTATGCTTATATATATGTTTGTATGGCTTCAAGTACAGAAGAATATTGAGGATAAAGACACTCCAATTGTAACATTGTTGCATTATGATCTGAGAATCTTTTTTTCCCTTTGTGTGTTTAGGATGATAGAAGCTACTGTATTATTTGCAGCTATTCTCCTGGACACTCAAGTAGCAAGCCACACAGTAAGTCTTTAACAAATATTCTCAGAATGAAAACAAAACTAGGCTGCCGTTAACTGCATGTGACTATTGATAGTCACTCAATGATACATGCAACAAATGTAAATTTAATGTCTTTCAAACAAAAATGAATGATTATTGTAAGTTAACTTTACTCAAACTAGTCCATCTCAAGAAAACCCAAACAAAAAGCAAATCTGCATTGGCCCTTTAAGCTGAGCTGATAAACTACAGTATTACTTAGCTTCATTTTCATGTAATAATTTGTTACATTTCAGACTGCTGCTTGTCTTCTTGTAAGTCAGTTATTATATCATGGTATAGCAATAGAGATGCCAACATCTGATTTATTAGCTGCTCTGCAATCAGCTCTAACAGATCTATCACAGGTAAGTATTTATTATAAGGCAATGATTGAAAGAATGAATCATCTTGTGTCATCAAAAGGCTTCACAATAATTCCAGTTGTTTAAATGTAACATTGAAGGTTTTGTCCAAATAGAAAATTGATCTGCTTACAGGAATTTTAATATATAGATAGTAAACCATATTTCTTTAGTGAATCTGCATTATCAGCCTCAACAATGACAGAAATAGAGTAAATTCTTTCAGCCGTTTACAGTTCTGTTATGAAACACATGTTTAAAAGAAAGTTTTAACAGAGATTCTTTGTATAGATTCACATTTGCTGAAGAAAGATTTAGAACTGTAAAAATGTCCAAATATCAGTCCCAGAACAACGCCAAATATGGATTAAAAGACCTTTGACCTTGGATGTACAACAACATGTTATGATCTAATGGGAAACTGTGCACATCAACAAACACCATTTCTATCAAAAAGGCAACGTCTGATATAATTTGCAACCACATAAATTACTAGAGTTGGTTCTTCTCTTGGATTTGGACCAAGCTTTAGAATATCGAATGTTGCGCTTTGAAATAAAACAAACCAGAAATTTATCACCCATTGTAAAAGATATGGTACATGTACCGAATACATGTACATACATTGGCTGACCTTGTGGATTTCCTGGCCCAGTCATGCTAACCACATAAGGAGATTATACGATTAATATAGTGCAGCTATTGTCATAGCAGGGTATTATTATGTAATACTCCTGATCCATATTTGGCGTTCTCTTGGACTGAATATGGATACTTTTTTGTAATTGAATCAGTCAAATTTTCAGGCATGCTGAAATGTTCTTGCTTTTGTGTAACATCTGTATTTAAGTCTTTGTCAACAATGATATAAGTGATCATTTATTCATGGTAATTATTATTCTTGCAGATCTGTGTGCGTTGCCCATTTGACTATGGTGTTTTAGATGGTTTAATGCTACTGCTGTGTCAATTCTTGAATGTTGGTGAGACCACAGTGAGCAGGATACTCATTGAGTCAGGTGTCTGGCAGATGTTATGGAACAGGTGAGGCTTTACAAATTAGTGTGTTGTATAGTGAGTCTTGCAGATGGATGATACTCTGATTTGGGGGATGGGAATTTTAAAAAAAAAGGTTCATTAATTTTGACCAAGCAAATATAAGCAGGTCACTTACAGAGCTGTGGCCATCACAAATGCCAAATACTTTTTGACATAGCAGCTTCAAAATGGCTTTTGAATTCAGTTATCGTATTACTTTGCAAATTGGCTCCTTACACATTGTTTTATTCATAGCATGTTTTGACAGTAACTCAAGGTAGGATTAAACTGTTAAACTGAATTTATACTTGATTGCTGAGAGATTGCAATGTACCGCTTTTGGAAAGCGATTGGCAATCACAGAATTTTGCGAAGCGTCGCCCATCGCTTTTGCATTTATACTTATCACGGCGATAGCAAATGCAGACAACAATTATAATAGATCCAGTTGGTTGGCAATGATTGCTTGATACATTCATGTGTCAAGCGTCATAGCTCTGAAGTTGAGATTTCTTTGACTTGCAAAACAACATTATTTTTGCTTCAGCGATTTGTATCAATTGATGGGCTTGATGCTTTGAAAACGGAAGTAAACACTTAGCATGTGTGAGAATCGCTTTTCAGCAAAGGCAATCAAGTATAAATTCAGCTTTAGAAGACAGTGAAAGACTGCTTTAGCTCATAACTGCCTTTAGAAGCCTTTGTTTATCATAATAACTACTCATGAAATCTATTCATTTTGCATGTGTTTCTCACTTTTTTGTTATTACAACAGGATAGTGCAATCATTGGGAGTAATTGAGCCTGAATCAGGCCTACCCATACAAGACCTTGAAGATGATAATGAAGATGGCCCAAACCCATCCTTGCCTAGCTGTCAACCTGAATGGAGTCTCATCTCTCCTGCAGGACTTATGGCTGGTCTACAAGTCATCACTATTGTCTTTACACAGGCAAGTCATATAGAATAGACATACTCAATTATGTAAAATACCACTTAAAAGTAAGTATAAATGGAGCATTCGCTAATCAAGTGACCATCTAAAAAAAGGCATAGTTGAAGTGAGAAGAATATCTCACATTGTGGAGTCCAAGGGTTTATGTGAGCACTTCTGATGGGGGTCCATGGTTAATCCCTCAGCAAAGGTACAGGGGAAATGCCCTCAGAAGCCCCAGGGCTTAGCATCATGAAGTGTTCATTGGAGGGTCTACTTTTTGCGGATGCCTATTAAAGAGGCTCATTACATCTAAATGAAAATATGTCCACAAAATTTTTTTTCAAAACTCATTTTTGCGTATGTATTGTAAATGTGTTCAGTGAGGATTTGAATACATGCACTTTGGCAAGATGTCTTAATTCACTGTGTATGTTCTTCTTTTCTTTTTCTTTTTTTACAGGAACCATATCAGTGTGTGCCATTGCTATGTAATGCTGAGGGAGCTGTGATGCTAAGTCTTAGTACTTTAATATCTAAAGACTTCCTGTCTATTTTAGGTGGAAGGTAAATATGTATTCATTTTCACCTATAAGAAGCAGAACATACTGTGTTATACAGATTTGCACAATGCTGTTGAAATCTTGGTCTTTCAAAGTCTATGCCAAAGTCCTTTTCCAAAATAAGTAGACTTAGCATGTGGGATATATCGTTACAATCATTATTTATTCCGACACCTCATTAATTCCCCTGGACCTTTGGATGTATTGTAAAAGGCATTAGCATTTTACTTTGCTCTAGTGCTGGTTATCATGCCCGTCCAGTGACCCCTGGCCTAATCCCACCCAGGACAATATGCATGAGGTGTTGCTGCAATTGGAACAGATTATAACTTTATTTTAGATTTGCAGTATATTATTGAAGAATTCTGAACATCACTTGGTTTCAGAGAACAATGGCAGTTCCTTGCTCAGATTGACATGCGCGCCCTGTTAATAAGTGAAATATTTTTGTTCCCTTCAAGAGCGCTGCTCTGCACCGACCAAAGTTTTGACTCGTAATCAACCAATCGGATTATCGGTTTGTTGTTATGATTGTCAGACGATTGAATCAGCCAATCAGAACCCTACTTCCGTGTTTTCGCTCTGTAAGCTCTCCAAATGTAAACAACTGCCATTCTTCTCTGCCAGAAACTGTAACTTTACCTCTTAATAGTGCCCAAAATATGTATGTACCAAGATGAAATCTTCAGAAATGTGGTTTCTCTATGAATCAAACATACCATTGCATTGTAATGTGAGTCCAAGACAATATATAACAAATCCCATTGATTATTCTCTTACCTTTCAGTATCAGTGATGAGCAAGACCTTGCTGGTATGGTGGTTGATATTATCCTGCATGTCTGTCAACTCCTGTGTTTTCCATTTGCTATGGATGTACATGACATGTTGATGTCAGCAATAACTAATAGTCTACAACAGAGTCTTATCTTGCCAAAACTAGTAGAAGCTTGCCGAATATTCCTGAAACCTGACCTGCTAGAGGTTCCTATTGGTGAGTTGTACTTAAATGGTTTCTGTTTCTTTTTCACCAAAAGAATTTAAAAGTGAGAATATGGATTTTGAATAGGCCTAATCCTACAGAAAGTCTACCATGCTTCATAGTTGTACATGGGGACTTAATTGCCTGTGCAGTGTTTGGCACCTTATCATGAGAACCTTATCACATGCAAAGCACATTTACAGGGTTGTAGATATGCATCAACTAAATATAGTCATGTATTATTAAGGATTGATTTACAAAACCAATAGATTAGTGGTGAAATGATGGTAAAACGCACCAACTGGCATTTCATCGTTCTAGACCAGTCAGTTGAAGCTCTGGTACTGCGGGAACTAGTGTTGCCAGTCCTTTTGTCGCTTTGTAGCAGAGGGTTGTAAAGATTACTCTGATTATATGTGCCCTTGTCTTGGTTCATGGTGTTATTCATTCCTTTCCTCTTGATCCATATGGATTCCTTTATCCATCGCTTGATACGTACCTCCTCCTTATCAATAACTCTCGACTCCTCCCAGTTAATTATATGATTACTTCTTACTGCATGGTCTGACTTATTTGTTCACTCTCGGAAACTTTTCTGTCTGATCTGGTATATTTTCTAGAACAAGCTATGTCCAAATCCTTTTATGTTCAGACAGTCTAATACCAAATTGTCTACCTGTTTCCCCTATATAAGTTAACTTACAGTCACTGCAATGGATTTTGTACGATTAATTTTGTTTTAACTTGCATCTTTACAGGATTGCTTTCCAGACTTATTCTCAGCAATGATATCTTTGTCTCTCAGTTTTCTGATGCCATTAAACAGCTCAAGGTAGGTAAACAGGTATTATTGGATAATGTTGCTTTTGTAAACTTCAGAATTTTATCAATCAAATAAAAGAGCAGGGTTAATGAGAGCATTGTGGAGATGATTTCAGCCATACTTTTTTACAGTGATGTGTTTGAAATTTGACTTTCTATATCTATCACCTGTTTTTTTGCAATGTTGGCATTTTCAACTAATTTACAGAAAATCTTATTGTTTTATAATTTATAAATGATCAGTTTTGATATTCAGTAACTATTTTGAATGATAAAAGTATCATGATATATGCTGAATACTTGGTCTATTATCTGTCTCCTTGTATGATGTTTAAATAAAGCATTTTTGTTGTTGATATATAGTTGCTTGTTTTCATCAGCCCAAACCTTTTTTTTCTCCTTAACAGGCAGCAACATTTGTATCATCCACTCTAAGTACAGAATGTCCTCAGTCAGTGCAATGTGATATGCTATCTATCTGTAGTCATTTAGCTCGGAGCTCAGCCCACCATCTGCCTCTACTTAAAGATATATTACAGGGAAGTAAAGGTGAGTTATATCCTCCAAGTACAGAATGTCCCCAGTAAGTGCAATGTGATATGCTATCTACCTGCAGTCATTTAGCTCGTAGCTCAGCATAACACCTGCCTCTACTGAAAGATATATTACAGGGAGGTAAACTCCTTAAAATATCCAAAGTATAACTATCAGAATCCTGAAGAGCTTCATATTTTGTTCTTAATTTCCCTTCACTGTCAGTTATGGGAAGCTAGCACTATTTCTAAATTGAAATTGCATAACATTCATTCATGTTAGCTGTAGACCATGATGTAAACCATGAGCATAAAGAAAACTTAACAATGACCATCTAAGCTGTAGACCATGAGCATAAACATATTGACAACACTTTACACAATTCAACACATTCTGCATGCAAACTAACAACACTTGCACTTGCTTCATTTGTAGGTAACTATGAGTGTTTATCCAGCTTACTGAGTAGCAGGGAGGTGACAGTACAGGCTAGAGCATGTGGATTGGTAGGAAACCTACTCAGGCATACAGCTGATTTCTACTCAGTACTCAAGAGTAAAGAAGATATCATTCAAGCACTGTTGCTGTGTCTGGTCAGTGGGGAGACAGATGTTAGAAAGGTAGGTTTTTATTACAGGCTATAGATGAGGTGTGTCATGTGCATTCTAAACACTGACAAACAAGAACACACACATTGGAAATTTTTGTGTGACATCGGATGTACAGGGACCATTTACAGCCAGGTTCCTGGAAAGTTACACTAGATCAAAAGAGCAGTTGGTGGTGTAGAGTCAGTCTGCACTTGCATGATGACAACTTGGGGAGCGAGTTGGCGCAGCACATGTTCCCTCGCCTTGCACCACTGGAGTCCCGGTTTCAAGCCCCGGCCGTGCTCAAGGACTATATGTGCATTTGGTTTATCCCGATCCAAGCTTGCTCTCTCAGGTTTTCTCCTGGATCTCGGGTTTCCTCCTGCTTTCAAAATCGGTGATAAGTTTGTTTGGTTATCAAAACCTTCACCCAGTAGAATTTTGGGAGCTGCACAGATAATTGGTGGATGTAACAATCAAAGTGCGGATAGGTTTGTGCCAGGTTCTACTGCAACCAGCCTAGATGATGAAATTCACCAGTGGCAGTGTAATTACAGCGCTTTGAATCCTACTATATAAAAATGCACTACTCTGTCGGTCGGACATCCGGGCTATCTCTAGTCTCGGGCCCAAACTGCATGTGGCTCACGGTTTGTTGTGAACAACAGAAACCGGCTGTGAAGGAGGCTACATAGCGATGTTGCTGGAGTGGCATTCAATTTCGGGAAAAAGCGACACTTTCGACCATGGAATTTAATTTTAAGTTTGTCAGTATATAAACGGTAAATCAAGTAAGTTTCTTTCACTCTGAAGACTTAGAAACAGTTGTTTGATTAAACTGACTATTTGCGATCGAAATTTACATAACACCAATGACAGAAATCATCAACAAAAATCGAATCAGGGACTTGTTTTCACTCGAACATCATCAACCGGAAGTGACGTGACACGGACCGACAGAATAGCTTGATCAGCTCGTAATAGGCGGGAAATGTTAAACTTTTACCACTACGCCAAAAAGTAGACCCACGTTAAGAGTGCTATTTGTTTACCTGTCTGGTCTTTATTTTGTGTGTTAAAGAAAGTAAACAAAGTAGAGGACTTGAATTAATAATTCGTAATGCCTCTTGGCGAGATGTCTCAAGAAAATTCTCAAAATAAAATATTTTGATATTAATCCGCGATGTTATAAGGCCCGCCGATTACGAGCTGATCAAAGTATATATAAATTTATTTATTTTTTGAACTTGAAGGGTGCACAGTAATACACGTAAATGGGTATTTGGAATTGAATTGTGAAAACTCAAGTAGTAACACTGGCCATGTTTGCTGGTGGTTACAGAAAGGGGTGGGTGTGCATGACATGTGGGGCATGCAAAAATTAAAAACTTTCATACTTGGCCATCTACTCATTAAAAGAAAAAAATAGAGAAAAAATAGATTTTAAAGAGCCTTGAAATGATTTTAGCAAGTCTATTGAAGTTTTCATAATAACTATTTCCATCTTTTTATAATTATTGATATTTCTTACAGGCATCAAGCTACTGCATAGGTAATGCGGCATATCACAATCAAGACCTGTATGAGAAGCTTGGCAGTAGCATACCAGACTTAATCAAATTACTCAATGATCCAACAGCTAGAATAAGAACCAATGCTGCAGGTAAACAGAGTTGTAATCATTTTACACACATAAAGCTACCCATAACCTAAATCCACAAAAACCAAACTAACTTTACTAAAAATCAATCCAAAATCTTGATACAAAATCTTGATCCAAAAACCTAAACTCCAAAGTACATTCAAAATGTGTACTAAACCCAAATTTAACCCAACCTAACCTCCAGAACCATTATAAAAGTTATTCTTATTTTAAAAAGTAATATTAACCCAGTTCCTAATACAATATGAGCAAGGTATTTACAATAACGCTTCCTATTTTCCTGATGGCCCACCTTGTTTCCAACACTGGCTAGACTAAAGTAGGCTTCTTTGTTAATAAGGACCAACTATTTTTAAACACTATCTGTTTCTCATCACAATTATATTTTCCATATAGGAGCTCTTGGCAACATGGCAAGACACTCAACCAAGCTTGTGAAACCACTGATAGAGGCCAAGGCTGCTGAAAGGTAAGATATGATGCATGTGGCTTATAAATATGGGTGAGGGGGTGCACACATACAAACACACATGTACCCCTACACGCAAGCATATATGTGACACGATCTGCTCCACGGGGGCCAAAAGAGGCATTTTAGAAAATTGAGTTACTATAATTTTTATCTTGTAGTAACATATTAGGCTATCATATACTGAAAACACCAAATGTCTAGCATATTTGGTTATCAAGTTATGAGGTTTTGTGATGTGTATTTTCTTATTGTTTTTTACTCCATATATTTGCCTTTATCTCAATTTCAAATTTGCCGCCTTTGGCCCCCATGGATCAGAGCGTGTTACATATGTGATGCAATTAAGCCAAATTAGTCTAAAGTAGTTCCAGGTTAATTTCGGGATTCTTACATTTTCTTTTCAGTGTATTCAAAGCTCCACATTAGTGAAAACCCCATGTCAATACGACCTTTGGTTACAAAGTTACAACAATTTAAACACTGGTACATTAAAAAAAAGAAACATAGAAAATCAAGTTAGAGTACTTATATTGAGCAATTTTTAGCACACCTTAAATACATAGTCACTTAGCAATGATACCTTTGGTTTAAGATATGGCTACGAAATTTGGCAAATCGAAGTTGGATGGGGTAAAAAAAGTCACTTTTTTAACATTTTCCCTTTGGAATGTTTTTCCCTTCCATTTTTGCAAAAAGTCAATTTTGATTTTCCCACCCCTACACATATCATTTGGCCCATATCTCAAAGCTAGGATTGTTGAGTTCCGACTGATTTTGCTTGAATGCATCACAATTTCACATATAAACACATGCACTCCAGCACAGACAGTGAAGGTTGTTGTGCTTATGTGAAAAGGTATTTCATTATTAACTAAAAAGTGCAACTTAAGGTCAAAAAGAAGTTTTCTGAAAGTTATGAAATGGCATACTGTGAAATTGTTTACCTATACGTGTGTATTTCTTCATTTCTAGGTTATTGGAGACTGCATGTCATGATGGTCAGTATAATGTGCAGGATGTGGCATTGATATCACTACGCACTATGGCTAGGCATTCACAGTTTAAACAGGTCAGTAATAATAATGTGTACCCTGGAAAGCAGAAATCATGCCATCAGGGTAGGGATAGAGTAGGAGTGAATGGTATAATTAATTATCTAGTACTTCATTGTATGTGTCAGCAACCTTGATGTTACAAGCAATACTCAACTGTAATCAGTTGCGGCACTACAGAAGGTAGGGCAAATATTTTCTTTCCCCCAGTTTGCCTCCCCCCTCCCATACACACCAAATTACAAAAATTTGCACTTTTTAGGGCAATTTTATGGAAAATTTGTTGATTTTGTCCCTCCCCTGAAATTCACTTTGCCCCCATGCCCCCTGAAAAAATTGATGCCGCCTCTGACTGTAACCCAGTAATGCTTAACGTACTTGATAGTGACAGGAATGTAAACTGGATTAAAAATTAGATCACTGTCTACATGCACAAATTATTATACAAGTGTTACCAAACCAATTTTGTCCTTTTAATTTCTTTCAATCCAGGCTTTGTTAAAAATCAGTGCAATGGATAAGTTAATGAAGCTATCAGACAATGTACAGAATTCAGATGGTGATATGTCTCCTGGAAGCTTATCATCTGCCAGAAGTGGACGTAATAGTGCAAGCTCTGTGGCTCATCATTGCTCAAGATTAATAGCTATGCTACGCAGATCAGCAAGTGGAAGATACTGAAATAAAACAATACATCATACTGATGTGCTTCAGTCTCTGCCCCATGTAACCAGCAAGTGACAAAACATTGCTCAAGTTTGATAGCTATGCATATTACACTATTTTGCAAAGACCTTTCCAACTGGCCGACCGACCGTGTATTTAAGAATTAGGTCACACATTCGTCACACGATGCTAGGCAGATTGATCGGCAAATGAGGTGCTGATGGCATGATTCAATTAGCCAATCAGAACTTGACTTCATATGTATGCCATAAACTGCTCCAAATCGGGCAGTGCAAAAGGTCATTGCAAATAGGTGCAGATAGTAAATATCTGATTCTGTTGAAGTTATTGAGACAATCCTGCAAGTAACTGAAAGCAATGCGTATATGTTATCTAATGGAAGTTTTTATTACTATAATTGGTTCACCTCAAGTGGCAGTGACATAGGTGCATGATTCCCACATGTCATTAACATAATTCCACAGAGCGTATATATACACACATACAAAGATAGTTTGTTGGCATGCCTGTGGTGCAACCACAGAAAGGCATTGACATAACCACTAAACTTGAGGTGAAACAAAGTTTAGAAATGGATGTACCAATGTCAGGTTAGCAGTCACCAATTGAAGATTAAAAGGGATATTACTTGTGTCAATTAATCTTTAGTGTGACTTTCATATGCATACCTAAAAGTTGCTCCTGTTCTTATGGCCTATACATTTTAGTTCCACTTGTGATTGTGATGTGTAAGTTTTCAAAGTTACTTTTTACAGAAATGTTGACATATTGTACATTGATAGCAATCCTAGGTAAATATATTGATGCTTTATATTAAAGCTGAAAGTAAGCAGCTGTAGGGAGTGATAGGTGAGATGTATGCAGTCTTTCATTTAACATGAATTTTTAAATACAGTGACATAAATTATTATTATTATTATTATTATTATTATTGAATGATTAGGATATGGTGCAAGTAAAAAGTTCCTGAATACTAGGATCTTTGGATATGATAATGCACTTAAAGATGCTTTGCTTGTTTCAGTGACCAATGCAAATTTTGTATTTGCCTGCTACCAAAAGGTAGAGTGTGTTTTCCATAAGTTATTGATAAGTTTTTGTTTTTTAAGTACCTATTCATTTCGGGATAATTAAAATTCACCCAAGAAAGTATTCATAATTTGACCCAAGAAAGTATTCATAATTTGATCCAAAATGCATACTGCATGTTCAAATTTCATATGGTTTGATTTTTAGTATGTACCCTTATAAGGCACCCAGTTTTGTTGCATAATAGGCACTAATCATGAAAAGCTATTTTATGATGCACAGGGTACCCTCTAAAAATTAATTGAGGTAAGGCCAAAAAAAGAAACAAGTTTGTTTCCAGTGGTGCGCACATTGCTTTTTGGTGGCCGTTCTTTTGCGTGTTACTTTTGTTTTTTAATATTTGTATTATCAAATCATTAAAACAAGAAAAAAAACCAGGAATTTACAATCAGCATTTAAACAGGAATGACTCGATTACAATTTGTAAATCAAACATTTGAATTTTTCTAGTTTTTTGGTGGTGGTATTTGCATGTTTTTCTTCTTGTATTTAAAAAAAATACCTCATTGCATGTTGCAGGTTTTTTTGTATTCAGAATATAAAAATTAAAAAACATTATTGTGCATTGCATTTTTTAGACTTGCTGCTTGAAACAAACTTGTTTTTTTCTTTGGCCAAAAGAAGAGTTGCATAAAAATGTATTCAGTAAAATGTTTTGTGATTATAAAATAGTTTTAATCTGTAAATAGACTCAATTCCACTGATTTGTGTTTGACATGTAAATTTTGGCAATATTGTAAAGAGCTACATTTATAGTACTCATATTCTATGCTGCATACCTTTTGTTGTTGAAATTATAATTGTGCCTTAATTAATGTCCTGCTTATTTTGTAATACCCAACTGTTTTCTTATCACAATGAATGTATAAGATACAATAATGTGATAAACTTTGCAAAATATTGGTTTCTGCAAAACAGATTCAACCAGAAAGCAATAATCTTGTGTGGATCTCGATGGCTATTCCAGTTAAAATCCATACACCCCTGTGGAAGACATGACCTTAATCTCCCACACAGGGAGTGTGAATTTCAAATGGGATCACCCATTCAGGTAACCCCATTTGAAATTCACATCCCCTGTCAGGGAGATTAAGGTCATGTTTTTCATATGAGGTATGGATTTCAACTGGAATAGCCCAAAAAGAGCCAGTGTTTTTCAGGTGTATGAGGTCCAGGAGGAGAAAAAAAGATTAAGAGTAGAGGATGTTATATAGAGGAATGGAAAGAAATTAAGAAAGAAAGCAAAAACAATCAACAGAAAAAACAGTGTATGGTAAAATAAATGAAAGGAATAAAAATGAGGACCAAAACATTTGAGTGTATGGAACCACTTGTCATTATTCCTGTTCTTGGCACTGACTTTGGGTTTTCTGATGAAATTGAACCCCACCTGTGGCCAGTTTGTATCAGTGAGCAGATCCAGGGAAGGGTATTGTCCCCTGGCAAAATTGGCCTACTTTCAATGATTTTAGCCCGGTAATTTAACAATTTTCAAATCCTGGAGATCCACTACTGTATGTGTCTATTACCTATCCCAGCTCCCTTGACACCTCATTAATTTTACTTGGAACAGATAATAATTGTAGCCATTACAGTCATTAGGTATTTTTGTATCTTTGGATTGACTGTCGATGCTGGCAAAAATTTGCTTGTCTTTAGGGTCTTAAAGCATTTTTTTCAAAATGGGAATTCCCTTTTTTTGTGATAAAATTTTGCAGTTTAGTTGTTCCAAAATTGCCCGAATCTGAGTTTTGATCAATCACTGCTCCACCCTTCCATAATTGTATTTAAAAACTACAACAGACTAGCTTAGTAAGAAAGACAAGAGACAACCAAATTGTTATAGATCAATCTGCTGGTATATCATATCTGCTTTTTATTTCTATATACAATGAAAGCCAGACATACATACGTACATACATACATATAATGCACCCTATACAACTTTCATTTTGTACATAACATTCATTCATGGTAAGTAAGTACATTAAAATCAATTCAGAAGGCATGTCTAGTGATTTGCAAATAACAGAATGATGACATGGTCACATTAACTATCTCATCCTCCAAGATGCAGTTCAGTAACTTGGTATGGGATCCCGCTTTAATTCCGAGAGTGTGCTTTAACAGCATCACAGTAAACAATTTCCAATTCTACCAGAATTTAAATAAAAAGTTGGATTTGATATTGGTTGTCTTTCTCATTTCTGTCCCGCTGTAAAAAATTCTCCAGACATGCGTATAAATAAATTGAATATTTATTAAGAATTGAGTCATAAATAGTTGGGCCCTGTTAGACATACACAATTGTTGACCTGCTGCTATGTCACTTTGTTTCATTATTTGAATCTAATAGTTTGTTAATTGTGCATAATGATGAGGCCAAGGACCTGTGTCCTGGAGGATGAGGTTAATATAGACATAAATAAATAAATGCTCACAGCAAATTACAAATTGAACTAAAGACTAACACAGATTGACATTGACTCATAACAAAAATTGAATTTTCAGTACTAAACAGACAAGTATTACATGTAATACTTTTGAAAATTAATATTTATGAAACACCAAAAATTGTGAAATGAGTTTTAAAACTATAAAACTTCAAATTAGGGGAAAAACATCAATGTATTTTATGCCTGAAGCACAAAATCATAATAAAATAAATAGATATGTAAAAACGAAGAGAACGACACAAAACATGGGTCATTTGATTCAGTATCTGTTATCGAAACCGGCACTTCAAAAACACAATTTCTCTCTTAAGGTCAATGTTGTTGCACCTGTCATACATCATCTTGGCTGTGACCCTTCTTGTGATGGTAGAACATTCTACTGGATTAGCCTCTCATTTTATCAAATATGATATCGTCAACCTACTAATACTATGCTAATTGCTGAAGTCATTTTTGGTAATTTTGAGAACAAAGTACAAAATATGGTTCAATTTTCTTTCTTGTCCTCTTGTCACATTAAAAACTGAAATCCAAACATCAGGTAAATTCTTAATAATGTAATTGATAGTGATTCTACACAGAATCAGAGGAGTGTCAAGACTACAGTGAGCTATTATACATATGGAATAAAGCTGTATATTACCTCCATGAAATCTTGACACAATGCAAGCTACTTCTGTGCAGATGTTATATGTGACATGATTAAGGGGAATGAGTCGGATGTCGCTAATATTGTGTTTGAGATATTGGCAAAAACAGTCTTCATATCTTTTTGTTTGATATAGTTTTCAGCCATTGAACTGCTCATAACTTGGTATCCAGATGTCCAATTTTGATGGGGTTTGTATCAAAATGTAGCATTCGTAAATTGCCAGAAATTGATGCACAAAACTTCTAATTGAAAATTGCAGACATTCTGAAAATTCCCCTTGATCATGAAGAAAGAACCAAATGTCATGTGAACAAGTTTCCATGATCAACCACTGATTCATTGCTTTCCAACAGTTTGTGACACTCGGGTTCCTGCTCTTCTTACCCTCATTGTCCCCATAATATAGATACTTATGGCGTCAATTTTCATACTCAGGTTGAGCACCCATAAGGTACTAGTATACAGTAGTACCTCCTTTGGGGATCATTTTGTATTACAATTGATAATATATAAGGTCTATCTACCTGATGATTCTACATACATGCATGTATGACTACCAGCTTCTATTGCAGGGCCGTAGCAAGCGGGGCGGTCAGGGATGCCAGGGCCGCCCCACTTTTTGAGAAATTTGTTATGCTTTTCTTTATTTCAATTTGGGCATATATTTGTAATTTGACTTCCCCACATTTGTGATGGCTGCCCCATATTTTTCAATCCTGCTACGGCCCTGTTCTATTGCATGATGAGAACTACACATGTACAAACAGGAATGTGGTCGTTGGTTGGAAACCTCTATAAGTATATATACCCATGTTAACAGTACAAGACTCAAGACATGATGAAACATAGGGTAGATTGGTTACATAACAATAACATGGCTTATCAGAATGAACAATTGGGATACTATATCAATTGCACAAGATAAGTTACAAGTCTTTGGTCAATATTTAATTTGAATTGTGCAGAACAAATTGAAATAATTTATAAATAATAGGGCATTTATGGGCTTCGTATGGGCATCAAATTACCAATATGTAACATTATCAAACCAAAATTGATTTTGAGATATACTCAAAAGTTAAGATAAAATTCAGTATATTCCTGTTTTCGGTAACATGAAACAGTCATATCTAAGAGTTGTAAGTCAAATTTCATAATTATTGTGAATAATAATCAAGACAATTAGTTAAAACAATCACTTTCGACAAATGTCTGTTTACTTGATTGAACAAACTCTCGTATAAAGACAGAATTCCCTACTTTACACCCATAGGAGCTTCAATATCTGAAGCTTACGTTGATGTTCATAAATTAAAAAAGATAATTGTGATCAAAATGGCATTTGCCGTATAGAAATGTTGTTATTAAAATTGGAAATGACAAATTAAGGTATTTCTTACTGACTTCAATGCATCATAGTATGAGCAAACACATCTCAATCTGAAGTCATTTAAAAGACTCATTGTTCCAAAGATTTGACGTTCCAAACAAAAGGTTTCCACTGACAGGAGACACATTTTACATGAGTGTCATAGACCCGTATTTAATTTGGAATAGTGGACCTGATCATTCTTACATGAAAGTCCCTGTTGTTTGAAATATCTAACCTAGGAATAACAGAATGAACTGCTTTGGGCAGATATGTAATTATGAAAGTCAAAAACTTGTCTTTAGTTTACTTTACGGTCAATAAAAACATTAAAACATACACACATGCACAAGACAATGTTCACACATTTTAGAATAACATTTCAGTGAAATAAAAACACTGCCATGGAAGACAGAAATAAATAGTGGTTCTTTGGAATGATCTAGAAAATACAAACACCACCAATATTTGCATGCTATGTTCAAATACATTGTATTATTATTATTCGCATATAGCAGCCTATTTACTGTGTAATATTATTGATGATAAGTGAATTTCAATATTACTTTTTGTACATATTAAATCTTTTTTGACGGAATGGTACACACCACCACAGCTGCATTGCTTATGATATTTACCATGTCTCAATGTACACCCGTGTATTCGATCCAGAAACTAAATGGACAAATAATATTATTTCTATCTTGTAGGGTCTAAACCCAACATGATTGTCCATTTTGTTCCAAGATAATGTATATAATTCACAATAATAACACATTGATACCACCAATCTTGTCATATAGACCTATACTTTTTATTAGACTTATATTTCTTTTAGGCTATATGATAGCTTGATACTGGCCAAAACCACGTAAGAAATTACACAGAAATTTTCAGAGGGCAAACAATATACTGAGAGTATGTTTGCCTCTGAAAATTCCCTAATGAACTTTAAAAGATAGTATTATCCCACTATTGCATACTGGTTGAAATGAGCAAAAGCTCTATGTTTATAAATATCTGTGAATGCAGCCTAAATTACCCTGTTCCGTGAGGCAGCGTTACAATCACATAAATTGGTATGTGTTATCTCAAGTGTAGACAAACATACAAAGGCAGCACTTTAGTATGTGCCCATAACAGGTATACCAACCCTTGCTGGGACAAAGTGATATAAGTCTGTATGACAAGACTGGTCTTATCTTACCCATATTTTATTTGTGCTGAAAAATATTTATTCACAGATTACATCAACTTTCAGATGAAACAGGCTATTCCATTTAAAATCCACACTACCCCTGTGGAAGATTTAGTTAAGGTCTCCCACAGAGGGAGTATGAGTTTTGAATAGAATAGACAATCGTGTAACTTCCGTTTGAAATACTCACTCCAGTTGTGGAATATATTGGTACAGCCATATTACAGGGGGAGTATGGGTTTCAAAATGATCAACCCTGACCAATTATATTTGAAAAACATACTCCCTCCCGGGAAAATATTTCCAAAATCTTCCACAGGAGTAGTGTGGATTTTAAATGGAATGGCCCAATTTGGTGGTAAGAGTCTATATAATATCTTTACACATTGAAAACTTGGTATTGAGACACAGACACTTACTATACATGTACAGTCAGTACTATAAAAGACAACACATCTCGGAGGGAAGTGTTTCTAGAAAGTATCACATGTCTAGTGTACTATGTGCATATAATACCTAAATGGAATGATTCTGCAATTTTAATACAAACATCACTGCCATCAAAACCATTTCACGTGGGTTACAGTCCAATTTTTTCCTTAAAAAGCACCAATGTTTTTCTTTTCTTTTGTTGTGTGCAGTATGGTTTTATCTATATATCAAATGCACATCCATTTGGTTTTTCAAAATAATTGCCGCTAAATTTCACTGTCTTGATTTCTGACTGATCCACAAGTGTATACACTGCCTATGGAAGTGACTACACTACAAGATTCCTTTTGCTGCCAGCCCCAGAGGTACATTGCTGCCCAGCTACTTCATTGGTACTGTAGAGTACCTGTGTGCGTACTTCTGTGTACATGTACACACATTGGAATCGCATGCACAATACACACACTGGTACCGGACTGGTTATGCACTGGTACTGTAGTGTAGCCACAGAGTAGCTGGGCAGCAGTGTACCTCTGGGGTCAGCAGCTAAAGGAATCTGACAGTGTAGGTCTAATCTTATCACTCATAATTTGAATATATAATGCAATAAGCATGTGGCACAAACTTTTTCAATATTAAAGTTGCATGACCAGCCAGAAAAGTTTGGTGATTTCTGAAAGTAAAATTTGGTGATTTGTTTAAGTAAAACTTCAATAAATAAAAGAAAATAACACATTTGCACATAATCATGACTTTCACAAAAAGCAGTAAATATAAGATAGTACCACGATATAATATGACTGCAAAGAGTGGTAAATCTCACAAATTGTGAGAAATTGAAAACAGTGATGCAATAAATTTGGTAATAAAGTATGGGGATCATACCCTTATTGTCATGTGCTTGTTGAAATTCAGAGCTACACAAATTCCTCTTCTGGTGCTTTTGATGAGTTGATATAATTTATCATGGTGTTAAAACTTGCCAAGTGGAAAAATTGAAATGCTGACTGCATAGTAATTACACTGTAGTCAAATATGGGTAAAGCATTAACAACTATAAGCTTAAGATATGCCTAAACATGCCCTGTTTGATAAGTGAAGTTCTGTAGCTCAATACTGGTAACAAATCACATGACAGTGTGGGTGATTATTTCCCTAATCCAGATTACAGAACAATGCCGATCTCATTTTCCAAAATGCATAAAAACACCACTTTTTTGAACTTTTTAACAAAACATTTTTTGTGCCTTAAAAAATTTAACACAATCAGTATTTCTACCATTAAGGATATGGCTGAATATCGTTTTCAAAGTTTCACTTGGAAAATCAGATCAATAATATTCTGGAATTGTGAGTATACATACCAGTATCTTGATACACTATTAAATAAATATAAATCCAGCATCACTGTTGGTGCATAATTAAAAAAGCAATTTTGATGTTCATATTTTATAGAATGCAACAAAATGGCAAAAAACTGTGGTCCAGTCACAAAGCTTTTAAAAAGTGCAGTATAATTATAATTTGGTGGGGAAAAATAAATATATAAAATCATCCTTTTTTGTTTCACATTAGTCTTTCTATACATATAAATTGTGAAGGCTTTGATTACGAGTCCAATTCAAGAGGACAAATTGGAAATTTGTCAATAATTAAACAGTGGTTAGGGAATAAACTATAACACCAACATGATCCAATTTTATTTTTCTTACAAAAATAGCAGCATAAGCATAATACAATTTGATTTTCATTTTCATAATAAATACAATAGTTCATACAAACTAATAAATTAATTGACCGAGGATTACTGAAAGATCCGTGGTTGAACACTCATCATATAATCACTCAGTCATTACTCTGTTACTCTTATATACTCTGTCTAGGCTGAGGTAACAAGTAATTCCACTGAATCAATTGCTTTGACTATCAATTCACACAGTGTAACACACATTCATTGAGCATGTTTATCATTGTACTGCAATACAAGTTTATATGATGTGAATTTACTTCAAACTCCAGGCCAGACTTAGTATACTTTTCTTCTTCCCACATGACACCGTTGCCATAGGGATGGCACATTATACGGTACCTTCTCACATTTTGAAGCAACCCCAACTCCAGTGAATAAACCAATCAAGACTCCTATTAAAAATTCAAATCAGGCATGGGTACATAAATATCCTTATACTTTGGAAACTGCTTCAAGTAAACACTTCCTTGAAGTGAAAAATGTTCGCTTGTCAATGCTGAGAGATCAAATTACATATCTTGCTTGATTCATTCTTTATTCAATCAAAGTTTATGATTCTTTCTTATGTGACAGCATGAGATGTGTCAGTTCAAGATAGCTCATGTGTATTTTATGAATCACAATCGTGTAATGTACCTTTATGCAATTTGTACTTGAATCTACTGCCCTATGTGTTCTTTGATGACCTTTATGATCTGAGCCCTCAACTGGCCTGGTCAGATTAGTGCATTAAGGGAAAAAGCCCTTTTCCAGGAACAAATTTGTTCTAGTTAGAGTAAAACGGACCAATTTACCATACTTTGTCACCATTTGCATCCAGATTTTACCTGATAACTTCTTGTGCATGGTTGACTCTTGCCACCCTGTTCCACCTCATTGGCCATGCACCTCGCAGTGGTTATCCCCTGACCCTATCCAAAAGGACCAATTTACCATACTTTGTTACCATTTGCATCCAGATTTTACCTGATAACTTCTTGTGCATGGTTGACTCTTGCCACCCTGTTCCACCTCATTGGCCATGCACCTCGCAGTGGTTATCCCCTGACCCTATCCAAAAGGACCAATTTACCATACTTTGTTACCATTTGCATCCAGATTTTACCTGATAACTTCTTGTGCATGGTTGACTCTTGCCACCCTGTTCCACCTCATTGGCCATGCACCTTGCAGTGGTTATCCCCTGAACCCTAATCCACCTCTCTGACCATGCCCCTGACCTCACCTGGCCTAGCCCTAATCCACCTCTTTGACTAGGCTAGGCCTTCAGCCCTAATCCACCTCTCTGACTAGGCTAGGCCTTCAGCCCATATCCACCTCTCTGTCCAGCTTGCATTTATCAATCTGGATCAATTCATTAACCCTCTAGGTTCTACTACAGTGACTAAACACATAGTATATATATTCAATAAACAAAATGGAAGGCCACTGAACACATTTGCACTTGTTATTATAATAAATGAACCAAAAATGGCAGTTTTCTTACATTCAGCAGAGCTTGATCATAATATGATATGATACACCAACCTTAATGACTATGAGGCGTAGTACTAAATCACACATTTGTTTTGCCAAATTAGACACATTTTGCAAATAACTTCCAAGATTTTTGTGTTGATCAGCATAATCAAACAAAAGAAATATAATGTTGATATCCTTTTGGATAAGTGTAATATTGTCATTAGGTCTTGTACTTCTGAATTAATTTCAAAAGTATTTCTAACAAATATTGTCTGTTGAGTTGTTTGCTCTTACAATCCCATTGTGAATTAAAACAATGAGTGTAATTTGACAAAACAATGGCTTATTAAGAGACACCTCACTTTGAGCATGAGACAACCTGGTCTTACACTTGCTCAGTTTATATAATAGAACAAAAATAATAGAATTGTTTCAGTGAGCAAAAACAGTAATTCCAGAGTAAAATGTGGAATGTGAATTCAGAACTTCTCCCTGTACAAATGTACTGTATATACTTTGTAGCAGACCAGGTTGCCATGGATATTCTACCAAATATAAGTCTAGGCTTGGGTAAAGATTCATCATGATGAATACTTCATATAAGTCAATATGCTACACGTATAGCCAATTAAATTACAAGTAAATGATTCATATGAGGCAATGAATTATAGACCTGAGCATGATGAGAGAGTGAAATTATCAAAAAACAATTAAAATATAATTTGTTAATTGGAAAAAAGTAGCAATCGTGAGTTTTCAATTAGCTAATTAATGCAAATTATTATTGTGCATAAATGGCAGCCAAATACATGGAACTTTTTTTTAATTAGCAAAATTACCGTAGTATTTGAATATAAATTGATTGTTCGAGAAGAATAACATTGTTCTGCTTGTATTTTGGAGAAAACATTAGATATTTGCACTGTTTTTATTACTTCTATTCATAAGAGTTAACATTATTATATTCTTTTCAATCAGCCATTTAGTGCAATCTTTCCCTAATTTAATTATTTAGATACCCATACTCCTTAAATTTAATCTTTGGAGAATAATTTGAGTAACAGAAGAAGCAATATTAAAAAACTTTTGGTAAGGAAAATGCCCAGTCAGGACATATTATCCCTTACTGCTAGTAAATTTACATCATCACATGATAACTTGACAAATATCAAAATTCAGTTGAAGTTTCATAGACAAAATTTGTAGGTTTTTCCATGACATTTTCTCAAGTTTAGTAAAAATTTGGTTAATTTATTTAGTTTTTTGTTTATTATCACCACCCAATTTCTTAAACAAAGCTTTTCCCTTGGATAAGAATCCTTTCTTCTTCTTGCCATGATCCATGCTCTCCATCAGGAAATCTGATTGGTCAAATCCGCCTGTGGTTACGACCTCTCCGCTCGGGAGCTTGTACGGGAGCGTTGTTTCCCCGTTTTGCTGTTGTTGCTGTTGCTGCTGCTGCTGCTGTTGTTGCTGCGACTGTGGTGCTCTTTGATGCTGTAAATAATATATATACAAATAGTTGGCTGTTAATATACAATTTCAATTCTTTTCACAATCAGCTTACTATAACAGTGTTTCTAATTCCTTTACAGAGGCATCAACCAACAGTGTTTAAATGCTCAAAATAGTACTTCATTGTTGGGTGCTGATGTCCACACCATTGTTAGCGTGTAGAAGGGGCATACAATGAACATTTGCTTAGCTCTATGCTTAATCAGCCAAAATCAAGCTATTAAAAAAGAGGTGATTTAATGAGGGCCTCGCTGTTACACACCTGCCCTACGACATCTGTACAACTTTACTGAAGTGGCAAATTAAAACACAGCAAGTTTGATATTTCTTCATCAAGGATGCCAGTTGCGGAATTAGAAGCACTCATTTTAAGTGTGCATGGTACATTGCAGTTTTCCTTTTCTGCATCAATCATGTGTATTTCAATCAAAATAAAGAAAATTGTACATGCAGGGTTAAGTGAAAATGTCATTATACCTACCTGACAAAATTGTCAAAACTCGAATTGTAAAAAAATTAAAACATAACAAATTGCCAAAAAAATCAAATATTATAATAATAAAGGTAAACATAATATTTGGAAAAGCAAATAAAACTGATATTTAAAGAAAACCGCCTTCATTTGCAGCATAGGTTGACAGCCGTGTGTGGGTTACAAATGCTGGTGATCCTCCATCGTAAAGCAAAGATCATAATTATTGTTTCCGATTATTAAACCTTTTTATAACTAAGGTAACTATTTTAATTGAGCACAATTCAATACCAATTGCATTTAATTCAATGAGATGATGATTCTACCCATGTCACAACCAATCATCAATTATCTATTATTCTGAACAAATTTCTGAATAAATATCACATCATAATTTATACCACTTCTGTGAGTATGCCGTCGGTTATCACAGTATCGGTGCAGCCAGTCCCTGTGTGAGTGATCAAGCTTTCGTCAGATATGTGTCACCGTCTTCATCAGTCCTGATGAAGTCAGACACATCTGATGAAAGCTCCAACACTCACACAAGGATCTGCTGCACCAGTACTGTGATAACCGACGGCATACTCGTATAAATACTATAACTTATTATGAATTCCTGTCGAGAAAACCTATCTACTTATTTAAAATATCACATCAATTCTTTGTTTATTTTTAGCATGGCAGTGATGTTTATGGTATAAATACACTTGATAATGCCTACTCACCGCTTGGTGTCACAAGTGTAATACCTGATTGATTAAAAATATTTACTCATTTAAATTTGTTGTTGCAACCCATCACCTTTGAGACTGAGACTGACATCATAATATGATAATACTAAAATCACTGTTCAATGTAAATTTAAAAAAATACTCCCAAGAGTTCCCAATAGTCTAAATTACCAAACATCCAAACATGCACCTTTAAACTATATTGTCTATTTTAGTACTCCCAAATTCCAACTATATGGTAAGCATTGCCTAAAAGTTAATAACTTATGGCTATTAATTCACCAAACTATATATATAGTGCAGCTAATCTTGTGCCCAATGCTGACAATCAGAATCAATGTTTGGCACCAGCAAACAACATAATTTAAATTTTGAACATTCAAATTGTGTTGATAATATCTGAATCTTTTAAATGTGACCATAACCAGTGGGACTAATAGCAATACCATTCCCTCCAATTGGGCTGTTCAGATTAAAACCATACACCCTATGGAAGACATGGCCTTAATCTTCCACATAGGGGGTAAGAATATTACATGGGGTTACATGATTCCATTCAAAATTCACACTCCCTGTGTGGAAGATTAAGGTCATGTCTTCCATAGGGGGTGTATGGATTTCAACTGGAATAGAGGGTATGCAATACGACGTCACTCATAACAGAGTCATCCTCATTTAAATAAAATTCTGTCCTCCATAAGGT
Organism: Amphiura filiformis; assembly: GCF_039555335.1. NCBI lineage: Eukaryota > Metazoa > Echinodermata > Ophiuroidea > Amphilepidida > Amphiuridae > Amphiura > Amphiura filiformis. Next base: position 80,282,480 of record NC_092628.1, read on the forward strand.
ACCACGGGAAAATTTGCATGATAATATAATAAAACGTGTGATAGATATGAATGGTTGTGGAATCGATCTAGAGACCTGTCCCTCTGTCATCTTAAGTTATCTTAGAACTGTCCTCCGGCATGGCTGCCATTTCAATTGTTATACCGTTTTGGTTGGTTTATTGCATACACTCTATAGTCCAATGACTCATCACACACGAGACCATGAGATATTTGACCAGGAGAATTTCAACAAGGTGTATAAATGGGCTATTCCATTTAAAATCCACACAACCCCTGTGAAGATTTAGCTAAAGTCTTCCATGGAGGGAGTATGAGTTTCAAATAGAATAGGCAATTGGGTAACTTCCATTTGAAATACTCACTCCAGTTGTGGAAGATTAAGCTAAACCCATAATACAGGGGAAGTATGAGTTTCAAAATGGTTAAGCCTGACCAATTACATTTGAAAAAATATACTCCTCCTGTAGTAGATATGTCCAAAATCTTCCACAGGGGTAGTGTGGATTTCAACTGGAATAGCCCAATGCCACTGATTCTGAGACCCATGGTGTAAGTGAATTTAATATATATTTGTGTGTTAACATTATTATGTTTTATGCCAGAATACAAATATATTAAGTAAGTTTAGCTTATTACCATATTGAACGTTTAATTAATTTGTTAATGCTATTAGTTATGTATATTTTGACAACATTATGTACTTAGTTAATTGCTTACTGCCTTAATAATTACTACTGTTAACATATCTGCTACAACTGATACCTTTATATAATATATAATAATTAGGCCCACAAAGCAAGTAAGTCAAGTTATTCTAACTTTAAGTACAACTGCTAAAAGTGATTAAATTATACACCATGAATTATTAGCATTAATAGCCCAAATGTGAAATAAAATAAATATTCCCCTATTTTTTTTTATATGTATGATATTTAATCTATAAGTATGAAACTGACCATGACATCACCATGTCAACAAACCTGTACATAAATGGTTGATTCTATGCCTATCTACGTTTCACCACGACACATGCAACATTGACATACTCTGTGCAAAGAAAGGCAAAGTCAAATTTTAAGTTCACTGCAAACAAAGTAAAACAGAAGTGGTCTGCAGATGAAACCTTGCGGGACACAGCAGCATACGTATAGGCAGCAGTTTTATTTGCAAAAATAAAAAATGACAGATTTTACTTTGCACAATTTGTACTAGCTATGTTGAAAGATTAGATATGTGTAATTAATAGCAGATTTGAAATGAGAGAAAAATTATTTTAAAAGAAACTGCAAGTCTGGATGAGACTTTGTGGCTGTCAGCAGTGTTTTACCTATTTCACTACAAAACAAAGCATGATTAGAAGAAATCAAAGTGGTCTGCAGATTAAGCTATGGGACATACGGCAATGTGTTTGTATGGTAAGTAAAAGAAAACTCATGATAGATGAACGCATGCAAAGAATTTATAACAAGGACACACTTTCTGCATTTTGTACAAATTGTTTAGTTGTGTAGACATCTGATGGCAATTTAACTTTGAAACTGATAAATTACTGACACAGTCTTAGTTTGCAGATATGGCTTGACCCCCTGAGCACTACCTGCCGATCTAACATTGCCTCTGATTGGTCAATTACATGATATCTTCATTTTATTCACCAATCAGAATGGAGCTTTGCAAATAATTCACCCCAATTTTTTTTGTGTGGTGAAATTATTCTAACAATATTGCTGATTGGTCAAATTGATAATGAAAACTTCTTTTTGACCAATCGGCAGGTAGTTCTAATGGTGTTAAACAAATCCTCTTGATCAATCATGAAGATAGTGTGAACTGTGGTTTTGATTTGAAGCAGCACACAATGAATGGTATTACAAACATAATCTCTTATAGCTTATGAAAGCAAATATGTAGCAAGTTCAATTATTTTCCTCCCAATTTTCTTTTCTTAACAATATAAGATCTAGTATTTTTTCTTTCTTTCATTACAACTTGTCCAACTATATATCATTTTGATGCATTCGAGCAAATCTTTGAACTTGCATACTTTCATTGTTCTATAGACAATATCAACATGCACAACATAAAAATGTTTCAAAACTAGGTAAAGCTATTCTTAAAATCATGAGCTGTGTACATATTTTGCTACAAGAAAGCATAGACATTGTTTGATCTTTGTATAAATCAGCCATACACTGCCTTACTTCCGGTGTGCTGTTACAGAGCAGATTCAAACAATTTCAAACATCAGCACAACTTTTTTTTGTAAGCGATCAATTTCAGATCAGTAATATTGATGTGCAGTCAAACATGTTAGCACAGCTCTTCAATTTTTTTTAAATTTTTGTGATTTTTAAAAAAAAAGTCTTAAATAAATGTGAAAGTTTCATGCAGATGATTACAACAACATAATGATGATTCAAGAAAAATGTGACAAAATAGAGAAAGTGTTTAACCCTGCTGCTTTAGTCATGGGTTAGTAGTGAGTAGAGTCTTACCGAACCCGTTTCGGCTGATTGGTGGAATATGGCAAGCAAATGACAAAAAAATAAATGGAAATGATAACAAAGAAAAAAAGAACCAATGAGCATGCATTTGTTCACAGCCAATTGGGGGCGCCATGTCTTGACGACACATACTTAGACATGCAGTGCGATTTTTGTATGAAGTAGTGATTGCAACATATCAAAAAGAGCAGGCTGCATGATAATGATGTGATGTATAACATGAGTGTTTATGAACTATGCCCTCTATTCGAACATCTTATAGCAATGCAAAGTTCAGAAAAACTCTTGGTATACAATTTGTGTGAATGAACCTTGCCTTCTTTGATTACAACCAGAGTTCTGCACTGTATTTTAGCAGGGCAAAGTTCAAGAAAGCTGTTCGGATGTGCGCAATGATTCGCAGTAATTGATAGAATATACAGTGTATTCATACAACTAGTCATTCAGATTTATGCTCATTTTTTAGCCTCTCATATTGATTGAGTTCTCCAAAATTACATAGTGCATTCACTCTGTACCAAGTACTTCTGTGTAGCATGTGTACAGTGGATATCATTTTGCCCCAAACCACTGCCTTTGCACAGGGCTCATATCTCCACTTTGATTTGTATATATCCAAAAACATCACTGCAGACAGAGGTACATTTGATACTCTTTTCCAAACAGACTTAGCACCCATGATTAATAATGTGAAACAGGTCTTTTATTTCCAACGCATGATGAATCTCAACTAACATGCATGCAAAAGGTTAGTAAGAGTCAATTTTTTTAATTATTTGATAAATTTTTGATTTTTTTTTAAAGGGATGACTGGTGATTCTGAACAAACTGCATATGGAAGAAAATTTGCTGTGTTTCTTGTACTCATTGATAAAATGATAATGAAACATGGAACAAGCTGGAAAATGATACACTCTCATCATAAATGCACAGTTCAGTGGTACACAAACAAATTAGGTACACTTCAATGAATGATAAGCGGAAGTACTACAACTTCAGAGTCACAGTTCAATGTTTGTGTATCAAAAGCAACAATGTCATTATGGATGAGAGTGAACTACTTCATAATAATGTGACATAGTTCATCTATATACAATGTGTCAGGTTTGAACAAATGAAAGCACATAAAATATTTACAACAAATACTTTAAATTTTAATTTTTAAAAATTACTATTGGATCAATATTAAGCTAAACAAATTATTTTACAATCTTTATTACTATGTTCAACATTTCTCTTTTCTAATTGACCATGAGTCAACACAAATTTTACAAATATTATTTTTAATTTGATGTTTTACACACCTGTGCCTGCTGTCTGCCCTCTTGACCATGTCTGGGAGTTCCCCCACGTTCTCTGTCATGATCTTGAGATTTCAATGATGAATGACTACCTCTGGAATGCGTAGGACTGTTGTACTGCTGTAAGTAGTCTTCACGTCTGTCTCCTCGATCTAGTCTGTCTCTGTCTACTAATCTGTCTCTGTCTGCTAATCTGTCTCTCTCCAGTCTTTCTCTGTCTCTCCTTTCAATTTCTGTCTCAGGATAGTCTTCAAGAAAGTTTGATGGAACAAGACCTCTCTCTCCACCAAGTTCACCCTATAGGAGCAGATAAATATCAACATAAATATAAGTGACAGAAGCAGGGGGGCGGCATTTCATGGGGGGACATCCACCCTAAGAATCCGAATAAAAGAACAAATAAAGCAACAATTCCCCCATACATCTTTCTTTTTAGCCCGAAAAACACCATATTTTGGACCAAAATAGGGTAAGTCGAATGGCCTATTAAATAGCAAAACTCACCTTCATTTTGGGTTACAATAGTCCAAAATTGACTTTTCTTGCACATTTTTGTGCACAATGTTGAAGTAAAACAAGAAAGAAAAAAGTTTGCCACCATAAATTTTAATGCTTTCGCTGCCACCGTAATGGAGTGGAAGAAAACTTAGCAATCCAGCCTTTGAGTATGGAATGAGTACCTCGCTTAAACCAGAAGCTTAAATTACTGCACAATTACAGGCACCAGCATTGGATTAAAGTGAAATATGCATGTGATATACTCACTATAAAGAAGCCATCATCATCCATTTCACCGTATATCAATATGACATCTCCCTGAATAAATGGCAACTCAGAATCAACATCCAAGTTTGGTGATAACTCCCGAGGGTCATAGTCAAAAAGCGCCCTCATTCTTCTGGCTCGTGCATCAGGTGGGATTTGCAGATTTGCACCATTGATGGGACTATTGTAAAGATGACCTGTTCCATAAAACAGAATTATCAAATAGTTAACAATAAGTTAACTACAAAATATGCAAGTGCATAAGGGCTCATATTGAAATTCCCTTACACAGGAAGGTGTGCGCCATCCTGCAGCTTTCCTGTGCTAGCCTTCTTTTGTTAAAATCCTGGGCAGGGTGTATCACTGATGCATATAATCCATCCGTTTTATGACCGAGCTTTCCTGAGGCGCGCGCTTAGCAAGGGGAATCCTGCCTTCTTTCTGTGTGAAAACGTGGTAGGGTATTTCAATATGAGCCCTAAATATTGTATAATTGTACTTGTGCACAGTTTTGCGTACTATATGCTGTGCGTTCCCATCTTGCAGGATTGATTCATTTTTCTTAAAGGTGGGAGCATTGACATTGGTAAAATTTTCCAACATTTTTGGTATTTTCTTTGTTATAAAAAAAATAGCAAAAATTGCAGAAATTCTTTGTTGTGTATGAAATAGGTTAATAAATGCAGATCCCAATGCACTCCCTGCAGCGATCATTCATTGAACGCATCAACATCTTAGCGCATGTGCATTATTGATACCGAGTCCAATTTCTCTCTTAACAAGTGATACGCATTTACTGAAATACAAATTAATGCAAAATTATATTGAATGAAAAACTTTCCACAGGTACTCGTCTAAGTTTGTTAGCTAAGGAAATGCATCAGTTTAACTCTTTTATTATAGACATCATTCTTCTTCTTTTGATTGTATATGTGACGGAAATGGAGACTTAAATCTTACTCCGATAAAGACAAAAATACTCTCTTAACAATCCATAAACAAATCTATGCACGATACAATCTGTGCCACTTACCAGGACTACTTATACTTGTATTCAAACTGCTACTTAAGTTTCTATCGTCAAGTGAGCCTTGGAAATCCCCTGTCCTCTTCTGTGAACTGTGTGGACTTAATGGTGGTGCTGTTGATGAGTCAGGAGGCGCTACTTCCTCCACCATGTTGTATGGTACAAACCCTCTAGAGCCATTCAGCTCACCCATGAAGAAACCATCAGCATCTTTATCGCCATGAACCTGCATGATAGCATTAGGGTTGAAGAGTTGATATCTCAATTAAATGGAAGTGTGTAGGGTGTGGGGTGGGTGTGGAGGATGTGTGTGATATATCTGCACAATGGCATATTGAATGTGGGGAGTTTGTATGTGGGGCATGTTTGCATCCGCATTTAAACTGTGTGGGTGCGTATATTACACACATACTAACTGGGAGCTTTATCGCAACCATGGAACTCCACAGTTGGAGATAAAAAACAGTGTCTTTGAACAAGAGAGGGTGGTATAACATCCCCCATTTGGGAATATGAACACCTCAACAGAAAGTCCATTGTGTAGGGGTGTGGGGTGTGTGTGTGAAACTCCACAGTGTTGGAAACTCACACAAACTCCACATTTGGGGGGAGGTCATACCAGATGGGGTGTGTGTGGGAGGAGGGGGTTGTGAGCGGAAATATGCACAATCGTCGGCACCTGAATGTGTGTGGGGGTGTTCACATCTGTATGCATCGGAAAGCTGAAGGAGGTTAAAGTGAAATAATGTCCTGAAAACATTTAAAATTTTCTACATATATATGTTGCATAACAAAGCTTTACCTTCATGACGTCTCCTTCTCTGAACCCAAGTTCCTCATCGGCAGCATCCTTGTTAGGTGAATCCTCATACGGATCATATGTATATAAAGCAACAAAATATCTCACAGTAGAGTCATCATATAATTCATCATATTCATCCTCATCATCATAGGTATCCTCAGTCCTAGAGTTTGATCTGGAATGTGATGAGGGATGTCTCCTCCTTTCGCTGTGTGATTTGGAACTATGTGTTAAACTTTGAGAAGTACTGTGTGATACACTTTGAGATACACTCTGAGATACACTCTGTGATACACTCTGTGATACACTCTGCGAGGTGAAGTCACTCTCTCTAGTTCTGCTTATCTCGTCGTGTAAGCTTCTTGAACGAGATGATGTTCTTGATTCATGTGTCCTTGATTCATGAGGCTCACTATGTGAGTTCTGACCACTAGAGGTCGCTGATGAGTGAGTGGGTAATGAGCGGGTATGTTTGACTTCTGGATGACCGTGAGGGTTTGGCTGCCGTGGAGATTTGAACGCCCTTTGCTTGAGTTTGTCATTTGTGATTTCTAAGGTAAGAAAAAATTCAGTAAAATTGTATATTTATTTTACATTATAGGTTAAAAGAAATAAATATTTAATAAATACACATTTCATAAATATTTAGGAAATACACTGGATTTCATAAATATTTAGGAAATACACTGGATGAATATTCATCTCATGAGCCGGGAAATTTTGCAATTTTATAATCCTACAAACAATGCCAACATATTTTCACATATTGTTAAATGTAATACAATCATTGTTAAGACATACTGTGAAATTAACTTACTTCTGGTAGTAGACAAGCAGGTTCTTTATCTGTTTTTCAATCGCATTTGATTGATTTTTTTAATAGTCCAAATTTGACTTAATTTTATTCCATTCAACGCATGCATTGTTTGATTGACTGATTCCATTTAATAAATGCAGGGGAAAAAAGTTAACAAACTGTAGAAGATAATACTAGATACACATGAGATGTCAAATGTGATGATAAAAATCAGGACAGCTCATAAAAGCCTACAAATATGATGGAAGTCCTCAGTTAAGCATCTATATGCATAGCAGATAAACCAGCTCGGAGCTTGCACAGTATTTGCGCTGTGTAAAAAATGTTTTAGCACTTAAGCATATTTTTTGGTCGTAATGTTTTCACAGCACTTGGAAAAGTGCTGTGAAATATTTCATATTACAATATTTCATATTGAAATATTTCATATTACAATATTTCATATTGAAATATTACAATATTTCATATTGTGTTAGAGGTTACCATTTTTTGAAATATGGTCAAGTCAATTGATTCTCTTACCTATTTGAGGCACACCCCCAGAATTAGATGCAGCTTTCATTGGTACAGGTTCTACTACAGCATTATGAGGTGACTGCTCTGACTCACGATCAAAATCTCGCTGTTGTCGGATAATTGGAATTGGTACAGCCTTGTCAGGTTTATTGAGTTGCTCCACTTCTGGATCTGTATCGAATTCCGATTCCCTAGTAGCGTAATTTTTGAGTGTCTCGCGAATCTTCTTCCTCTCATCCGTCTCTGTTCTAGATCGTTTGCCTTCGCTGTTTTCACTCAGGCCTGGTAGACTTGCATCACCAAACTCTGACGCATCCTCCTCCTCTTCTGCTATGTCAGATAACTCGGATCTGTCACTGTCTGAGCCGTAATCATCGCCACGGTATGGACGGACATCAACTTTCTGTAACATAAGAGTTTGTCGGAATAAAAAATTAGTGTTGTAAAACAATAGAGTAATCTGTTACAACATTCAGCAAGAACATTACAACATACAAAATGTTATCTAAACATGACAAATAATATGTTCACAGGTATTCATCTCATTTACTTTGTACTCTCTTCTTATACAATGAAGAAGGGAAGCGACGAGAATTTGGCCGAAGCGGGATTAGAACCAGCGACCTCTGGTTTGCAAGATCAGTGCTCTACCATCTGAGCTATACAGCCCTATGATGGACAGTGATCCCAATTGTAATTGCAATTACCAATATCTTTACTGGTCAGAGCCATGAAACTGTGCTATTGTGTGGCCGAGGATCACACCCAATTTATGATACATCTCAGGAAGCTTATAGTTGTTTACTCTTCTTATATAGTTACACAAACTTGGAGAAACTGGCATATAATACTAAGTGAGGGAAAAAAATTCAGGACCTGCAAGAAATTGATCCAGGCTCTCTAGATTTCCAGTTGAGAGATTTTAATCTAACAATGACAAAAGTGATTTAAAAATCACTTGCCATTTCACTGACTCATAATTTTACTTGTAGATTTAGGCAGGTAATGATTATCTTCTTTAAATAATAAATATCACTTTTCAAAGCTTTAAACATGGGACAAATCCTTACTTGAATTACTGAAGGAAAAAACCGAACAAGGATCTAATATATGAAAGCAATAGATAAGACCAGCAATAGTAAAGCTATGACCACATCCATCAAACAATAATAACATTTGACAATACTAACAAACAACAAACAACACCAGACCCACCTTCTCTTTACCCTCTTTGTCATTGTTAGTAGATGCTGTGCTTTCAGAGGAACTCTTCTATAACGTAAAGACAAAGACAAGACAAACAATTAAATCACATTCAGCAGAAAGATGCCAAGTGAAAGAGTAGCAGTGGTTAAGGTTCTACAATGGTGAAAAATTGCAATTGGATACAACAACATAAAGTTCCATTTTACAACACAACATTTTTTTTCAAGACAGCTTAAGTGTTTACATTTTAGGGTACAAACAATGCTATACCCACTTTCATGTCTCAACATGTCATTGAAATTTGATGTAAGGAGTGACCAAATTAGTGTACATGTTCATGTATGAGTACGGCTGATTGTTTTATTTCTTCCAATTTCTTCACCAGCTTAGCAACTGCTCATTACTTGTTGGGTTGATAAAAGCTGGACAAACTAAGAAACTGTTCCTAAGTCTTCTTTTGAATTATGCCTTTATGGTATATATATTTTACAGCTATTCTCATTGGCACTTGTGACTAATACATTTAGCCTGGTTTGTAACTTTGTTTGTTAGATTATTTGCTCATACAACAGTATTTTCCCAAATCAATGAGAACAAAGGGCCAATTTCTTATATGTAGTGTTGGCCTGGCTAAGTGGTCCTTTATAACATGCAAATGTTATCTTCCACAGGAGAGACCCATAAAACCTGATAGGTTTCCCTTTACAGATTAGCTACTAAACCTTAAGACATATGATTATTATCCTGCCAGGATGTAACAATGATTCTACAATGACATCTTTTTGCACCCCCACACACACAAACAAACAAACAAACAAACAAATGGATAAGCAGATGCATTTACAAACAAAAGCATTTCCTTACTTTGAAACAACAATAATAATTTCAAACCCACCTTCTCCTTTGTTTCTTTCGTGTCATTAACAACAGGTATGACAGGTGCTGTGCTATCAGTGGAAATCTTCTTAATATAAGCAGACAAACAGAAAGACAAACAAATAGAAAGAGAGTGTGCAAAGATGGAAAGTCAGTGTACATATCAAAGACACTATTTGGATATGGACTTGTACCATACTATATACTTCATCCAAACTGAAGTGAGAAATTGGTGGCTAATTGTGTACAACACTTGTTCAACAAACTGTCTCACGCAAGTCAGGAACGTCAGAAATCAGGTGAGCTTCTTCCATCATGGTCAGCCTGACTGGGCTATTCCATTTAAAATCCACATTATCCCTGTGGAAGATAGGCTACGTCTTCCACAGAGGGAGTGTAAGTTTTGAATAGAATAGATAATTGGGTAACTTCCATTTGAAATACTCACTCCAGTTGTTGAAGATATAGGTAAAGCCATAATACATGGGGAGTATGAGTTTCAAAATGATTAACCCTGACCAATTACATTTGAAAAACATACTCCCCCCTGTGGAAGATATTTCCAAAATCTTCCACTAGAATAGCCCAATTGGCAACTTCAAACAATCAAAAGCTAGTGTTTGAATTGTATGTAGGGCTGCTAAGAATACGCAATTGCGTTATTTGCGCCGCAATTTGCGTATTTTGGCTCCAATTGCGTTTTTTGACATTTTGAAAAAATCTATAAAAAAAAATTTAAAAAAATTTTTTTTTTTTTTTTTTTGCGATTTTTAATTTTTTTTTTTTCGCGGATTTGGAGAGTCCCTGGACCTAACATCAAGTGCTACCATCATTTAAAAAAAAAAAATTTTTTAAAAAATGGAAAAAGATACAAAAAATTACAAGTTTGTATCCAAATGGGACCAATTTATAACTTGTGTTCACTTCAAAATCTATCTAAGATACAGACTTGTGTACAAAACCAATGCATTTTTATATCTTCAATAGACTATGCAGTGAACACAAGTTACAAATCGGTCCCATTTGGATACAAACTTGTAATTTTTTGTATCTTTTTCCAATTTTTTAAAATCAGCCACAAATGATTGCAGTACCTCACTCAAGGTCAAGGGACTCTCTAAATCCATAAAATATTTTTTTTTTAACGCAATTTTTATTTTTTTATTTTCTTAATTTTTTTTTAATTTTTTTTAATGATGGTAGCACTTGATGTTAGGCCCAGGGACTCTCCAAATCCGCGAAAAAAAAATTAAAAATCATAAAAAAAAAAAAAAAAAAAAAAAAATTTTTTTTTTTTTTGATTTTGCGTTTTTGGCGGGAAATCGCGGATTTTTGCGTTTTTTGGAAAATCGGGGTGCGTTTTTTGGCCTCCAAAATCGCGTATTCTTAGCAGGCCTACCTATATTGTATATCTTACAGCATGTCTGTTCCTTCTGATGAAGGAGTACATGAACAAGCTTTCACAAGCTGCAAACTTCTACACTTCCAGGTTGGATATAGTAGAGCCATGAATATTCATAGAGTTACTTTCACAACAGCAGCAGATATTGTAGTGCAGACAACAGGTTTAAAAGACATGTTTTGCAAGAGCAGTAGTACCTTCACTCTGCTCACTCAAAAATATTTATTAAACAAAGCAAAGACAGCATAGAGCAGGGCTTTATGAAAATATGGCACATCATATATGGTTCCTCTATACTGACTGGAATGTCTTCCCCCAGTGCATCTTACATTGTTTTCCCATACTACCAATATTATTGTTGTTAAATGTACTTACCTTAGGAGATACAGGAGCTACAACAGACGCTACAACAGGTGCATCTTCTTGGCCTACTATATCCATAGGCCTTGGTCCAGCACCAATGGTTTTATGTGGTGAGCCATACACATCGTACCTCTCATCCTCGGAGCGACTACTTAATGAATGACTACTATGACTAAGGGATTGGCTGCTATGTGTGTGCACACTCTCATCATCTATGTTATCATAGAGAGAACTAGTACTCTGTGGTAATGACAAACAAAATTGACAAACATTTTTTAACTACTGCTGAAAATTAGATTTCTGTCCATGCAAAACATGTCACTCGGTTTAAAATCAGACGTTGAAACTAAAGTCTAAGAATCCAGCATCCTCTGTGGACATGAAATATCACACTTCAAAGGATTAGAACCAGAAGGTCTAGACTGCAATAGCTGCCAGGTGTAATATGTTTAGATGTGTACAATATAGAATGCACAAAGAATCAAAATGTCTATGGGGCAGCTATTATAGATAGGGCTTCCTGGTTCTTAACCCCCGACATGTGGCTGTAGAATTTAACGGGCATACAGTATCCAATCTACTTCATGGAGAAAGTTTAGAGAATGCCTCATGAGAGTTATTTCACCACTAATGGTGACCACCTACATGATAAGCATATTTAAAGCAATTGTTAGTTATAAAGCATTAACATTGCACAAAATGACACACCAATCTTTGACAAGAAATGTGTTATTCAATCTTATCCTATCCTATTTGATTGTAAAAGGCAAATATTAACAGCAAGCTAGAAATGTTCAAAGTACTCATTATTTAATCCTGGTTTGGCTAATAATTTCAGAAAAGCACAGCAAACAAGAGCTTTGTAATAACTCCTCATAATATCTTGACAAGTCTATTCATATGACACAGCAAACATGAAGTAATTTTATAGATGGACTTAAGAATATTGTTCTATTTAGCAATTTCCTTTCGCACTCTGCCAATTTGGCAGTTTACAGCATGAGCACAGAAGTTGGGTTCTGATTAGCTATCTAAATCACATCATCATTACATTAGCGTATCATTTTCTGAACAAGCTGTGTAGCATTGCGTGACCTAGTTCTTTTTATGTGATAATCAGGAAGAGTAGTTGGGCAGTGCGAAAGGACCTTGCTGAACAGCATACACAACACAACATTTCTTGACACATTTTGTAGTTGTTTGAACCACATAATATGTTTTTTGTAATCAGTCACAAGATCTAACACAGTATACCCTACTCATTATTATGCTTCATAATAGCAAACTGTTAACTCTATACCTTACACATTAACCAAGTACATAAGCAGTATCAATAGAAGTGAGATTTAAGCCAAACATTTACTCACCATGTGAATGTTAGTATTCAATTACAATCTGCACACAAACATTAGTTGGAATCATACGCTTTGATGAAACCAATGCAATCATCACACTCAGTACCATAGAGTGGGTGTACAACTTACTTTTCTCTGTCGCCTACATTGGCGACATACTTTGCGTCGTTTCTTACTACCTATTCTGTGTGGGCATGGTTCTTCAATTCCTCGATTGGAATGCTTGAAGAATATGGAAACAGTATTGTTAAAACTACTTGATCTCTGTAATGTCATTTTTATGTTCATATCTGGATAGTTGAGTGAGAAGGCTTTTGCACATTAACTGTGCAAATAATGTTGTACAGGAACTCATGTGTAACACTTGCACCAAACAGTTTATTTTGACCTATATACCTTGCCTACAAACCAGACAAGCATATCTCTTGACAATTCAAACTTATAACCATAAGTATGTGAACAAAGCTACACACATAATGTCCATGGTTCTGCTTCAACTGCAACTTCATTCATTTTATGTATGCAGTAATTGTCCACATATGGTCAATTTGATCGCTTGTACAATCCACTTAGATAAAAACAGGTAACAGTATAATTTAATAAATGCCCACTCTGTATTGCTATTCCATATCTCAGTGCCTGTACTTCTGGACCAACATCTAGGTGTTCTGCCTGTGCGTAGCGCACTATAATTCATTGTGCTTTTTTTATCTTACCTTGGGTATATCTGAAGACTTTGTTTCTAATTTTTCCTCTAGTAAATCTATTGGTATTCTACAGGGTGCCGAATGATGTGAGTAACCATTTGGTGATTGAGTGCGTACTGAAACCTCTGTGGCACTAAGTTTACGTAACTTAGAGAGACTCACTGCAACTCTATCGGCTGAAACAATCAACAAACAAATTTGAAGGTAATGTGATATCATTTCTTAGAAGTTCTAGCTAAAACAATTCTCAGTATCATGTAGCTATAGTCCATATGTCTTCCTCAAAGCTAATGATAAGTATATAAAGGTATGTATTTGCAGAAAGAACATGACAAGGTATCCAACTAGCATAAAAGATTCCTGCAAAATGAACAGTTTTTGAGAAAATCACAAAATTTGATTTTACTTTACTGCCTTGAGGAAGGCAATACAGACTATAAAAATCGCAGATGCACTGGGTTTTTGTTTTTGTTTTTGTTTTTTTGCAATGTTTATGTGCGCTGGCTGCTCTGGGAAAAGATTAAAATTTGTTCAATACAGAATATAATTTGATCACTGGTTCTAAAGAATGCATTTCTAAGAACCATGTAAACACAGCTTTTTGTCAGCTCTTTTCACATCTATTGTTTTCCAGTTCCTCTGATATTAAGACATTTTCCAAATGCATGCTCCAATACTTGGTAAAATATGTGGGAGCATGTCTGTATAACCAAATGATCCAATTTCCATAGGTCTACCCTGTACCTAATAACATTATGACCCATTCTTACCTGTAGGCAGACTCGTTTCTGACACTTTGGTGTCATCCACATATACTGCGTAGCCAGTGACTACAGCACCATTGGATAACCCTGATGTTGTTATGGTAACAGGTAGCCATTCTACAGTTAGCGATGTGGGGGAGGCTCCTGGTATTACATGCACATCTAATGGGGCATCTGGAAGACCTGTAAATGACAAATAATAACAAGTCAATAAGATTGATTTAAAATGCAAAATCAAATACAACATTAAAGAACATACAAGAAGAATTTATATGAAAAGATCTTGGTGCAAAGATTTCACACGAGAGAAGATGATAAACATGACAGCACATTGGTCTTAAACAGTACAAGATGACCCATTCTCGGGGTTGTTCCATCTATTGTACTTACCCATTTCTCATGCCTGTCAAAGGGGACACCCTCGCAAAATCCTTATCCCGTAACTTTTTGAATTCTTTCACCAGGTATTTATTTTTATGGCATGTTTTGTGATTTCCCCATTGAGTGCAACAGTAAGCCAGAGGGTGCAAGACGGGACAGCTGAATCCCAGGAAAAACAACCAATGCGATGAAGTGATCCATCTCAAGTGATGTCATGCCGACCGACCAAATATCATGCAAGTACTTATCTACTACCAGGCCAATCAATTTAGAAGCTAACAAATACTTAAGTTACTTCTATTTCTATTGACATAGTTTTCTAACATATTTCCATTCACAAACTCTAAATCTGATTTTGCTAAACTACAAGCTCTATGCATGCTCTATTTAGTTCATTTATACTAGTCAGAAACTGTGTAAGTAAATACCAATCATGCAATTGGGGGAAAGTGATACAAGTAATAAATCATTTTTAAAGTAATGATTTTCAAAATCATGTCAGGTAATATTATAAAGGTAGCATCTAAAAATCATAACATTATATCATTACCATTTATAATCACATATATCCTTAATGGACAACAGATTATTTCTTTAAGGTGTTTGAAATTGTCTTGATCAAATCGTCAAAATGATAATATATAGTATCAAAATGTTGCTATGGGTGAATTTGTTATTCTTACAATCAACAACGGCATACAGAGGGTTTACAACAAAGCTCAATTTGACAACAATTTCACATATGCAAGGGATACAAATTAGTTGAAGGCATTAGAGATCAAAAAGGGGGGGGGGGGTCAGGGCTAGCAACAACCATCACCAACCTCTGCTGCGCTTTTTATGTCTGTGCTCTAACATATCCATGTGTGAAAGCAAGAAATGTAACATAAATGAACAACTATGAAGTAACAAGAACCACTTATCAGTATCATAAAACATGTACAAGCATTATCCCACGAGTGGAACCCGGAGGCATTATACTGGACTGGACATTTGTTACACATTGTGTGCACATTAATTGTCCGTTTTACAATACTTTACATACAGGGCCCTCACAATAGACGCATGACCTCCAGTGACCTTCTTTTTCCCGTCCCTCAATTTGAGTATTGTCGCACATGTTTTACGCGCAGTTTACCTATGCACAACCTCTGTGTGTAACATCTATTAATAAATTAGGCAGTTTGGCGAATTTGTAAGGCTAAAAACTTTTATGGTCTACATTATTTTGGGCAAAAGTTTTTTGCGATGTGAAGAATAGGGTCGTCTGCACTCAATAAAACGTCAAATATTGTTTTCACTTACGTTAAGGAGGTCAAATTAAGTTAATTAGTTTCAAAAGCGCTGAAAAGCACCCTGCGGATTTGTTTGTTTGTTGTACATAAATCTTACCTCCAGGAAGTGTTTTGAACTCAATTTGAGTTGATAAGATGGCACCAGCAGATTCGTCTCGGGATGATTTCCTACTCTTAGCCCGGACATTGACCCGGTAAATAGAAGCTGGAGAAAGACCTAGAAAAGCAGCGAAAACAGTTTATAACATTAACATTTGGCATAGTATAAAATCTTAGCCCAGTCCACCTATTTCAAAAGATCAGCCAAATTTATTTGTTTTTTAACATCAAGAGAACATAATGATGCACCCATTGGTCTAATCTAATTAGGATCAGAGAGGAATCAGAAGTAATTCACAGAGCATGATATTGATATGATTTGTTATGTTACAGACAAATCCTAACAATATCAGTGACTTTGTGTCCCTCCTGCAGGATCTGCAAAATGCAGAAGAAATATTCAAAATAAATGATAAAGATATTGACAGATTTGTCATTACCATACCCTCAGTTAATCTGATTGCCCCACTGTCCATGCACAAACAGGGCTATATACCTCCCTCCTCCCTGTAAGTGGCAGGCAAGTAACTTTGCTATCAGACAGACAAGTCCACAACAATATTTCCAACTAATATTTCTGGCCAGTAAGGTTTGAAGTGAAGGTAGCAGCTTTTTAGAATTACCAGCTCAGCTGGTTTGTATCAAAAGAGTTTAAATACAGCACAGGGGTAGATCCATTATAAGTTAGAGGGGGCCATACAGTTTTTCTATCTTGTCCTTTTCTTTCTCCTTCCTCAATTTCTGTCCTTTTCCACTTCTTTTGGTATCTTTTTGTGGGGGTGCATCATATTTTCCCCAATGTTGATATGCCCATGTAGCCTTGTGTACAAAGAATTAATATTGAAGTCACTTACCTAATAATGTATACCTATGTATATTAGGTTTAGCTGTTGATACCTCTTCGCCATTGACAGCTATGACATGAGCTAAGTTACTATTCCCAGGTAACCAGGAGATCTCTGCTGATGTTGGATTCACATTACATGTCTTTAGTTCTGTAGGTTTCATTGATGCATCTGTAATTGTAAGAATTTGATGAGGATTGTTGTTAATACTGCTAATGGTAGGTAGGTAAACCATTTTTTACCCCAATGTGGCAGTGACGTCAACACACTGTTTCACGCACGCATTATGTAAACTTGTGTGTTTGTACGCTAGCGCTTTGAGTGAACGCTAGTAATTTAAAGCTGTGCCCAATGAAATGCGCACTGACGTCACTGCCACATCAGGGTGATAAATGTTATAGAACATTGTATTTGATGATGACAATAGAGTAAAGGACTTGGAACAATGGCATTAATTACATAAACTACTATGAAATAAACAACAAAAACAATCAACAAAACAAACACCAAAGCAAATAGGATATTCCATTTAAAATCCACTCTACCCCTGTGGAAGATTTTGGAAATATCTTCCAACACATTGGCAGCTCCATTTGAAACTCATCCTCCCTCAGGGAAAGATTCAGGTTGAATCTTTCTCAAAGTGTGTATGAAATTCAAATGGAGCTGCCTAATACGCTCATTCCATTTGAAATTCATACTCCCCTTGTGGCAGATATTTCCAAAATCTTCCACCGGGGTAGTGTTGATTTAAAATGGAATAGTCCAAAAAACCCATCACCACCTACCTTTTCCTATAACTAGTGTACATGCAGCATCCTCTGACATCCCTCTATTGGTCACCGTTCTAACTACTATTCTATATGTTTCAAGCGGACTAATATTCTGTACAAGCGCCCTCGTCTTTGCGTCTGGTTTAGTTGCTGTCCTGAAGTGCCCATTGATATAGACTCTATACTCTAATATTTCAGAAGGTGCTATTGTATCAGGGCAAATCCAGGAGACTACTATGCAGTTTTGTAGTTGTCTATCTAAGGTGAGTTTCTTGGGACAGGGAACACCTGAAATTCAAACATAAGATAAACTCTGACTTTGCTCAAAAAATATCTTGTGTCATATTTTTTATTTACACTTAACAGCAACAGTGATATTTTACTATTTGCTTAAAAATATGATCATTGTTTTTCAGGGTAATATTTTAATAGCATTACCTGAATAGTCTGTTAGGATAGGGGTCATGCTGGACTAACCGTACAGGCTCTGACTCAGAGGGTTGCAGGTTCAAACCCCGGTGATGGTGCTATCATGTTGTGCCCTTTGACAAGGCTCTTCTCAACTTCTATTGGCTCTCACCACACAGGTGTATAAATGAGTACAGGCTTATGCTGGGGAAGGTAAACAGATTTGTTGTGCGGGAGGAGTGCTGACCCCCCCCCCCCCCACCCCAACACCTAAACAGTATTCATGGAGGAGTCTGGCCCCTATTCGCTACAAAAGAGAGATGGGCCTGTAAAATACAGACATGAACTTTTGTTCTTACTTTTACTGCTAGGATACATTTCCACAAACATGTACTATTGTTCTGAATATGTTTTCTCCTACCATCAAAGGAAGGCACAGTGGCCTAGCAGTAAAGGCTCCAAATCAAAATCGGAGGGTTGCGGGTTCGAACTCTGGGGGTGGTGCCATTGTTTTGTGCCCTTAGACAAGGCTCTTAACCTCCATTGTCTCTTTCCACCCAGGTGTATGGGTACCAGCTTATGCTGGGAAGGTAAACAGACTTGCTGTGCGAGCGGAGATGCGGATCCCCAACAGAAATATTATTCATGAAGGAGTCTGACCCAAAAATGCTTACAAAGACAGATGGGCACTCCGGCTTGTAAGCTTAATCTTGATCCTTGACTTACCATCAAAGGAAGGCTCACTGATGATTTCACTCAATGATGATGGATCATCACTTAGCCTTGCCGATAATGGCAATGAGGCCACCTTGCCTACGCCTCCACTCCGGTGGTTATCTTCTTCATCCACCTCAGGGATGTCTTCAAGGTCACTGTGGTGCTCGGCACTCCGGCTGAAAGTTTGTAGGTCACCTGAAAGGTCAAAGGTCATGTATTCTATAAATTTGTCCTAATGAGAAAGTGATCAACTTTACATAATGAGTAAAAATTTGACTTCTGTGGAAAATATGATTAACTTGTGTTTGCATGTAACAAGTACATACTGAAATGGACCCCCGAGATGTGAGTTTGTCCATTTGTATCTTATATTAACATAATTGGACTCATCTTCCGAGGGTCTGTGGTTCAAATCCCCACACAGGCATTTATCTGCCTATGCATGTTATGTTTATATTCTAATTTAATGTTTAAAATGTTCTTATTTTCCCCCCTTCTTTATTGATATGCTAAAAATTGTGTGTATCCGTTACGCACTATTAACCTGATCTTGGAATGCTTGGTACACTCTGTCGAAATTCCGTGCAGAATTTCATATGATCATGGAAATGACATATATTTTGCCTGGGAACAAGCATGGCATCTACAACAATGATTTACCCTTCCCCTCTCCCCATCAATCAATGTTGGAACACACTGGGAAGCCGCTGAAGACATTGGCATTTCTCAACATTGAACGGGGGAGAGGGGTGAGAGTTTTCCGTTATTTACACGCAAGTGTCCCAAGACTTTTTTCGTTGATTGTAGGTTTTGTAATTTGATGATTAACCTACATTTTGTATTTTGATATCTATCACTTACTAGCATAGTGGTTGAGGTTAGCTTTAGATTCTTCTTCATCACTGTTGAATTCAAGGTCTTTCAATTCATCTGTACAAACACCAAGATAATACATGTCTATATGTAAGCATTTTGAATATATTTCTATGACTTTGCAAAGATATCAAGTATAACAGCCACAAAAACAGGTCATACATGTATACAAAGGTGCAATATGAGAACATGGCTTTAACAATACGTTGCAGGACAAACATGTGGGATATGCATCTATTGGGTTGTATTTTTGGATAAGAGATCATAATATTATGATAAAATTGGAGCAGTACTGATCTTCACCATTGTGACCTGGTTTATAGTGGCAACATTTTTAGCATGGAATTATCCTTCCAGATGAAATATATCATATTATTTTCTTATTTAGGAACAGAGGGTTTGCCTTAATGCCAATGCTGGTGAGAAACTGGAAATTTATAAGAATACCAACACATTCATTGCTACATTTACCTGTACATGTGAATTCAATGGATGTGATGGGGGAGTCATTGGCAATGGGTACTGTCAGAAAGCATGGCTCAATACAACTTCCTGTCCATCACCCCACCCAAAATATATCTGGTTTCTTATTATACTGAAAGACAGAAATAAAAACGCTAGTTTGCGTCTGACGTCATCTGTCAATCAAACTCAAGCACGGTTTGTTTACAAGTGTCATGATGATATGAGTTGCTGAACGCGGCGGTAAAACCGGGCACCTTATTGTTAATTTTGCATCTTCAATTTAACAAACAAACCATCTCAAAAGTTACGTCTTTATAGTAGGAAACTTTCTTTTGCGAAGGCACCATGTCAACAATGCCTGGAAATGTTGCTTTTTGTCTTGTAAAAGTACGTAATTTTTCGCCATTTGCTGCTATTCCTTTCCTCCGATCGGCACCAGATAAATCGACTTTCCCTTTTACGCGCTTTTAACCAATCAAGGATCGTAGGGAATTTGATTGACAGTGACGTCAGACGCAAACTAGTCTTTTTATCTCTGTCTTCAATTACAGAAACACGCACTAGTGTAGCATTGGGAGGTTACATCCATGATCAATTACTAGTGTTTGACACATGTTCAATCACATAAGCCCAGACCAAGGGAACATGTGCCATTTTTTTTAAATAAAAATAGTTTAAGTATATGGGTTAATGTTGATTTTCTGATATTTTAATTCAGAAATAGTGTATTTTGTCATGTGTTTAATCAGTTTAAGTTTACTTAAGCATTCTTGATATGTTGTTTTACATACTGTATAGACTAGCTACCACCACCAGAAATTGATGCTCACATATAGATCAAACAAAACACAAATGCAAATAATAATCATACAATGAAAGAAAGAAATTTCACTGCTGCAACAAAGGTATATGCTGTCATTTATTCTCTGAAAATTAACAAAACATTTTATTGAACAGAATACATGTACCAAAGGGATGTTAACAGGTCATTTTCAAGCCATTTGCATTTTTGCTATACAGAGGACCATCATTACCTGGGCATCATTACTTTGTGAGACTTAGAGGCTCATACCTGCCAAACCATCATGTGTCAATGCTCATTGACACAATCATGTGGTTAAATTGCAAAATTAACAGAATAGTACTGCTAATTCAACCCAATGTAACATTTGACAACTAAGTTTGTAGCATTCCATAACTTTTTGGATTTTATAAACTAAACTGTGTATGTTTGCTCCATGATGGTTTATGTCATTGGGTTGCATTATCATACTTAAAGGCCCATTCAGTGATTTGCTCATCTGGACGATCGTAAAAATCATCAAAATTCAGATTTTGGTACATTTGTCATTGTCATAGATGTGTTAACATAGCCTGCGAGTGGTTCAGCCAAAAGCCTTGTATTTAAGACAAAAGAAGACATTTTACACGAATCTGTAATTTAGATACTGACAGTATCTAAATTAGCTACATATATTTGAATGTGGCTTCAACTTCGTCAGTACTGCTATGTTCTTTGTTTTTTTGCCAAATTTGTCATTTCAAAAATACCAAATGACAATTTGAATGACTCATCCTTCACTTTTAAGCAATATATAAAAAAATTTAACTTTTTTACACTTGCGCTGGGATCACTGAATGGGTCTTTAAGATCACAAGACATAAAAAGAAGTTGTAAAATTTAAGAAGTTGACATTGTAGTAAATAATGATTCAAACTTTCAATTTTGCTGTTTCTGTTAGATATTTTGCTTCTACATTTCTAAGGCTTGGTAATTTTTTGACTTAGTTTGGCAACTTCTTTCTTCAAAACAGCTGCAATGGCTTGAAAAAATTGAAGCTTGCAAAACAAACATATAGCTACAAATTTAACTGGAAACTGTAAAAATTGCTCAAAATTTAATTAGAAACAAATGAGCATAAACAGACAAAATGATGAAACAAAACTAAATATCAACAAATGGGAAAAATAACAGCATAATCTAAAACAAAATCATATGTAGCATTGTTAGTGCAAATAAAAAGCAAAATTAGGTCACATAAAATTAAAAATTTGTTTCACATCCCTGCCTTTTTGGAAAAGTGAGATGTTTTTTGGGTTTTTTTTTTTGGCTAAATAAATAAAATACAGCAGTGGCTGTTTTCACATAAAATTGAAATTGCTAACAGTTTTCAGTATCTGCCATGAAAACGATGAGGGCCTTTTTGTATTTAAGATTATGAGGGATTAGACAACTTAGAGTTCCATAAAAACACTTGCAAGTGATTCATGCTGACTAATAAACTTGTTTATCAGCATAAACATTTTTACTTAGGTATTAAAAACTAAAAATTTAATACGAAAATTGAAAAATAAAACTGATCCCAGAAAGTGTCAAGGGAGGCGGAAGCAAAACAAATTAATTTTTTTATTTGTCCTAACATGTGATGGCAGTAGCAGGGAAAGCAGCAGGAGCGGTGACTGAGATCAGCAAAAAAATATCGCAATAAATGTTGATCCAGCTGTGAACACAATATACGTGTATAAAAAGCGCCACCTGTTGACTTCCTTGAATCCATCTCTAGTTTGCGACTTTCTTCTAGTAGTCTGTTGTGTCTACTGGAAGGAAGAGACATCTCCATACTGGTAAGCTTACTGACGTCTGGAAGTGGGTGGTGATGTAGTACTAGTTTTTGTATGGGAGGCAAGGTTGGAGGGCAGGTGGGGGGAGGAAATTAAAAAAAGAAGGAAAAAAAAGAAATTTGGAGTTAAAACTTGCAATAGATACTTAAAAATTGGAGTCTGGAAATGATTTTGTTACATTTTCGCAAGTGTCCCTCAAAGATGCTAACGTTTTATCGTTCACCAAAATACCCATATTTTTGCATTAAGTCCATCACCTGAGGCATTACTGTAACTTTTATTGTCGATTTAGTGCAGATGATACTGAATGGATAAGCAGTAAATAATATCTGTTGGGCTGGTAGCTTCTTTAACCCCATGAGAACTACCTGCCAATTGGCCAAAATGAATATTGTGTCAAATTTTGAACCAATCAAGGAGGGTATTAATAAGATCATCTGCAAATGCAAGTTTGACCATAAATAGTTTAAAGCCTAGTCATAATTGGCAATTGAAATGGGCACTTCAAGTTATCAACCAATCAGAAATGCTGTTAGATGACCAGTAGTGTCCAGGGGGTTAAGCTAGACAAATGATTCTGAGATAGCCTAAGTCCTACATATACTTTATGACATTACCTTCCTACTTCAAAAACGTTAGAGATAGCAAGGCATTGCACTCAAATGTAAGATTTACAGGGTAATATTTTGAAGTATTTCTATTATATACACCTCATACCATAAACGCATCATAATAATATTTAAGTTCATTCTTATTAAATAATAGTATGTCATATTGCCCTTTCTGAATATCTGTGATCAAACATGACTTGGTGGCTTTATACATACTCACATGCACACACATAAACATACATGGTGTAATTGGATATGTTTGTAGTGAATTAGCTATGTGCTTGTTATGCCATGTTAATTATCATCCCATCTGTTAGACAAGAGTTAGTTTGATGATAATAAATGTTTCATGATAGTAATTGCTGAGCAACTAAAAACAATTTGGAAAACAATATTTTATTATCGACATCCGCATTGACGTAAAAAAGGAAGTATGATAGATATGAAAGTTTGAATACTTACTGCCTTCTGATAATGACTGGTGTGCAAAACCAGGGATTTCCTCATCTGTAATCAATCACAAAAGTTTGACAATTAAATTATTGTTTTTAAATAGTTGCTATTTTTATACTCAGTGCCGCCTAATGGAAACAATCAAAACATAACGTGGGTCTGTTGAAAAAATAGTTCCAACATTCTTAAATATAAATAATCCCATACAGTTTGACAGTTTGACATCTTGATGCAGGGTTGTGACTTTTCTTGAAAATTACTGCTAAATTTTATTCACTAAAAAAAATATATGACCATTGGTCCAGGTAATCTGCCAAAAGTTTGCCCTGGACGATGACTCTCAAACTGTCTAAAAGAGCCTGATAGCTGTTACACATAGTGAGATTTTATCAGTTCAAATATCTAAAAAGAAAAAGAGCTTCACAATTTCTTACACATTGTAAAATATGACCAGGAAAGGAATTTGGGGACATTTTGGTCCATTGCAAAACAAACGTGGTCTGCAGACATATTGGCAACCCTCTTGAATGTTACATTCAAATTATTGCACAATTGAAACCAACTTTACAATTTGAAGGTTTAAATGTTCATGAATCCATAAATGTATAAAATGTTGATGTTATGAATCATCCAGTCGTACAATCAGAAAGTAAATTATGAATAAGATATAAGATTTTTGCTAATTTGAAGATGAAGTCCAATGAGATTACATGAAAATTATAGACAAACACTAAAAGGTCAGTCCAGTATCTTATTCATAATTTAGCTTCTTATAATTATATGAATTATGTATAGGACTACACCATTTCCAGAACACCAATCAATTTGTGAAACATGCTTATTTCATATAACTACAATATGTTACTTTATAGTAATATTATATGTTTAATTACACTTTATGAACAAATTTGTCCAATGTGCACTAACATAGAAGCCTTTAATTTACTACACTAATATTCAATATGAGTGAATAAAAATCAAAACTTTCTCTAAGTCTGTGCTCTGTATCTAGAAACATACCGAGTATAATAATACAGGAGAAGTGGGTTTATAAAAAGCCACTTAATCCAAGTATAGCAGGGCCCACAGTGTATGTCCACATTCACCATGTCATTCTGATGGGGATAATATGTGACTCACATGAGCCTTACTTCCAGCCAATCCAATGCATCTAAGTCTCAGCATAATTTGACAAATTATTTCATTTTCCACTGTCAATTTCTAAATAAGGTTGTGTTTTGCTAAAGTCAGCACTATATACTAATATAGATGTAAGTATATAAGAACACAAATATAAGATGTGCTGATGGATTAGTGATATCATGCAATGTCTGTATGCATGAGCCTGTTGCTAGCACATGTATAAGACATTCACTCTTTGTTCAAGTCTCTCTTTTTTCCCCATCACTTTCCCCTCTTTCTTGCATTCAAACACATAAAATATGCAGCATATTTTAGCAGCTATGTAAGGCAAAATGTTGCTTCTGTCTCTCTGCCTTCATCTATCTCTCTCTTTCCCTCACGCACACATCCCCATCCCTTCCACACACACCCCTACCCTCCACACACACCCTCCCTAGCTGTGTGTCAAACGGGAACACTCAAATACATTGTGTGTTTTCAATCGACAAACTGTGGACAAATGGTTGATTCCAAAAACATTTTTTGATAGAAAAACTTACCATTCGGGGACATGACCCTATCCCTGTGTATATGTCCCTGGTCTTTTATTGCATTTTAAAGCTTTTTAGCCATAGGGGATGCAGGGGGTAGAGTCTCTCCAACTGGGGCCCGTGCCTGGTTGGCAGATGTCCGGGACTGTCCTCGGAAGTGAGCATTTTCAGGCGTCCCTCTCCCACCTACCCTCCACACACACCCCTACCCTCCACACACATTCCCACACATGAGAAATATTCATATAAGCAGCACATGTTTAGCCAGTATTAGCTATGAGCTATAAGCTAGCTTTAATTTGGCCTATTTGTTTGCAACTTGCGTGACTCTATTGGTGTTTCATGAATACCTACATCAACGTAATGAAACCTTTTTAAGAGTTAACATATTTCCCTGAATGTGCTAAAAGAGGGCACCTTTTATGCTTATGAAGTATGAACCGTACATAAAATAAATGTCAATTTGATCCTAAATTTATAAGTGTCTCAGTTTATGGTTATGAATACCACTGAAATTAAATTTGTGTAATTTTCTTAATTGACATGCTGAATCAAAATAATACCTTTCAGTGCTTATGAATGCAATGTGGCCGTGCATAGTAAACTTGTGCAAAAGTGATAATAATGTCAAATAATATATCACTTAAATGAAAATCAATGTGACGATTTATGGAAAGCAGCCATGCAATTTTCCTATGAGTGTTTTATAAACACCAAACAGAAACAATAATAAGATGAGGTGTTCAGGTGTTTTTTACCTCGCAAATCAAATAACTCTCTGGCTCCTGGGTGGAGGAAAGAAATAACATATAAACAAACAAACAAATGAAATGTAAGAAATCATAAGGTAATTAATAGTGGCTATAAGGGGGATGTAACAGAACAGGAGAGAAGTTAGTAAGGGCGTAGTCGTACATTTCAAATTTAGCTGCACCACTATTTCACCAATTCAGTTAAAATTCAGTTTTATATGTTTTGCATAATCATTAATTTATGCATCAATAATATTAGCATTAGCAGAAGAGCAAATAAAATATATTTCTAGATCAATTATTGGTGCTTGTCAAATCCAGTTAGTTAATGGTTTAACTTAAAACGACTACTAAAAGCATTTCTTCACCTGTTAATGCTTGCATAGCTTTCTTTCAGATTTAAAATACTAGTATACTTTATAGAAATAAATTGTAAGCATTCAGTATGCAACACCTTTTTAAACCAAATACAATACCTACGTAGTGGTTAATTCCTGAACAAGTATCTAATATGCATGTGAAATTAAATCTTTACGCATATTTGTGATCTTCCTGACAATAATACATTAATAAAGCTTTGATCATCACCGTCTGTGTCTTCCAAATTCACATATACAGCCCATAAATAACTAATCAGTTGACGTCTGAGCAGACCTTTTTGATTATAGTTTATACGATTACGTTATTGCACCCATACATCAGTAAGCCAGCCAGCCAGCCACAACACAGCTTGTAATGGGCTCTTCCAGTTGACATCCACACCCCCTATGGAAGACACAACCTTAATCTCCCACACAGAGGATGTAGATTTCAAATGGAGTCACCCACTTAGGTAACCCCATTTGAAATTCACACTCCCTGTGTGATAGAGCAAGGTCATGTCAACCATAGGGGGTACATGGATTTCAAATGGAATAGCCTGATCTGTATGCCAACTTACACTTCACTCGAGCATTGCTGCTAAAACAGAATAGCTAGCCAAGGGTTAAGAGGCGAGGATTAGGATTAGGATGAAACTTTGCAGGTTTCAGAGGGGTGTGTTGGGAACAAAAAAAACTGCATGGAAGCTAGGAGCAATTCATAAATGTAGCAAATGTGGCAATCAATAAATGCAAAACACGCAGAGTAAACTTAACAAACAAACTTTTTGCAATTTTTCAAATATGAATAAAAATATCTGACTTTGGTGTAACCTTTGACAATAACTAAATCCTACTGAAGTAAACCTATCCCTTATGGGCATATCATATACCAGCAGTCAGAGCGTGTAATTTAAAAAATGCTAGTAATCAAATGCTGATAGCATGCTGATAGCATTTTTGCAATCCCTACTAGTGTCCTGTCATGGCTAGCGACGTAGCGAAAAAGTTGCCTTCAAGTCAACTGCTTGCGACCTGACGCTACGGCATGCTAACGACTTAGCAATCAGATATTGGCAATCGCTTTTCTATAAAGTGACAGAAAAATGCTACGTTCCTGGTATGATATGCACATTACATTTTTAAATTTATTGGTTCATTTCCATAAAGATGCATGCACCGTTTATCAAAACCATCACTGTTTTTAAAAAACCCTGCAAAAAGAGAGACTTTCCAAAAGGTATCATCTTTATCTACAACTTTAAAGTAGCTTATTATGCATTCCAATGATAACATATTGCATGAGTCAACACAAATAGCACATCATTGACAAAATTTGGCAATCGGTATTGCTAGAAGATTGTTACAGACACGGTATGCATATTTGAGTAAAATATATACATGTGCTTTACTTGACAAAAAGCCTTAGTAACATGGCACAAGTAATTTGTTTTATGCATGAAGCTTTTATAACATTGACTCTAGCTACAGGCGCCACAGTTTTAAATTCATTCGGCAAAACACCTTTCATTATACAACTGCATATCAGAATTCTAAGTAAGTTGCAGCTTTTACAGAGCACAAAGTTATTTTGATTAGCCCCATGTTGCACAGCAGACGATAAAACCAGTTTGTGACATACTGTAACATCAACACAAATGCTGCAAAAACTGACAACTGCTTACAGTTTTAGCTCTTCAAGAAACACAGAAATTTGCTGTCAAACATTTATATTATGCAATATGCATACATAAACATGGTAAAATCTGTAAACAATTACAGGTGCCTGCTAGCTTGAAGCACAGTTTGTTATTTCTCAAACGAAGTCTTCCATACTATTTATTCCCCCCCCCCCAATATTGTACAAGCTTGTAGGGTCGCTTGTATTTTTTCCCAAAAATTACCATGGGGCTATGCCTGTTAAAATCCATACATCTCCTATGAAAGACACGGCCTTGAGCTCTCACACAGGGTGTAGATTTCAAATTTGAGTCACCCATTTAGGTAACCCCCAATTGAAATATGTACTACCTGTGTGGGATATTTAGGTCATGTCTTCCATAGGGGGTGTATGAATTTCAAATGGATTTGCCTATTGTTCGGAATACTTTACTTACCTGCAAATGACAGACATTGTACATTAAACTACATCACGTTTCTTAAATTACATTTGGGAAATGCCTCGTCATGCTTGAACACATTTTAGTTAAGAGCTTCATGTCTGTACCATAATACACATTTTACTGATAACTTCAATCGGGGAAGCAAACTTACAAACAATGGGATAAATTGAGAACATAGTTACAACAATTGTAATATGCTTATTGTCTCTAAAGATAGAGGTAATGGTATGTCTCTAAAGATAGAGGTAATGGTATTGAAAACAAATTACCTAAATAGGTCTGCATATCAAGTGGTATGTGTGTTTGGCCATGTTCATGTTTCTTTACAATACCTACCTGCTACTCTTTCTATAAAGTTACAAGGTACCAGCCCCCTCTGACCATTCATTAGCTCTCCCTCATAGAAACCATCCTGAGGAAACAGAACAATTAAATATAAACTATTAGTATTTTGTAACACTGGTTAAAAAAAACACCCAAAAAGATAATAATAATAAAGCTGAATTTATACTTAATTGCTTTTGCAGAATGCGATTCTCATACATGCTCAGTGTCAAGCTGATCAATCGCTGAGGCAAATACAATGTCTCAACTCCCGAGCGATGTCACTTGTGATGTGAATGCATCAACCAATCATTTCCTATCAACTGGATCCATTATTTTGATAATGATAATTAATTTACCTTTCTCGATCATTACTTTTTGGGACAAATTAATTCAAAGCAATAATTAATGACAATAATGGATGTTCTAAAATGTGTTTTGTTGCTTTTTTACTATTTTAATTCTTATCTGCAATCACAATCGCAGTAATATGCATAAATGCAAAAGCGACAAGTGATGCATCACAATATTTGGTGATTGCTGAACGCTTTCCAAAAGCGGTGCATCGCAATTGCTTAGCAATCAAGTATAAATTCACCTTAATTGTTTTAACAATTAATCTTACCCCAATCATTAACCTATTAGGATTTAATCAGGATGGTCCATTAATGATATTTTATCACTTTACACCTGATGGAAGGATACAGGAACATTACAAGGCCAGCCAGGAATCACAACTCTGGGCTAACATTAAATACAATCCAAGGACGTTATTTTAGAAGCCGAATGTCATTATGAAAAAAGTACAATCTATTTTATGTTATTTCAGAGACAAATTCATATAACACATCACATCACTCTAGAAAATAAAGGTTTTGAGGTTCCTGGAGTAAAAGAAAAAAAGTTGATATTTTCCAAAATGGTGTTATGAGCAAAAGTTTATCCTTGACTAATCCAACATATTAAAATCTGCATTTTGTTTAGCAGCCATTTACTAATATGTTGGCAATGATCATTGGTCTTGTTTTTTTGGATTTTTTTACTTAGCTTTAGGGACCTTTTAATATTTACGCCATGGGGAGTGGGAGTTTAGTAAAAAAAATTGACAACAAACTTCACAATCTGCTAAAATATTTTCAGATTCCCTCCTTGTTTTCCCCCTTTTCACCATTTATAACTTAACATTCCCCCTCATGGTTCAAGCAAAAAATTCAGATTCCCCTCCAGAAACCAAAAAATTCTGATTCCACCTTTTATTGAATGGTCCTTTAAATGCTTTAGAATTGACTGTTCAGTTGAGACATTCCCCCCTCATGGCTCGAGTAAAAAAATTCAGATTCCCTTCAAGACACCCAACAAATTCTGATTCCACCTTTAAAATCCCATCCCCCTGCGTAAATATTGAATGGTCCTTATAGTTGCATTAGAATTGACTGTTCAGTTGAGACATAAACAAACAAAGACATGGTCAAGATGTCTGTTGTGTCTCGTCAAAATTCAAAAGAAATGCATCGAGGAGACCTGTATACAGGCAGAATGCAACTCCTTCAAAAACTGTCTATCCCTGCCTGTAACTGTCTACATACCTCCATTTATCTAATTGTAGGCTGAGTTGGCCTCACTGTATACAAACTCACTGAGAGGCCTAGAATCGGTTTGGATGGGGTGAAAGGAAGGGAACCTTTTTGAGTGTAAAGCATGTATACTAATAGATGCGATGCAGTATAGGGGATTGAGGGCAAAGCCCTGGAAGAAGCTTTGGCTTTTTACACATTTTGATGGTAAAAACTAAGCCACAAATAATAATACATTTTCAAATTGTATTCATTCAATATCTCTCATCAGTTTTTCCAGGTTAGGTTATAGCTTCATGAAAGTTTCATTTACTTGAGGAACTTTTCCTCTCTTTTTTCCCAGTTTGGGTTTTCATTAGTAGGTTGGGAGTCAACCACGTATACACTTCATTTAGTCTCAAGTTGTCACATTATGGTTAAAAGTCCGCACATTGAAAACAGACTTATGAAACGTGTGTGCTCTAGGCGATACTACAATCATCTTCATTCAGGTGACACTAACAAGTAGCCATTCCTATTTTTTTCCACTTTTTCATCATTTTCTTTTAAATGGTTGAACATTTATCAAATCTCACTTAGGATTATGTACATGTGTGTCATTTTAGGCTTTGGGTTTATTTTACAAATTAACAAAGAATGTATTTTTTAAATCCATTACATATGTCATGGATTCACAAAATTCACAAGTTTCCCAAGGAATCATAATAACAAATCTGATGCAAATATAACAATGGCAAGAAACTGAAATATTTCATTGCCACAATACCTGCATCTTGAAGTTCTTTGCCACACAACCCACAATTGCACCTATATAGATTATTTCGGCAAAATGAATAAAACAATGTTTGTAAAATTATTTTTTTACCCAGTCAGGGGCACTGTAACTAAAATATCAATGTTATATTCTGTTGAATCTCTATATTGTGCTAATGTCAAAAGGTCAAAGGAGTAGCAAACTAACCTCAAAATTTGCATATACCCCCATCCAACCTCTACCACACCAACTGTTTTAGCTTTCTTTTATGGTCCTATACAAGCATAACACATTCCGGATGCACCAACAAATATTTCTTGGCGAATTCAAGACAGATTTCTTCTACAATTTTACCATTTTGGAGGCTATTTTGGACGTCATCTTGAATATTATCACAGAGTGCCAGGATACTTTTAGGGGGGCCAACATCTTGAATGTGTTATAAGACATAAAAGGAAGCTAAAAAAAAAGTTGGGTTGGTAGTCCTGGGGGTAACCCATAGATAGCAGACTAAATGTATTTATTGATTTGAATCCTTTGATGATACTACCGTGAATTTTGAGGGAAATCAGACTTTGAGACATAAATCCATGATCTGCCTGCACCACCTTTAGATGTTTACCATTAGTAAAGTTGTATATGACACAAGTTCTGCTGTTATATGAAACCTAATGGGTCAAAAGTAGTCTGCCTACAGCTCCATCAGACACATCTACACAGCATTTAGTTGTAATGGAAATGGGACGTGAT
Source organism: Amphiura filiformis (assembly GCF_039555335.1). Classification (NCBI taxonomy): domain Eukaryota; kingdom Metazoa; phylum Echinodermata; class Ophiuroidea; order Amphilepidida; family Amphiuridae; genus Amphiura; species Amphiura filiformis. Next base: position 80,314,738 of record NC_092628.1, read on the forward strand.
GGAAGAGCCTGGCTTTATAATGGATATATATCCAGGCATAATACGTGGTCCATTGAAAAACATCTCTGACTGACCACTAGAATTAAGTTCATTAGTCTTGCTTAAAACGTGTTGCAGACAACCGTCTGTGACAAATTAAAGAAGCTTGCTTGACAAAAACAGGGGCCTTGTGTGAATTACTGCACAGGGTGTGAAGACTAAAAGTTTGAGTTGGATGAGACAGAATCGTGCAATTTATAATAATAACTCTTGCTGATATCAAGAAGAAAAGTGTAGCATAAGCAAAATACACATTTCAGTTTTATTGTTTCTACTTTGTGTTTCGAGGAGTGTTTGAGTCATGGTGGATTTAACTGGCTATATAACTTCCCTGAACACGGACTCATTTTATAACAGCTTGATTGCCTCAATTTACCCCGTTTATAGTCAGTCTTGGGTGTGATGTGTTTTGTAATTTAAGCCAATTCAAGTTCTGCACTCTAGGCTACAGAGCCATATCCAGGATGACATAAATGTCACATTTGAAGAGGTATCTTGGGCAATAGTAATGAGGCATACTGCCTTTCTTACAGCATTTCTGATTGGTTAGTTATGTGATATATCCATCTGAGTGACCAATTAAAATACAGCTTCTAGATATTTAAGCTCAATTCAACTCAGCCCTACCATTGTTCTTACCATGCTGGTAATTGGCTCAATAAATCATAATAGTCTTCTTCTAACCAATCAGCAGGTAGTACTCATAGGGTTAAGTCTAACAAATTGACTGAGCACATTAAATTACTTAAAATTGATATTTCAAAGGGGTACATCCTGATCAGTGATAGCAGTAGGGCCTAGGTAACAAAATACTGAGTTTCCCTCAAATTAACATGCATCCATTTGTGCTTAAACACCACATTTGTGTAAAAGGGGGCATCTGTAAGGACATTTTCTGAGGAATTCAGAAATTGCATTAATAGGTCTAGCAGTTCTTGAGTTTTTAAGACAGTCAAATATTTTAGGTTTTCTGCAGTTGGCCAACAACTCGAAAACCATAAAACTAACTTGTCCAAATGTATACACAATTTCTTGACATTCTTGAAAATTACATAGGATATGAACTTTGAAAATTGCATACATATGACGTATGGCACACCACATTTTGACAAAAAAAAGTTTTTTGTGAAACAAAATATATTGAGCACAAACAGATGCATTTAATGTAGACCCAAATCTCTCTATTTCCCCTCACTTACATCATCAGGGTCACCATAAACATAGATATAATCCCCAGCCGTTAAAGGTAATTCAGCATCCGGGTTCTCATTAGGTGAGTCTAGGTGAGGTGTGTAGTTATATCTAGCTATAAACACTGCCAGTTTACTAATGGGTCCTCCTGAAGAGGCTTACGAGGCTTGCAGACGCGATCTAAGATGGCACGTCAAACTTCTCACTAAGGTCATCCATTAACTCATCAGCCTCACTGGCTGAGTCAAGCTGAAAAAATATAAAAAAGAATATCAAAATGTTATTAGGAGTAATTTGTACTTGGTAAAACGAACAAAAACATACAAACAGTAAACAAAACCAAATGAGTGAGTGGCACAATTGATATTTGCTCAAAATATATTCACTTTGTTTCTATATCACAATTTCTTCCTATCCTATTTGTCATTTCTTTCCAGTACTGTTGTTAACTTGGACTTCATATAGCATAGGCTCAAGACCCAAGGACTCAAACACACAGCCTGAATCTATGCCCCATAAAAACACCTGCCTATTCAGATGTGTTTTTCCCAACACAGAGATAATTTATAGAAAATGATATGATTATCCAAAAGGTGCAATCCATAGTATACTGAGTTACACAACTCGGTGTTTATAATAAAATTAGAACAAGAATTACAAAAACAAGGCGGTTCTCGAACCACGAGTCTCGCCTGCTTTTGTGACCGCCTGCTTTTGCGATAACTGTTGGTAGAGAGGTAAATGAATTTGGCGGTTATCGGCTGGGCACGATTATCTGGCCGATGGTAACTGTACCCACCAAGTTTCATGCCCATGCAACAGTTTTTACTAATATGACCTCAGATGACCCCTGGTGGCCCTGAAATGACCTTCTAAAATTTTGGCTCTAAATGTTGACTGTACCCCTCGTGCTAAGTTTCATGCCCATACGAAAGTTTTACTAATTTGACCTCAGATGACCCCTGGTGGCCTCGAAATGACCTTCCAAAAATTTGGCTTTAAATGTTGACTGTACCCATCAAGTTTCATGCCCATACGAGTTTTTACTAATTTGTCCTCAGATGACCCCTAGTGACTCCGAAATTACCTTCCAAATATTTGGCTTTAAATGTTGACTGTACCCACCAAGTTCCATGTCCATCCAACAGTTTTTACTAATTTGACCTCAGATGACCCCGAAATGACCTTCCAAAATTTGGCTTGAAATGTTGACTGTACCCACCAAGTTTCATGTCCATACGACAGTTTTTACTAATTTGACCTCAGATGACCCCTGGTGACCCCAAAATGACCTTCCAAAAATTTGGCTTTAAATGTTGACTGTACCCACCAAGTTTCATGTCCATACGACAGTTTTTACTAATTTGACCTCAGATGACCCCTGGTGACCCCAAAATGACCTTCCAAAAATTTGGCTTTAAATGATGACTGTACCCACCAAGTTTCATGCCCATACGAAGTTTTTAATAACTTGACCTCAGATGACCCTGAGTGACCTCGGATGACCCGTAATGACCTTCCAAAAATTTGGCAAAACCAAAGAACTATTTCATCAAAGTAATAAATCAAAACAGAAAGATGCTTCCTTTACGAGTTATCACTCATTGAAAGTGCTACTTTGCTATACTTTACATGGAAAGCGACTATCTTAAAGTCGTCATATTTCCTTAATTACATGACCGATCAAGCTGTTATTGGGATATGTGATGCACAGTTGAAAATTAATTATTAAAAGATTTGGTGACCTCAGTTGACCTTTGACCTTGTATGTTACCTTTGACCTCACAAAATTGGAAAAAGTATGTTGCGCTGAAAAATCAAATTTGGCAATACCAAAGAACTATTTCATCAAATAAATCAAAACAGAAAGATGCTTCCTTTACGAGTTATCACTCATTGAAAGTGCTACTTTGCTAGACTTTACAAAGAAAGCGACTATCTTAAAGTCGTCATATTTCCTTAATTACATGACCGATCAAGCTGTTATTGGGATATGTGATGCACAGTTGAAAATTAATTATTAAAAGATTTGGTGACCTCAGTTGACCTTTGACCTTGTATGTGACCTTTGACCTCATGAAAATCTAATCAGGTCGAGTACCTCTGGCCACGCAACTCCCCACCAAGTTACGTCACTGTACCCCATACGGATCTCCAGATACTCTGTTCACAAGGTATTTTGCTTATTACGCATATATTATGCAAATTAGGTACTTAATTACCATATTTTACGCTCAAAATCCATTCAGGTCGAGAACCTCTGGCCCCGCTACTCCTCACCAAGTTACGTCACTGTACCCCATACGGATCTCCAGATAAGCTGTTCACAAGGTTTTTTTGCTTGATACGCAGCAAATACGCATAAATTATGCAAATTAGGTACTTAATTAGCATATTTTGCGCTGAAAATCTAATCAGGTCGAGAACATCTGGCCACGCTTACTCCCCACCAAGTAACGCCACTGTACCCCATACAGATCTCCAGATAAGCTGTTCACAAGGTTTTTTTTGCTTGATACGCATCAAATACGCATAAATTATGCAAATTAGGTACTTAATTAGCATATTTTGCGCTGAAAATCTAATCAGGTCGAGAACATCTGGCCACGCTACTCCCCACCAACTTACGTCACTGTACCCCATACGGATCTCCAGATAATCTGTTCACAAGGTATTTTGCTTATTACGCATAAATTATGCAAATTAGGTACTTAATTACCATATTTTGCGCTCAAAATCTAATCAGGTCGACACCCTCTGGTCATGCTACCCCCTATAAAGTTTCATCATCATAGCACTTACGGTTCTCAAGATAACGCGTTCACAAGCTTTTTCCGAACACACACACGCACACACGCACACACACACACACACACACGGACACACACACACCATAGTGATTACTAAGTCTCTCCCTGAACATTCAGGCGAGACAAAAAGTAACAATAGTAACAATTCTTCACTCAGCTATTTTCCCTGGACTACACTTTCAGGCATTAAACATTAGCTTGTTAACTGCTTGAGAAGGTTATTGGGACCTGAAACTTACACAAAGTCGACAGGGTATAGAATCAAATTATAAATTCCTTTGTGAGAAATGCACATGCACAATGTGGAACATAGGAACTGAGACAAAAAGGATCACTAAAACAGTGAATACCTTGTTAGTTGTGATTTCATAGGACTAGCCCAATAAATTATCCACTTACTTGCATACCTATATATATAGCCCTGATATGCAAGTGCCCCCCTCTCAAAGTTCCCTTCTCCAAACAAATCCTAATGGCTCATTTCAAAGTATAGACAGAGGTTTACATGAAGGTAGAACCGTAGATCCTATATAGGGCCCATGATCCCTACTTGACCCTCCTCTAACTTGAAGGACATGTTCAATCATGTTGGAGTTTATTCTACAGTTCATTCCTCTATCTATGCTACCTTTTTCTTCATCTACCATGGTCAACATGTCGTAACAGGCTTTCAAAAACTTTCCTCATGCAATATGTAGGAGAACATCCCACCTTTTTAGGAATATCCCACTTTTTTAGAAAGTTATTTCAAGAAACAAACATTTTTCAGATCAATATAATGTTGTCTACACAAGTGAACCAAAAATGTACACATTAGATCATACCAAAGGAATCCACTCTAGTGCCTTTAGTAGATGTAAGAACTGGATGCAGTCATGGTGCTTACTTTACAGCGATGTAATATGAAATGTGATGTGCAAGTGCAACCAACATGTATTGACCAGATTCGTTTGGTCATTTCATTAAAAGGCTTTTTGATGTATTATTGATATATTAAGAATAGCGATTAAGCATCATTAATTTGATCTTGTGCTCTAGTTAATAATGTTTGAATGTTTCTATGTTCGATACGTAAGCCTCTTCCCTTGTTTGTATGATTATATTAGGCTGGTGGGTAAGCATCATTAATTGATCTTGTACACTGGTGTGTTATGTGTTGTTAGTACTATTTACCCTGACTGCTCATATACTTAAGTACCAGACTTGAGTCCTGTTTATCAGGGACAGTATGTGTTGCTCAGTGGTTCATGTGTTCCCCGGAAAAGCAAAAGGTCTGTGGTTCAAGTCCCCATGCAGGTAGGTATGTCCAAAGTTTTTCTCTGGTTTATCTCATGAATGCATGTTATGTTTCCATTGTAATTTCATGTTTAATTATGTGATGCATGGTTCCTCTTTCCCTTATGCTTTTCGATGCATCATTTGTCTCAAACTTCAGTCAAATATCATTTTAGACCACATCAATTCTTTCTTGCTATTAAATATTGAGCACTTTCTAATGTTCCTTTCAAATTTAGTGAATCGCACATATTTTCCACCAAAAATATCAATAAATAAACAAAATAAACTCACAAAATTTAAATGTGCGCAAATCTATGACGTCTGTAATATGATTTTGTTTATAACCTGCATCAAGAGCCCGCTCTGATTTTGACCTTTTAACTTAAAATGGTCTATTTGAGCTGCATTTTTATCTAATTGACAAAAACATATATTCTGCAGAGCTAGACGCAAACACATTTAGCATGCAAAACAAAATACAGAATATTCTGTATTGATGATTTGCAAACTAAACAAGAATCTATTTAAATCAATACAGTACACATAAATAGCCTGTGTAGAATACTGAACAAGAAGGAGTGTTACAAAACAAGATAATCTGTGATTTCACATATTGTGAGTTTCTCTTTAGGTTGAAATAAATAGATTCTGCCACAGGTTAACGGGCTGTCCCTTTTAAAATCCACACTACCCCTGTGGAAGATTTTGGAAATATCTTCTACAGAAGGAGTATGAATTTCAAGTGGAATGAGCCTAGGTAGCTCTATTTGAAATTCACCTTCCCTCTGTAGAAGATTCAGTTTGAATCTTGCTCAGAGGGTGTAAGAGATTCAAATAGAGCTGCCTAATATGTTCATCCTATTTGAAATTCATACTCCCCCTATGGAAGATATTCCAAAATCTAAAATCTTCCACAGGGGTAGTAAGGATTTTAAATGGAATAGCCCAGTGTATGGTAATATTATGGTGGCCACATCTTTTAATCAAGATACATCAATAAAAAGAGAAGCAAAACTGAAACACGAGACTCCACAAAGAGATCCAAATCAGCATTTTAGATTTTTCACTGACCATATGCACATATTTCATAATCTTTCATCCTGGCAATATAGACCATTTCTTCAATGCAATTGGCTAGACTCAATCCTTATAATGATAGAGTCTCATGTAGGGTGACTTGTTTCACTTTTGACAAAATATTTTCTTTCTAACATATGGAAGTGGCGATTCCACACAAGAGCATGATCAGCATCAATCCATAACAACAAATGTCTACACGATCCTCTGATCCACATTTGGGAAATGATCTTAGTGAACGTGTTTCTTGCAAGTGTGTTACAGTGCATATGCATGTAGGATGCTCACGACACAATGTTGTCTGCGTGTAGGCACTCATGGCGTAATACCGTTTGTGCACACTGTTGTGAATAAGATGAGATCACATTGATCCACATCCCACAAGTGCGCATTGATGTGGACCAACTTTCTGTGTAGACTTGCCCAATATCATTTATTACACCTGATTGAAACATCCGTGATACACTGAATTTATCATCCATATATTTGACTTCCTTCATAAAACACAAGATTTATGATACAAAAATATAAAGCAAACAAAGAGTTGGAGATCCGGCTGAAAAGTCTGAAGGCTTATTCCCTGAAGTACCTAATAAATCAGTACAAAATTTGTAAAGTAAATTTGATTTATATTATTACAAATATTGCAATATACAACTGTATACCTTCAAGCTATTCAACAGAGGCATCCTTTTACTTGATAAACATCAAAGAGCAAAGTTATTACATCCTATAGCAAAAGGATGCTCGATGCTATGAATGCAATCATGACATACAACCTTTTGTTACAAAGGACTCATGCAATGCCCTGGTAGTGGTTTGCTACACCAAAAATGCCTAATATCACAATGTGCCACCTGCTACTCTGAAATAAAGCACAAACCTACATATCGCCCATAGTGTAGCAACAAACCTAATGTAGCAAGCAAGCATAACATAATGTAGCAAGTGTAACGAGCAAACGTAGCAAATGGAGTAAATGCAACATACTAGACTCACCTGATAATCAAACATATTGAAAGCTTCCATATACATATCTTGCCACCTTTAACCAAATGCACAGCCTGCCCATTTCAAAATGGCTGCAGTCGCAATTTTACGACTCTCTGTCTCAAACTCAATCTTGCCAAACTACAAACCGACCACAATATATAACATCCACTTTACTTTTGACCTTCACAAAGTCCTTTTCGTCAAATCAAACTGAATCCATACACGCGTTCCACTATCACGAAGCGGTACTAGCAGATGCAATTAAACACTCTGTCACCTTTTTGTGACATTTTAAAACGACACTGAAGACGGAACAATGAAAATGTGAACATTTGAGAGCGTGAAAATAGTGCAAAACTGGAAAGCCCAGTAAGAGGAGGCCCGATGCAACCATGTCTTGCATGTATATCTCATCATCTTGCAAAGTCTCTACTGAATAATACGCTAGGGTGAATCTCCCACCTCATTGCAAAGGGGCCAAGATAAAAATATCTTCTGTTTGTTGAATTGGGTATTAAACAACAGGTGTATTTAAATATAATTAAGACAACCACTTATTGAAATAATAGCTCCCATCAAGAGGTGGGTTGCTGTCATGGTAAGGTCATGTTACAACTTATGTAAAATCAACCAAAAAGAACTTTCCAAGAGTTAGCTTTTGAAAATATGTATAGATAACATATAAAATGGGAAAATTAAGCCAATTTCCGCACACCATGCCCAGAGGATTTGACCAGTTTGAGACGCTGCGTCAAACGTGACCCTGGGTCAATGTGACCCTGGGTCAACCATGACCCTACCTAAATAAACTCATTTTCACTTCAACCCTGGCCCTATACCTCTAACCCAAGTGCTAGGGTTAAAGCAATGCTGTAAGGTAAGTTTGGTGGGGTCACACACGACAAAAGATGTGACCCTAGTGTCTCTTCCTAACCCTAAAATAGATCATGGGTACATGGGTAGGGTCACATGTGACCCTTGCTACATGTGACCCATGGTCACAAAATGGTCACACTAATGCCTCGATGTATCTTGAATATAGGAAAGGTACTGGGACTGTATGGCTAACTTACGCCCACTAAGATCAGTATAACACATGTATCAGTTACACCATTTCAAGTCTTGTTCAATTTCTAATTATTACCATTGGGAGTAACAATGCAGACCTTTTATTACCATTAAGTTTAATTAGATTTTTGCAGTCCCGGTTTGCAGTCCAGGTTTGCAGCATTACACTCAATCTTTCTCGGACCAAGACGCATTGAGACTGGCTCTGTATGTCACGCCTCATTACCTGCCAAATGCGCTGAGATTAACAAGCTAATTCACACTTTGATCAGCCTTGAAACGTGTCTAAAGGGACGACGGCAGATGGACATGGGGATAACCCACTGCTTGTGGAAATTGACTACACAAATTAGGGACTGTAACTGTAATTGAAATATGGTGCTGCGTTTTGGTCAAATTTATAAATAAATGTAATATGGATCTGCTGTCAATTTGAGTTTAATTAAAATCCTCAATAAACCATGCCCTGTCATCAGAGGTGGAGCATAAAATATGATATTGCTTTATGATATCAGCCGATGAGATTGTAATAATGATTTGATTTATTCAGGCAAGCAAAGTATCTTGTTTAAATTCACAAGGGCAACATCAGTAAAATCTTACTCAAATCTGTATTGAAAACAAAGGGAACAGTAATTACATTGGCATTTCAACAAAATTACATTGATGTGAATGCAAGAAAGCTGTATGTGCAACAGCTGCCCTTTGTCATTTAAAATTTGAAGCACTGTTAAGGTATCAAGTCTGAGGGTCACAGGACATGAGATGCTTCTAGACTTACTCCACCAGCTGTCTACACTGCCCATGTACTGTGTTAAGCAGTTCATATCATGACGGACTTCTGAAAATATTCAATGCGACTTTGGTTGTGCGCTATAGCGCAACTGACTAGCGGCGCTTATGTACCGCGTTGCTGTACTGTGTCAATGTGACAAGATCGCGTTCTGAAGTTCTAAAAACAATAAACTCGGTCAAAAGGTCCATTTGTACACAACTGTGCATGGTCTATGCCACAGGAATCCTGTTGCAAAATCTGTCACTTTTGTCCACATAGTTTTCTCAGTCATCAATCCAGAATGAATGAGGGCAGCAGTGTAAGATGCTTCCAGAAGCACAAGGAGCAATCTCAAAACCTAATGCCCTAATGATCAATACATTTGTCAGGTTTTTGGATAACTCTACAAATGTAATTTCAAAATCTAACATAAGGCAGCCATTCCACACTCACAAGATGAAATATGTGTACATCCATATCAAAACGATGCACTTGTCGGGTGCTACATGTGTCTCATTTCACATAATAGCTAGGAATAAAGCCAGATTCATCTCAAGCGGAGGTCACTTCAAATCATCCCCAAGCCACATGGTTAAGGAATGTTCTCTGTATTTCCAAACCATGTGACTTGGGGATGATTTGAAGTGACCTCCACTTCAGAGATAAGTCTGGTATTTATTCCTAGCTACTATGTGAAATGAGACACATGTAGCACCCGACAAGTGCATCGTTTTGATATGGATGTACACATATTTCTTTATACAATGTAAACCAGTACACAGCACTAAATGACAGCGCATTAACAAACCATTCCTATCTGAAAGTGTGACGCAACCAAGCAATATACATATCCATTTACTTACTTGTCCATTGACCTTTGTCCCATTCCTCCTGCCACCAGCCACTGCCCGCTTATCTGACCCTGTTGACCTTACTGATGGATGTGACCTCTCGCTCAAATCTGTTTGGAAACAAAAGGAAAAATAATGACATCTTAATATTTAAAAAACTTAAATAGCAATGATGAATAACAGAGAGAGAACCTTATTTTTCCCCAGGTAATTTTTACCAGCATGAAGGGAGGAACATGAGTGTAAATCAAATTGCAATTGAAGTTATGTGATGGATGATTCTAGATAAAAACAAATCATTTAAATCAAATATGAATTAATGTATGAAGAATGAAAAGTAATAACTCGACTGCTCAGTGCCAGAAGTAGGTAAGTGCAATAACTGCCATGTGTAGCTGCCACATGTAGATGAGTACAATATACTGCCAAATGTTCACAGCGCTGCTATTGCACTTACCCAATTCTGGTACTGAGCAGTTGAGCTTCTTGGTAAATTCTGATTTTTCTTTTAATAACATGTGTAAAGAGACTCATCTTATAAGTGGTGAGATGTTTCTTTTTGTGTTACATTTTCAATAGGATACACACTAAAACACATCACTTAAACAAAATGCAATGAATAACAAACCTGGAGCAAATGAAGATAACCAATATCTAAGAAACATCATTATAGATTTCAATATGAACATGGTCATCATGCACTACATAAAATAATTTCAAACGTTGACATGATAAAATAAAAATGGATAAATAATGAGTTCACATGATGCTTGTGTAGTCAACATGTCTGTAGGAATTAGGGGGGATACAAGATAGAGTAGGCCTACCATGATTGCATAGTGATGATTGGTACCGGGGAAAGTACTTCAATGTTTAAGTATACCTGGATGTGTCGCCCAAATGGATCTGTTTTTCACAACAATTCTAAAGACATGGGGTAAGTTTTTCACAGAAAATCCATTGACACTAAGTTGATGCTTTCAAAAATCACCCAAAAATGGGTTAGATTTTTACCAAAAAACCTTAAATATGGGTAAATTATTAAACAAATTGCCATAAATGAGCACAATTGAGCTGGTTTTTTTGTTTTGTTTTGTTTTGTTTCATTTTTTTGAGTAAAAACTAACCTTAGAAATGAAGTAGGGCTTTGATCTCGGGTTAGAACTAGATTTTGCAGCTTTAAATTTGTGGTACCAAAAGCCATGCTTTGTAATTAACTGTGAAAATAGGTACTGCACAGGACCTATATCACGTCTGACTTATCAGCGATAACCTTTACTCAAATATCAACAAAATACTAACTTTAGTTCATTATTCTTAAGATACCTCGCCCTACCCCACCCCTTTCATTTTGTTAAAAATCCTGGGACAACATTGCTTTTGCAAATGTGAGGGCAGCATTCTATATCTGCTAGCTACCACAATTGCTATATCCAATCCCGGTATATTCAATGCACGATTAAGGTGCCTACCTCTTCACTGTTTCAACATGTCAAACATAACAGCTTCAATGCACTTGAAATGAATTTTGGTACCTACATAATGCGATGACTAGCTAGGCTTAGGATGCAATGACTTAATGTGTACAGGACGTAACTGCTTGCTTTGCAGGTTGCCTCCGGTTATGGCAACAACTGGGCTATTCAAATTGAAATCCATACACCCCCTATGGAAGACATAACCTTAATCTCCCACACAGGGGTGTAGTTTTCAAATGGAGTCACCCATTTAGATAACCCCCATTTGAAATTCACACTCCCTGTGTGGGAGATTAAGGCCATGTCTTCCATAGGGGGTGTATGGATTACAACTGGAATAGCCTACATGCAAACTATTCCTGAGAGAATGACGCAGTTGAATCTGAAGATGCTAAGGCAGAACTTAAATGTCAAGAGAGATGGATAAAAACAAGCAAAATAATAAAAATGGTGCTTTTCCCTTCACTCCAGGCATCGGATGGAATAAAAGGGGCGAGGCAAAATCCTCTTTTTAATAAAACTCTTTCTATGTTTCATGACACTAACCATCTGGATTTCCAACTTTCGTTCAATTTCAAGTACCTAAACCGTGGTAATGCAGTGAGACAAGATACTACCAAACTCCTAACACAATTTGGTTCTGAAGGTTTGGGTTTCCTGCTTACACTCGAGTTACCATGGCAACAAAGAGATAACTTGATGGGTTTTACATGTAAGTTATCTTTTATCAATTTGGCAAAGAGCTGCATGTGTTTTGGGTGAAAGTGAAAAAGAGGTGTAGAGGGTTTGCTGGATATAAGTAACAAGCATGGTATGAAATGAAATGTTCATGTTATAAGCATTATTATGAATTGATGGCATACTCAAATGGAATTACATGAATCAATTAGTACTCTGAAATAATGAAATGAAATGGCAAATGACTAAAAGCTTAAGAGGATTGCAGACATATCAAATGGTTAAGGTGGTGGATCAGGAATATTGGTCACATTTTCTGAAATTTGAAAAGTTAAGATTAGTAAATATGTTAGCTATCCCTATGTATTATGATTGTCCTGTTGAGAAACATGCTATGGATTAGATCATGGATTAGTACTTAGTTGAGGTCAAGGGTTAAAGTTAAAGCTCAATCAATCCAAATGATGATGCAACTGGAGATGATGATAACATGCTGGCAAACAATCTCACCTTTGACCTCAAGGTCACCTATAACCTCATCACCAGTATCCCCTTTGCTATCACAGTCATAAATGAACCCATCATCACCTATGACCCCATAATGACCTTTCCCTTCATATTCATCCAAAGTATCCGACATGGACAGTTGGTGAACTCGTGCGGCAAAAGATATATCTGTCTCGCTATCTAAGCCCTCTACCCCAGCTTCTGCAAGCAGGAGTTTTTCATCAGGGGTGAGTCGATGACGGGCGTGGTTATTGAGGTCATAGTTTTCTTCTGAGCTTGTTAGGTGACTAGTTTTTCCATGTTGGAATGCTTGGCTTATATCTGTGGGACAGTTTGGGGAAGACACAACATTAAAGCAATGAATAAATGGGTATGTTTGATGGAAAATGCTTTTGATTGGGATTTGTATTGTTTTCATTCATATTCATGCATAGGTTGCTGAAACATCGCCATTGACTAGCTGTAAGAGAAGAGTTGCAGTATTCATTATAAAAGTTGAAGAGAAAAACAAACATGACTTGCATAAAGTTCAAACTTTTAGAAACTGCAAAGAGTTTTACTAGTCAAAGTTCTCTTTATATTCTCTGATGCATCATGCATTCATTCACAAGGTTAAACTCATTTCATGCAGATATGTATAGGCAAATAACAAGACTGAATCAAGGCACAAACAGCTTTGTAAGACATCTTCAAGATGACTGGGTGAGGAGGAGACAGTGGTGACAAGACTTAATAGTCATACATTATTAAGAAGCAGATGAACAACTTTATGGCGGGTCTGAGAGGAGCATGACCTAGCAGTGTTTGCGCTCATATGTTGTGACAAATAAAGCTGATACACAAGAGGAATGGTATAGGTTCTTCTATAAAGGAGATCCCAAGGCTTGATGTAAGGGGTGTTGCATGATTTTTGTCAGGTGGGGGAAAAAATGCTCAAAACTTTTGTTTTGATATATTATTAGCCTTAACTAAAGAACCGCAAAACATATGGTAAATATAAATGCAATTATTGGCTTCCTTGATTCAAATACTATAAGATCAATGTATTATTAATATTAAGAGAAAACTGTTGGCTCCCCCATCCCACTCAGGTGATACTTCAGGGTTCTGTCATTTTTATAGAAAAATTATATGGGATATTTTCAAATGTTCATGGTGTAGTATATCGTGAACTGAATCACAATTTTCATATCAAGTTATGACAATTACATTTTATTTTCATCTAATGTGTGTGCAAGTACATGTACATAGTCATACAGGGGGTGTACGTGCATAGGGGTGCATAGGGGCGTGTGTACATGCATGTGCACAAAGTGTGTGGAGGGAAACAACATGTTCAATGTGCATAGCACCTATCTCTCCCACTCCCCTTCTTTTTTCTTGTTTTTAATTTTGCTTATTTCAAGTGTCATACACACTCACTGTGTGAAACTTTGTGCACATATTTAATTTTGTGGAACCTTAGAAGATCATGAAAAGAATATAAATTACTGTTGTATGATTCTGCTTTTACAGTAGTGGCACAACTTCTTTCTGATTACCGCTATACATGTAAGATACATAATCACACCTGTAACACAATAATGTTACAACTCATTTTTTTTTACATCAAGCAACATTCAAAAAGGTATGTTAGGAATATAAAACATACTTCATGTTCATTTTACAGAGGCATTTATCACTAATCTGCGAACCTTATTAAATTATTTCAACATTTACAACATTAAATTTTGAAGATACAAATCAGCAATTTTCAATAATTTGATTGTCAATAAGGTTATTGCAAGGTTATTGCAAGTCACAACTTTGATACATTTTGAAAATATAAATCAACATATGAAATAGCTGATGTGATTCAATCTAATCATGTTGGCATGTATGTGTGTATAATACAAAGCTATTGATTACAACAAATGTAGAAGAATGCATGACAGAAATACGAGTCGACAGTAATCATGATGAGAACTACGCTTGCTCAATGTGAGCTGCATAGAAGACGCTAGTGTACACGTGCTCTGAATTGCAAAGTACTAATGCAATGGGGTTTTTGAAGGTTACCGTTTTTGGTTGTGTTCTCTTCATATAGTTCCGTATGAAAAAAAAGGCTACCCAATTAAATTGCAATTCTGTTGGCATAATGTGATGTCTTCTTGTTGTTTTATGTTTCTCACACATGTTCTATGCAAATTACAGATCCTAGTCTCGTATATTGAACTAAAAGCTCTACTCTTATATGAACCTGATACAACTCTCCTATGAAACACACATACACACCATATACTTTAGAATGCAGCAAATGAGAACCTAACATTTTTCAACCGAGGTCCTTTAAGTTGGACTTATCTGAATGAGGACTTTCTACATCTGAAACTCTGCGGCAAACCATGAACCCGCTTGAAATTTTACGATCCAACCGAGACCTTATCCTATACTGGCAAACAGGACATAGTCTTAATATGTATTTTGACATTGTGTGCAATATGCTAGTGTCAGAAATCCATGGTTACTGTTATACGAAGTGCATTCTGGTCAACGGTTGCAAGCATTTACCAACTTTATAACCTCAACCTACCATAATACACACCCGCTCGCACACACATTGCAAAAACCATTTATCGTAAAGTACATCTTCAAGTTAACGTTAACACACAGTAAAAAAAGACAGAGAAAATTTTATTGACCTTCTATACAGCCAAAAGCACTGCCTTCAACACCTGTGCTTATGTTACATCTGTCGCTCATACAGGCACATTTTATCACCTTTTACCAAATAAGATGAGGTGGCAATTCAAAGCTAGAACATGCCTAACGTAAGACATCCAAGATAACTTTATTGACCATCTATTCCATAAACACTACCTTCAAACACCTGTGCTCACTTTTGATTTGTTCCGAGTTCCAATCAATGTGCACCATTTAAATAATGTGAAAAGCAACAAACTGTATACTTGCAAAAAAGTCAATTTGTGGAGCTTCCTGTCTCAAAGACAAGCGACAAAGAGAAGTGGAGCAAATATGCATGCCTGCTAACAACTTGAGAAACAAAAAAAAGGCTTTGACTTGTAATGCATTCCCTATGCTCAGATTGCAACACACACATAAGTGGACTTGAACATAACATGCTGTAACTCTGGAAAGTAACTTGAATTTGACGAGTAAAAAGAGAATGTTAACGGACGAAAACTAAATAAGTTGTGATGTGGAGGTGAGTGGGTGATTTTGGTTTGAAATCACGTCTGCAGAGGAAAGGTTATTTTTCTTGCAAGTATTCATTTATACGGACACTGACATTATGATTTGGGTTATTAGAGTGGCGTTTTGTATAAAAAAACAGGATATTGGTGAAATTCAGTGCTTTACTTAAGGATAAGTAACTGTATACACTGAATGTATGATTAACAAGCTAAGACAGGGCATGCATAGAACTGCCAAAGGTGTAAACATCTTATATTGTTGCATTTAGGCCATGATATATCAGAAAACATGCAAAAAACTGATGTTGTGAGAATTTGAAAGTGGACCTATCCATATACTAATTTTTCAAGAAAATTTGACTTATTGCTATACCAAAAGTCACATAGGAAAATTGTCAAAAAATGACCCAAAATTGGCTTGAGAAAATCAGAAAAAGGGGTCATTAATATACCCCGGTGATATACCAAATGGCCGAAAATGAGACCCATGTTTGTGGCACATCACATTTGTACTGAGTACCCCTTGTTGACCCATTTTATTTTCCAACTTGGATGGAATAGTAAAGTATAGCGATTAGTTTACGCTGGTATTATTCATCACCCTTGATATGGAATATCACAAGGATCATATTAATAATGCCCACATCATACTCGCAGGCGCAACAAGTGACAGAAAAATTACTGGTGATCAAACACCAATAGTGAGCGATTCCAAAACGCTACCAGAGATCAGCTGTGCAATTCAGTATCTGAAGGCCTACGGTTATACTTAGCAATCATTGAGATAAATTCCACTTTAAGTCAACTGGTAGCGATTTGGATTTGATGTTGGGGCGTGCTAGCAACTTATGATTGATTATCGAAAATCATTTTTTCAATCAAGTTATGAATTTAGACACAAGAAAACATCACAAAAAACCTGCTATGCTCATTGCTCCTGCCAAGTATGATACAGGCATAAGGAAAAACTATTGCACTCAGCTCAACAAGTCTTTAGGTACAGGTTAAAATATATTAACATAGATGGACACTCTATTGGTCTAAACTCTCAAGACAAACACTACTAAACTGCCAAAGCTATATTAGAATTCCTTGCCATATTCCCTCTAGGCTGCACATGAAATTTATGAAAATTCTTTGTTTTTCTTACAGAATGTCCCAAAAGATTTAGAAGAGCTGTTGAACTGGATTAACCTTGAAGACACAAAGTTTCACATCCATTTGAAATGCTAGTCAAAGCTCTCAAATCAGACTACCTTCTCATAAAGTAAGGAAAACAACATGGATAGAAGCCAGTGGTTTTATGTACAATAAAAACAGTTGTACTTCACTAAGAAAACATCTTCTAATGGGAAGTCACATTACTAGTACAGCCATTACAACATCAATCCATTATAGGCATTATCCATGACTCATCCAAATTCACATTCAAGTATTCTATGGAACAGCACATTATACAACTTTGATTTCTTCCTGTCAATTTACTAATACTTTTCTGAGAAATCTTGAATTGTAGAGACAGCGACTTTCTGTAATACTGATAACATTAAAGCAGCATATTTAGTAGGTGTATGCAGCATAATTTACTCCCTCATTGAACAAACACAAAATGCTCGACTAAAGTATAAAAGTTGGTTTATATTTATAAGTGAAAGAGTATTTTCTCCCTCCTTAGATCTCCCTCTTTCTCCCCGCCTCTCATTTTCTTCATCTCTCTGGCTCCCCTCTCGTTCCCCCTCTGTCACTCCACCTCCTTTTCCCTCCCTTTCTCACCTCTCTCGCTCTCTCATTCTCTAGTTTCGTAACGGGGGCTATATCAAAACAAATATCTCAACTTACATCGAGTAAAACTTCACAGATCTTACAAAACATAAGAAACCCACACATCTTAGTTCACTTAGCTAGGCAAATGCTACATAGCGACAGACAGACAGTCAGTCTCTCCAAGAGGACACACTGTGAATGTCACAGTGTCAATTCGTGGGCAACTTCGATTTCTTTCATATTTTCCTCTCCTTCCCTCTTCTGACATTTTAGAGCAACGAAATCCAGCGCATACAAATATGGATTTATGCTATGATTTGGATTTATTTAGTGTCATTATAGCAGATGCTAGCTGCTGACAGTATCTAGACCAATCATGATAATGATTGCACACAACTGACAGGTAATTAGTAGAAGTTTTTTTACGCAAAAATATTGAAATATTTTCCTCATTTCAGGAATAATTAGGTTAAGTAAATTGCTGGTGGGACTGGATTTCATATCAATTTACCATTTCAAATTTGCATTAGCAAATAGGTAATGGTTCTACCTGTAGCAGCTAAAATTAACCTTTGACCTAATTAAGCCAAGCAGTAAGCTACCAAAACTAGTACGGATAGATCTGTTACCCTCAAGTCACAGTCTGACATACTTCAAACTATCATTTAGAATATGAAAATCCATAAGCATACGATGGACAGACATGATCAGCATAATGGGCTATTATTGCTGACATCCATACTCCCCCTACGGAAGACATGACCTTAATCTTTCACGCAGGGGGTGTAAATTTCATATGGAGTCACCCATTTTGGTAATTCTATTTAAAATGGACACTCGCTGTGTGAAAGATTAAGGTCATGTCTTCCATAGAGGGGAGTGTGGATTTCAACTGGAATAGCCTGATTGGAGTCAGCCAAGATATCTTCTACTGCTAGGACAATGCAAACCTTATCAGAAATACAGTCACATTGTCTCCAACTCAGACCACAAATTGACTGGGCAAATGTCAGACCTGGCTAGTCTGACAACCTACTTCTTGACAGGACTACATTCTTATTCTACAGGCATTCCCAAATTGACAGCAAGTCTATGAGGAAATCTCCTTCCCAACCATGATACGCAGGATAAGCGGGAGGTAATCCGGGAGGTAAACCGCTATCATGGCCACAAACCGTCATTGCTACCTCTAGTGATAGATAACTGCTATTAATGCCTTGTTTAGCCTTGACAAAGAAAATCCCAAAGACTACTTTTCCTGTCAACAAAACATCATGAAAAGCAATAACTTTTATTAATTCAAAAGACTTGTTATACCATCAGACACTTATAGCATAGTAGTTACCCTCCTGTCTTGGATTAGTTCCTAGTAGAGAAAAGCCTTTTCACAAGTCCTTCAAGCATAACATTAACAAGATGAAGATCTTAAAAGACAATGTCAAAACACTTGTTGAATCAGACTTAAAACTGAGAGCCCCACATATACCCTCTTGTTCATGGGCCTAAGGAAGAAGGATGAGTATGTTTGAGTTTGCATGCTTCTAGGCCAATTAAAAATCAAATGACAGTTTACTCCATAATGTGGACAGTTCCTTTAACCATGGTCACAATTTAACTGCAAAATTTGCTTGTACGTATGGACTGATATGGACATTTAAGGTTTAGAAGAGACAAACTGCCTCAGCTTCTGCTTATTTTGAAGCCTGCCAGCGTGGACATGCACCTCTTCCTGCTTGGTATTCAATACAGATTTATTCACTCCTTTAAGTCTTGCAGTATAAGTTACAGGTTTTAGTGACAGATCTGGGTAAGTGTAACTTCAACAAGCCCTTTGCTGCAACAACACACCTTCAATTCACCGCTAAGTTCCACCTTAGGGGACAAGGCTTGCAAGTACCACATCACCAGGCTCAATGGTAAATGCAATTGTAAATACTTGACAAGTTTGTCTTACAGACCAAGCAATCTTTTAACTCCAACAACTGACAACAAACCCTGATTAGGAGAATACTCAAGTGATTAGCCGTATAATGTACTAATGACCTATACACCTGTGTGACTCATAGTAGAGGGACTTCATCAAAGCAAATATGCTTTTGGTCAGTAGTTTTGATAAAGAGAGTTCTCCTTCTCCGGGAATACTTTCTAGACTCCAAATTACCGTAAGTGTCTCATAACTCACATATCGTAAAAACTTGACAGTTAACATATGTGCTTACTATCGAGCGCTTTTGAAAACATGAAATTGTACCAAAGTCTGGCACTTTACGAACTGAACTAATGGGGTTGAGACACAAATTTATAGGTTTATTTGTTTGTATATAACTTATGTGTATCAATGATTTGCTCAAAACCCTTTACACTTTTGTGGATGGGCACTTCATGTTTTAAAAGCACTAGATAGTAAGCACATATGCTAACTATCGAGTTTTTACGGTACTTTCTAGACTCCAAAATACCGTAAACTCGCATATTATGAAAGCATCATGTATACATCATGCTCAAGGGTAACTCAAAAAGTAGACAAACATATGCATCTTGATAATAGGCCAGAGAAAGAAACATACTTTTGGTGAAATACTGGTCTGGAAGAAAAGAGTCTTTCAGCTTAGGCTAGCTGACACTGCTTTCTGTCTGAAAGTGACATCTGAGAGAGAGGCCTTAATTCAGGATTGACATAATCTATTGCCTATAACTTCCATTCAATGCCACATTTTACACATGATCCATTCAACAGTTTTCATCTTGTTTCTACATATCACATAAAATTCTGTATAAGGGTCAGATTAGTTAACCTTACCTAAAGTAAGAATACATAACAAGTCAACTTCAATCAAACCATGGTGATACCATAGTAGATATACTGTCATGAATACCATCAACTTGTCTATATTTCTTCCTTTATTACTTGGCTTTCATCTAGTAAGCTTACTTCTTGATTTATCAATTTCTGTAACCAATCTTTAGAGCTTCCTAAAGGATGTCTACCCTTCTCCTTTTGGAGACATTGTAACTTGCTAATATAAGTTAATGTTACACAAGGCAAAGATTCTACAGGTCACTTTGATAATGCATGTACATATATTTACAATGATAAAACTGACAGGAGAAAAATGAAACAACTAATTAATTCTGAATGGCAGGTCTTTGTTACATTTTTTTCAAACTGTTATACTAATCAACAATCAAGGAAAATAATGTTGGCACACTCTGGCATACTAAATGTATATCGCTATTCCTCTCCCCAAATTCAATGTTGATGAAAGCACTTTTGACATTGGGCTCTCTGGGCACCCCAACATTCATTCAGGAGAATGGGAGAGGGAAGGGGAAAGGGGAAGGTTTGTACTTCTCATCAAACAGTCATACTAATCTCACTTATCTAGCAGAGCGGCAATGAAAAGTTCCAACATATTGTCAAAGTGTGCCAACTATTTTATTCCTTGATTGTAGACCTAGCATGACTTTACTTCACCAAGAAATATGCCATATCTCCATTAAGAAGTAATAATTCCTACTTATTGTCAATAATTTTGCTCTTACTCTGATCCATGCTTCTATTCTGACCATGTTTCTCAGATGATCTGTCTTTCAAATTGCCGTCATAATTTCAGCCAAAAAGAAATGTCATTAACCAGTTATATTTTGCTTTTCTGCTTTCAAATAATAAAAATCAATAATTCTGCTTTAAGCATAGAAAATCTACCAGCAACTCATCAAACATTCTAAGTCAGAATTGTGAACCCCTGAACCTCAGAGCAACCAAATATTTATTAACACCGTGAAGCACAGTGTGAAAACACAAACCAGTTTATGTATCTAACACATTCACTGCTAGCTACTGTCATTTTATTTACTCACAGTTGCCCGATGGCAAGATTTATTCAAATACCTGCCAGGCATATCACAAGAATCACTGAAACGGCACTGAATCTATATGCATTTGAATATATTTATATGTAAATGTAATAACGATCACAAATTAGTAAATTAGACATCGTAAAAAAAACCCAATTGTTATACCTTTTATGCTAAGCCAAACTCAGTATTCAACCTAAATTTTGTGCCGAATTACCAATGTTTTTTTCTCAAGCATCCAATATATTAACTTACATTTCAAATGTTACTGAAAATTATGATAGCGATATCTAAGAAATGTTTACTAAAGGAATTCAAAATTTGGTGACAAATTAAAAACACATCACCCGACCTACATCTGGTATGAGTGGCAGCATTGTTTAGAAAGCTAGCAGACCATGCATACCCCATTGCCAAAGCATGTTATCTTTTCATTTCCATGTTAATGTGATGTAATTGGAGATTTCAAAGGCTACCGGCTACATGAAAGGATACAGTAGCAAAAGTAACTTTGTAAGCAATTTGTGTTTTAAAGAAGAAAACATTTTGTTATGTTAAAAAGAAAGTACTTAGAACTGTTTATAGGTTTGGTTAGGTAATTAATACCTATTCAAATATGTTGAATTGATCAATTTCTCAACAAGAATTCATTGTTTTAGTCAAAGCCTTATCCTACTTTTTCAAATGTGATATTTCATGTCATACCCCCTTACGAAAATGGTGCGCTTAATTACGAGCTTGTTGTGAGCTAGTTACGACCTAGTTCCGAGCTTGTTAAAATGATTATGACTATATCCACTGGTGACAGCAGGTGAATGCTATCTACTGTAGATAGCACCATTATACTGATGCAGGCAAATAAGTATCTACTGAATCTACTGAAGATACTGCTGCATGCAAATAATTGCTATCTACTGAAGATAGCAAACTTGATATCTTTTGACATTATATATGACTATCTACTGAAGATAGCAACATTGTATAGTGGGCTTAAAAGCTATGTCAAGATTCTTAACTCATTTTAACAGATATCACAATGTATAGTATGTATAAAAGGTATGTCTATATCCCCAGGACATTTTAACATACATCACATCAGCCTTGTACTCTAAGAGAGCTACTGGGAAATTACACACTACTAAATGTCTATAACATAAACATTTTTAGGTTAAGTACTGTAACTTTGCAAGGTATATTTTGAATCCAAAGTATATTTTGACATTAAAAACGCATAAACACACTTGACACAAAAACACATTTGGTGTACTTTTTATTCAAAAAGAACATCTAATGTCCAACTGCAGATGCAACTGAATCCTAGTAGATACTTATAGCTGAACTAAAGCCTGCCATTTTGAAAGGTTTTAGGATCTTTTTGAAAGTCACAACAAGACTGTGTAAAGAATGCCATCTAGTTAAGAAAGTTTCTAAGGACTTCATTCTAAGGACTATCATTCTCAGCTCAACAGGTTGGTCTTAAACAAAAGCCAAACTGTAAAATACCTTGAAATTATAATGATGTATATTCATATGCAACGGTAAACTTAAATATGAAGCAAATTTAACTTCTATGCTACTAAAAAGTTTGGTACACTCACTGGAGAGCTTCCAGCTGCTCAACCTGTGTCTTCAGCGATGATATTGCTCTGAAGCTTTGTTGTTGTTTTCAGAGCAATAATATCTCCTTAAGACACCAGTTGAGCTGGTGAAAGCAATCCGGTGAGTGTACCAAACTTTTAGCAGCATTGAAGTTTAATTTGCTTCTTGTTTACCTTGAAATTATTATGACTTACATCACATTCATCTGTGAAGTGTTATCTCACTGCAAAGGCTAGAAACGCATACATTTTAAACTCAGGAATAATTGACACAAATTTGTATACTATGCATGCAGCACTTGATAAAATGGGTAGAGCTGATACAAAACCCTTTATAAACTGTCCCCCAAGGACTAAATCTTGTAAAGTTAATTTTAAATTCTTTGGTGATCCAATTTCCTTGAGAGGTAAATTAACCTGTTGTTAAGCAGATGCTTATCCATGATTAACAGTTACTAGTACTTAGTATTCCGGGTTAATGGTAAGATCGCAATCAGACGCTAAGCATTGCAAACACTTATCACGTTATGTATGTGGAACAAAAAACTCATAAATCTGGAGTAGTTTTGTGATATCAACATAGAGCATTCTAGGAGCATACATCCATGCCATATTTCATGAGTTTCCTTTTATGCTACTAAAGTACTGAATTCCATGTTATATTGAAATATTTACCATAGTGCTTTGATTTCAGATGCATTTGTTTTTGTAGTGAGCATTCAAGGAGCACATGAAGAGATGAATTGCTTTGCTATACTAGGTCAGAGCTCCCTTAAATGTTTCAATTGGACAATGTAGATTGCATAAAAACTAATCTATAAATTGTGCTCTTGGAATGCTTTATATGCTAAAATGATCATGTAGCATTTTTGACAATATCTCAAAGTTACAATTCAAAGATGGTTTATGAAATGTTGAATGGCATCTAACTGGTTAATTCAGTTGGTTCACCATATAACATGTGAACTTATTTGTTTCAAAGACCCAACTTAGAGCCCTGTAACTTAACAAAACAGCATTATCACAATGTGCAAAGAGCCCTTCATGACCAGGTGCTGCTCCTAACTGTGTGTAATATTTCACATCATGGTGTTATGTATCTGGCCTCCTACCTAGTGAACATACAATATTACTTACACTGCGTTTCATCATCATTTTACAAGTAACATGAAAACTTTTGATGTACTCTGTCCCAGAGCGAACTCACCCTATTGCTAAGACTGACATATACATCAAATAAAACAGGGAAATAGTGAATAATAAATCTGAAAAAAATTCAAACCAAGTATTGTACTTCATCTATTGTTTCACACTCTATATGAAGTCAGCTTGTAGGTTTTGTTTCTATCCCAGGACTAGCAAACATATCAAAATTTCAAAACGAGGATAAACAGACTTCCCCAGACATTTACAAAATGATACAAAATTGAAATCCAATTTGCCGATGAGTAATACCATTATAATATTGACATTCCCTACTCTATCCCTTAGTCTTAGTCGTGACAGTGAGCTATGAAACGCTCCAAGGTGTCCCACTTGTGTGCCTAAAGTGCTGCCCTCATCTTCCCAACACTGTTGGCAACTATTGGTTAGACTGGTTTCAAGTCTCTTGGTCTGTAATAGCACGGTTAAACCAAAAAGGCTTAGCATAAAAGCTTTGGTTATTTTATTTGACACGCACAAATAGCAATTGCTTTAAAAAATCATTATAATCTGAATCTATATCTTATGAACTAAAGATGGTAACACTGGACATTATGTACCATTCTCAAACTCTTATTTGAATTATAAACTAGAATCTTTAATTCATTTGATTTGATTTGTTTGCAAATTTTATATTTCAAATCAATAAATGTGTACTTGACATTTTGCGCGCTGTCCACAGATTGTGTCTAATGCAAAACAAGGTTTTGATATGAGTCTATGGTAGGCACCTGGTACATCTCTTGATCCTATTTAGTTAGTTTTGATATTGGATTGAAATCACTGTCACTTGTCTGGTCATTTGATTGATAGATAGATACTGCTAATCATCAAGGTACAATTTGAAATATCACATCCAATCCACCTATTTTCTATGATTCAGGAAAAGTTGACATTCAAGTGTATGAATTACCGTATTTCGTCAAATAGTCGCCCCCCCCCCCTCAAATAAACGCCCCCACCACTTTTTTCAACCAAGATGTTTCAAAAATGCCGATATTTCCATGCTATCTTGTGTAGTAAGCTTACCAAGTTGCCCACATGGTAGATAATAGTGTCAATAATTGGCGAAAATCTGGATTGGAAGCCCGGAAATGAACCAGAAGTCAGTGTTTCTAGTTCATATTTCGTCATTTTAGCATTTTTTATCGTTCTAAAATTGACCTTGAATAAACGCCCCCCTTGGGAAAATGTAACGCCCCCGGGGGCGTTTATTTGACGAAATATACGGTAATTGATATGAATCTGATGACATTGTAGACCATATTTATGGTGAGCAACTCTAACCTCATGTTGGTAGATGGAGTGTAACAAAAAGTGTATGACATTGAATGGGCATATTTGAAATTGATATAGTTTAACTTCTCACTGAATAATAAACTGAAAGTTTCTCTATCCCTGGTCTCCGTCCCAAATTATCCCACAAATGGACTATTACAGTAAAACTCCATACACTCTTACTGAAGACATAACCTTAATCTCCCACACTGGGAGTGTGAATTTCAAATGGAGTCACCCCATTTCCCTGTAGAAAATTTAGGTCTTCCATTGGGGGTGTATGGATTTTAACTGGAATGGCCCAATGTGTGTACTTTTACCTTTGACTGGACTGATAACTCTTAAAATATATCACACCACCAAATTTAACCAAAGTTACTTTAATCAACTGGCCAGAATTCTGATCACATAGATCATACGAGGAACAGCATTGGCATTACATTCAGTAGGGGCATTCAGGTTACATTAAACACCATGAGACTACCATTATTTCCTGGTCAAACTGTTGGTCTTACAATACTAGAATGTAACTTTTCATGTGTTTTTGTTCATCTCCTTTTTTTAATCCTGGCCAGTCTCTCACAGTGTGTGTTATCCTCTTTGAATGGCAGATCGTCTGATGCCCTAGATATTAAAATTGCTCATATATTATACAAGCACACTGTGAGTGAGCAAAAATACCTTTGTCCTTTTTATGCACAGGATGGCAAGACATTCATGCAACTACTTAGCATTCACAGGATTTATGCCATTGGGAATTTCCTTCATCTTTGAAAATATACAATATGCAATTGATTTGGTGGAAACTGAATTTGGTATTCAAAAATTGAACAGGGAATTGGCATGTGGCTGTATACAAAGCAGATAACTTATAAGAACAGGAATATATCATTGAGATATTTTCAAAATTTTGTCTATTTCTTCAAAGAAAGCAGTGGCGTAGGCAAAAATAGTCCAAAACAGTGGATATCAATTCAGTTTTTGCACAAAGTGCCATCTTCATACCAAGTTGACTGCTGTATACTATACATACTGTACTTAAAGTTTGTTCGGCTTATATAAGGTGGACATTATTCGGCTTTTGTTACTATACGAGTCAATAAAGTCCCAACTCATGCTTGCATAAATTCATATAAGCGTGCACCACTTACGCATTACACAACGCACAGCTAGTGTAAGCACTGTGCCCAACTGCGTGCACGCCATTCTTTATCAATACACAGTGTTATGAGTCCTATTTTTTCCGTCTTATATAAGCCAAACAAACTTTAGTATCCTGCTGAACACATATCGTTAAAAACAAATTGTACAAAGCTATCATGTAATTTCCTTCCAGGTAAGCTTACTAAATGACAAGCCAATTATCAGATGTGTTTCACATAAGCACTTACAATGAATGCAAAGTTTCAAATTGGATGCCATTAGAATAGTAATGAAACCCTCGTTCATTTCACAAGCCATAAAGCTTTCATCCACAGGTGCAGCTCTATGATTTGCTCATTCCCATATTCCATACAGGCATGTTATGATTATCATTGAGCAGTTAAGAAACATTGGAAATAACAGACCATTTTCTAAAAGTTTAAACTGGCTTTCAGCACAAAAATTTAACTAACCTTGAATTTTCGATGTGTGACACATTCGAGTAAATAACAGACAATTAATTTATTACTCACTATGTTCTAAACTTCAATGACAGTTTCCTGCTGTCTGCTGTATCACAGCACTTTCTCAAATTGAATGACCAGTTTTGCCGCTTCTCGTCGTCTGCTTCCATGGGATGGTGTTTTTACCCATCCTTATTGAGGGAAGTATTAGCCTGCCCCTCTATCTTATCCATATTGATTCCTTTATGTGTCTTCTTTTCCTGTTGGCTTCAATGTCTCTTATTTTCACCCCAGCCTATCACATTATAATTTGAGAAAAAACCTGTGATACAGCACAAAAGCTGTCATTGAGGCATGTAACATGACTAACATCACCTTTAATTGGACTTATTTGAGAAGATAAGCACTATAACTTTATGGACAATCCTGATGAATCTATTTGGTTAACTCTTACAAAACTTAAAACACTCCTTTATTTTTTCACGATAATATCATAATTTCATCTTTCTCTTGCCACCATATATCATGTCTAACCTTCACATTGGCAATGAGCATTGATTTATGCCATTGGGTCATTTCATATCTTTTATGCTCACATTCTATCATTCCAAATGTGGCATTTTTATCTACAACTCCATTAACTTAGTAATGACCCTATACCGGTATCTACCCTCACAACATTTCAAATGGAAAACCTGAAACATGTCCAGGAGGCATAATCAATAACTTGGATTGCAAGGTAGGTAACTAAAATTGCAGATATCTTGGGTGTGTTGACATGTCCGCTCGGCACACCGTAGGAAAGATATCTGAATCACAAATGAATGCTTTATGAATCTATTGTGGATTCATACACATCCTATGTATGCAGTATTGGCTTATTCCAGTTGAAATCCATACATCGAAGACATGCCATTAATCTCCGACACAGGGAGCGTAGATTACAAATGGAGTCACCTATTCAGGTAACCCATTTGAAATTCACACTCCCTGTGTGGAAGGTTAAGGTCACATCTTCCACAGGGGGTGTATGGATTTCAAATAGAATAGCTCAATAGCTAGTTGGTGCCTATTACTGTCCATTAAATACTTAATAGACACAGAGGAAAGATAAATACTGTGACATACTTATTCAAATCAAACCAAAAACTTGAAAACTTGTACATTTCAAATCAATATATTTTGGGGATTTCTAGTATGGCAGCCAGGAAATATAAAGAGTGATTTTTGCTTCACGTTTATGTAAAATTTGAATATATGGACTGAGTGCTGTAAGTTTGTTTGTATAATGTGGGTGTGTTGGGGTATTAAGTTATTCGCATAATGAAACAAGTACATCTCTTAGCAATCTTCATTTGTTACAATTTGCAATTCTACACGCTTAATGGGACTAAATTTTGTTTTTATTCATATTCAGAGTGTTTGCCCACCTTACTAAAGCTTTAATAAAAAAAACACTAAAGAATGAAGTCTATACTTTTCCTCTGAATTTATGAAGCTACTTTTGAAGTGATAATAAAGAGCTAATTAATTCAAAGTGACAGTAATAACTTGGTTTCATTAAGCTGTTTTTATCACAAGTACCCCACATGGCTTTCTGAGAAAAAAATTTACCCTAATTTATGGCATATATTTTGGTGGTTTGTATTTGTAACTTTGTTTTTTACAAATAGTGTGGGCCAATTGATTCAATATTTTCTGAGCTAAAATCTTGCATACAATTTTCATGTTCAGTGGGTTTTAAAATGTATTATATTGTTTCTGTTTTACCAAAAGTAACTTTTGCTATGTCATTTACACCATATTGCTATTTATCTATCATATACTATCAATCAGAAACGTGATTCTATTGTCGGGTCTGGACTTCTAGTTGATCAATTCGTAAAAGGTAAATTGGATCACAGTGGATCACATGACCAAAAATAGTTCTACCATCAGTACTCCTATCCGTAAATAGTACCTCTTCGCAATGTCCCGGATGAGCCATACATAGTACCTCCAAGCCGTAAATAGTACTTTTGACCATGCCTTCCGTGAACTTTTTCTTACAGAGGTGCCTCAGTGTGGAACAAACTGTCTTCTGATGTTCGCATTAATCTTACATCAATGAATGTGAATATGTTCAAATCAAAGATAAGCATATAATTCACACCTTTCCACCTCTGTTAGTACTAAATTTCACTTCCTGTTTGTTAAAATTTATGTTTTATAAAATACATTTTATCATCTTGATTTGTAAATATTATCTACATGTACATATATGTACTCATTGTTCAATTTTGCTTTTCTTTTGTATTATGTAATTTATCTCTTGATATGTAAATTGTTAAAATCTTATATTATGTAATTATTATCAGGGTCTCATGGGAGACCAGTTTTTGTAAACTGAATGAAATACCCTGAATAAAGATTGTTATCTATCTATCTATAGTAATAGTAAATAGTAATATTGATCTCACCTCGGGCCCATAGTTTTAACCAGAACCTCTCATGGCAGTATATATTTGTATAATGTATTCTTGTCCTGTGTGGTAGCATGCACAGCTAATAAGTACAAACAGGCACAGTAATAGATTAATAGTTCTTGCTGCACCTGTCATATCAGAAAACCATTTGATATACACCTGCTAAAAGCTACAAATCTCCCAATCATCTCTCACATGACATATCAATTTGAATGATTTGAAATTATTGCATTCACTACACGCAAAGCCAGAATACGTCGCTGTGCTATGTTCAACAACATCACATTCTATCAAGGGAACATGTCATTATGCTATAATACCTGTCTCATCGCTGTACACACCCTATTTATCAAACTACACTAGATGAAATAAATAATATTGCCTACAGTTTATTTTGCAATTTGAACAAATTACAAGGTTACATTTTCTCCCATTATTACTTTCCCGAGCACTCCACATGAGTTACACAAGACATTCATCATCATAGTTGCCATTTACCGCATTACACGCACAATTGTCCTACTTTGAGGATGGCACACTGTCAATCAGACATATGCAGACATATGCTCTACTGTGATATTTATTAGCTGTACCTGTTTGCTTTTATCATATAGCCAACAGATTTTCTTTATATCATTTTAATCTTATGTCATAAGAGCTAATTAATTGATGTTTATATAGATGAGTTGACCTCAATGTTTATCAACAAAAGCAAGGGACTTGTATATTGATATGCTTTAGTGAACTGTAATATAACCACTAGCCTAATTGTGATGTGGTGGGAGTTTTAAAACCACAGGCCATGAACAACATATGATGCGCGTGCATACTGCCAGGCAAAAAACAATGGAAATTGTGATGATGCGTATGCATACTGCGAGGCAAAAAACAATGGAAATTGTGATGATGCATATGCATACTGCCAGGCAATGATGGCAGAAGTCAACTCATCTATACTTTATTGTCTATCCATTCTGTAGCTAAGGTACATTCAAATAAGTATTCCGCACATCATGAACTTATTCTCCAATCATTTTGTGTAGCAGAACCCAATTTCCAGCTTGGATGCTCTTTCCCTTTAGACTTGAATTGGGCTACTTTTCAACCCATCTGCCACACCTTGACTGATTTCTGCTATACATTTGGGCTGAAAGCTGGTGATAACCAGGTGCATCATTAGTGTGATAATAAACTCTAGCTTGTTAAGAAAAGATGAAAGCTTGTTTTCATAAATAAATGTATTGCCAAATGCTCCCAATTAATATATAATTTTATATAATCAGTTGCTTGCTGAAGACATTCAGAAATTCATCCTACCAAAAAAAGGCATTCCAAAATATTCAGTTTTCTCTCATGTATAAATGGGCTCATGTCGATAGATTATCAAAAATTTGCATCTGTAATATGATAAAATACTTTGTTAAGTTGTTGCATCAAATTCACTGGAATTTTTTTGTCAATTATCTTTTAAATCCCAGAGTTTGCCTCAGTATATGGCATTTAATAAATCTATACTATCATTATTATTATTAAGATGAAAGCTAGAAAATATGTTCCAATATGTATCTTACAAACCTTTGGGAAATTTAACAAAATTATCTAAAATGTTGCAAATCAAGGTTTACTGTAATATAGTAATGCTTTCAAGAGATTTGCTAATTTTATATGGTACATTAATCATGAACATTCTTCTTCATAATAGATTGAATGTATAGAAACTCAACCTTACTATCATATTTACAAAATCATATTGGTTAAGCTACAGTTAAGCTAAGAATTATTGTGTGAACAAGGTGCAAAGTTGAAAATAGGGAAGTGGATTTATAAAGGTATGTGAGGGAGTTCTTCCAGGTTATTTTTTATGGCTTATACTTGATTCATTGTATACAATAAATAGTATCAACATTTCTAACAAAAATAACATTCATACATGTACTGTCAGAGTAAAGGATTGCAAGAACTTTAATCAAAAACTGACATAAATTTGAAAGAGCATAATTTTACACTACTGTGGCTTCTTGACACTGTAAGGTGGCATATATACATACTTGTAATATTGTATCATTGCAAATTAATTTCTGATACAAGTCAAGTGTGATTAATGTCAGTTTTTGTGTACAGCAAACCTTTACTCAGATGGAAGACTGCTACCTGTTCAAGGATTTCAGTGTGTAAGGTGCAAAGAATGCTGGGATATTATGCAATCTGTGTAATATGGAGTATAGAAAGAACTAATAAAGTTAGTACACTAATGCAAGTCTCCCAGCATGCAGTGCGAATAGCCCAATAACCATCATGCATTGCATCAAGGCTGGTACCTGCTACGGATTGGTCAATTATTTGAGAAAGGGGAGAGCTACTATCAGTAGGAGATTCTATTAGCCAAGAGGGTAGTTGTTCTTCTTGCGAGATGAGGTCAGTATAGCTGAGATTAACATAGGAGCTGTCAAAAGAGGCTTGTCCTGCTTGAGAATCAAATGAAATGATAAGACATATATGACGGTTTCTTTATGATTATATACAACACTTACAAGGCTTTGTAACATTTAGCATGATATGGAACACAACTGGTAACACTTGCATGGATAACTAATGCACAAATATAAGTAGCCAAATAACATAACCAGATCCCTGTAAATAAAGATTTAATGATGTCCACTATATATACTGAATACCTGAAGCAAGCATCAACTTTACTAGTCCATGTAACAGGTATCCAGTATTATAGCGGATACACGCAACAGGTATCCATGATACTGGACATCCGTTACATGGAGCCCCTATACTTGAAACCTGTAGCATGAATCCATTATAGTATGCATGTAGTAAGTATCCGCTACACTTTTATACTTGTATAATTAAAGACAGAGATAAAAAGAATTTATCGGGTCTGATGTCATCTATCAATCAAATTCGAGCACTGTTTGTTTACAAGTGTCGTGATGATGACTTGCTGAACACGGCGGTACAACCGGGCGCCTTATTGTTAATTTTGCACCTTCAAACATGCAAACCATCTCAAAAGTTAGGTCTTGATAGTAGGAAAGTTTCTTAGTCGAAGGCACCATGTCAACAATGCCTAGAAAAGCTGCATTTTGCCTTGTAAAAGTACGTAATTTTTCGCCATTTGCTGTTATTCCTTTTCTCCGATCAGCACCAGATAGATCGGCCTTCCTTTTATGCGCTATTAACCTGTGTAAACCAATCAAAGATCGTAATTGACAGTGACATCAGACGCGATAAATTCTTTTTATCCCTGTCATTAATTATAGCAGCTATCTACTACTGGACACCTGTTGTAGGATTCCTTTATACTGGATACCTTTAAAGGAATCTGGTTATGTAACATTTTGATTTACCGTAATTATTAATATGCTATGACATGTTTAGGTTGATTCAATGAATTATTTATACCATACACCATAAATCATTGTTATATTATAATACCACAGTTTCTGACATGCTCAATGATCCATCTGAAAACACCATGAATAGATGGATTTATCCAATTAATAATATAAGCTGTCAAATAATTACCAAAAACACAGACTGCCCAAAAACATACTTTTTAATTATTATTTCTCGGAAGCATAGATTCGAGTTTCAATCTCTTTCACATGAGATACAAGGCAATCCCATATGCCCAGTGTCTAACGTTTTGCCTCATAATGTACTATGGTTGCAAAATGTGGAGGCTCGAAATCTGGATATAGTGTCTTCTAGAATGGAAGTATATAGTCACACAAACCTTCAAAGGAGAAAAAATACTTGAACCTGACATCAAAATCACCCTAAACAATACTGTGAAATATTTTTGAACAGTCTGTGAAAGCCCTGTTTGCTGACATCCACCCATCTCCTTACCTCTTGGAAGCTCACTGGCTTGTAGTACAATTTGCTCTGCTCCACTTGGAACTGGACGTCTTGTCTCCCTGGCAACCGCATCTTCCTCTACCAATTGTCTCCAGGCTTCTGAGTTATTGCCATTGGATGACACACCTTTAGGTCCGTCCGGAGTACCACCTATTGTGGATATCGTTCTAAGTTGTGTGCTTGCCTCTTGCCTGAGGGCGCTAAGTTCATATGAAAGACGACTAAAATTACTACTCTGTTCATCGCATTTGCGCTCTAAATCTTTGACTTTGTATTCGAGTTTGGACACTGATTCATGATGGTGTTTCTTTGCTTCCATCTGCAGCTGTAGAGATAAAATGATAATTAAGTAATGTTTAATAATGGCACCGTAAAGATTTGCGTAACTTGGGCTCCTTTACCTTGGGATAAATTTCATGTGCAAATAGAGAGCTCCCTCCTCTGAAATCCTAACACAAATTAAGGTTCCATGCCCTTATTTGCTGGTGGGAATTTTACAGGAGGGCACTTTTATGTTGTACCTGAAATTCTTCTTTGTCAATGGAGCCCATAGCGCCATTAGGCGAGCCTTTACGGTATCCAATTTCAGTATGACACAGTATACATCATGTGCATCTTGCTTAAATGGAAAAATTTCTTGGAAACTTTTTAAAGTTAAAACCCATTATGCATGTTACACTTTGGCATTGGTGTAATACTTGCTACATGATCATTATTGATGCAGAGTTACTGTATCACAAGTTGGATCAAGTGTATGAATAGCTGTTTTATTTACCTCCTGCAACCTCCTGATCTCCTCCTGCTTGTTCCTAAGCCCTCTAATGGCAGCCTCATGCTCAAGCTCCAACTGGCGACGCTTTTCTGCCGCGTCCTGCATCAGCTGCAAAGAACAAGAGAAGTCAAGAGATATTCAATATAGATGTAGAAACAAGAACCCCAATAAGATGCAACCTCTGACAATTGTCTTGTAACTTTGATAATAAAGTAAGGTTTGATATGGCATGATTGTTATGTTCCGATGTACCAATTGGCCGATATGACAACTTCAAAGGGTAGTAATACTAATATGCTCCAAATGCAATCAATGCCGTGTGTACCATCTATGAAGCAATTATATTTGACAGCCTGATGACCATGCCATCAGATGAGAGGATGAAGTTATTCTGAATTTAACAAACTTCTCAAAAGAGTCTGGCAATATGACCAACATTCATAACATTAATGTTCCAAATACCTCATTCTATTTTCCCACAGCATCAAACACCTGACAAAATACAAATCTCTAGTTGCCATGATTTGATATTTTCTCATACATAAACTAATCTTAGCAAATATTTAGGTTGCAAACTCAATACACTGTAGAACTGTGTAACTTTCAAAGTACTAGTTAGATTTAACCCTTTCAATATTTGAGTTGTAATGGTCATGAGAATACAGAAAATGGAATTGACAGTCAAATGGGATACAGGTAGTACTATGCTCTTATGTTTTGTTGACATAAACCTAGTGTAGTATTGGATTTAGCATAACCTCACTGAGAGACAAATGTAATAATGTCAGCCTTGATCATATTCCAGCTTCATTACTTTGTTTTTCTTGGTTCTCTATAGGGAGATCGTAACTCCTGACACTGGGTGTTCATCGTTACTCTTTCGTAAGTCTGTAGAAATTTGAATGTAACTATATCGAAAGTTTACATTTTTGGGGGCTCAAGCAAAATGACATATGAAAATTTTGAGAGAGAAAAGGCAGGACTCAGGCAGATGGAACTCCGGTCCCTGGATTACCGGTTCAGAGTCTTAATCACTGCGCTACCCGAGTTCACAGTTGGTACATGGGGCAATTTCAAGTAAAGTCCCCATGATAACTCTCCCACTGTGTCTAAGCGCCCAATTACAATATTAAATAATGATGAAGGAGGCGACCTATATGCTTCACCCTAGCAGAGCGTAACACAATGAGAGACACAATTAATATATGTGACGAAAACCCGAGAAATTGTGATTTAAATGACATTTTGAAAATTTTGAGAGAAACAAAATTAGGACTCAGCAGGATTGAGTTATTCACAGGTGGATCCAGATATGATAAATGTGTGCATTAATGAGGGCAGAGAGGTTATAATCATGGTAATTGGCTCTTATTATAGTATTTCAAATAGGCTAATCATTAGTGAGTTTGAAACATTTTATAAGAGGCTTGTGAGGCTTATGCTCTCTTCACCACAACACTCACAGATCCACACTACAGTGTTAGAAGGAAGAGGTGAAAAGAGGACTTGCCTACAAGATGAGTTGGCGGAAATCAGCGCACCTTTGAACATGAAATGAACATATTTTTAATTTCATTTTTCATTTTTTAATGAAATTCTGAACAAAAAATCCACTAATTTGAAAAAAGGGAAAATTTGGATGAATTGAAGAATGTGAAGGACTAGAAATATCACAGAACCAAGCAGTAAAATGTGAAGTGCATGTTACCATCCTATGACTGACCTAGTTATCCCAGTAACCTCTTATTGCACCATATTAAGTTATCAATTTGTTCATACATCTACCAGTACATGTATAGATAGGAATCAATTTGAAGCTATCAGGTCTATTCACCTGTGATTCCCTTAGGACCAGAGAGCAATAAATACATAGCTATATCATGTCAATATACAAAGATGAGGCAATTGAATCAGTGCACCTTGCGAGGGAGCAATTATACATGGCTATATCATATCATATAGATGAGGCAATCAGTGCAAAGTGTGTGAGCTCTATAGTAATACAAGTTATTGCTTCAAACAGAAGTGCCAGGCTAATGGCCAATCTGGGCCTTTCTTATCAAATCAAACAACTTTAATATTGCACTTGAATGCAACAATTCTTATTAAGATGCACAGACTAATTGTTAAATGAGCAGTCATACTACGATTCCAAAATATTGTTTAATTAATGCTAATTTACAGTACAGTAAAAAGTTGACGACTTTGGAGGGAATTAAGTACAATTTGAATAAGTGTGGTGCAAAATCATGTGAAATAAAAAACTATAGTGAACCTTTCTATGTGGCTTTTTAATTAACTATTTGCAAAATTACATGTAGGACACTGAGAAACTGGGAAAATGCAATGAACATTGCTAAATAAAAATACTGTGAACATATCATGAGCATAGTCAGCAAATTTAGCCAATTCACTGCACTGTTGATTGGTGTTAACAATGAAACAGTGGATATGTCACATTTAATTTACTTCATTCAAATCAATGTACTTTTCCCTAATCACATGATGAATCTAATGAAAACATGCTCAAGAGTATTACAGAACATAAAAAACCAGTGTAATAGATATCATGAGCCATTCTTAAAACTTCATCAATGATTCTTCTATATCATTGTGCTTCCACTGATGGTCAAAATGGCACACCTTTAACATTGCCTCACTGCTCATTGAGAAATTTCAAACAACTGAATCACTTGAGTAGATTACACTATTGCCATGTAGCATTTAGATGATTACAACCCCCAAATGATGCTTTGATGAGGCAATGTAGGTCACCTGTACTATTGAGCTGTCAGAGTGGCGACGGACGGGATCTTATCGTTAACACGTTATTTGTAAATTTGCATTATGGCACGTTTTTTAACTGATTGAGCAGACTCTTTGAACACAGCAGACTATTTTAACACTTAGCCCTGACACACAGGCAGTAAATAGTATGCATCATTCATAGTAACTGCTACATAATAAAGCTTTTTCAATTGAAATCTCAATATAGAATATGACATTACTAGATTAAGATTATTTGATGCAACGATGATGACCATACCAAATTGTTATAAGCATGCCATTGGTATGAGGTGCATGATAAAGAAACACAGAATGCAGCTCCCTTTGCATATAAGGTAAAGGTAAAGGAGGCGATCCTGTACATAAACAGTGATCAGAATGCCCATCTCTCTTTCATTGGCGATTGGGCCAGACTCCTCCATGTAATGTTGCTATTGGGGAATGGCTATACCTCCTCCACAGCAAGTCTGTTACTTTCCCAGCATTTAAGAATGTCGGTACCCATTCATAACTTAACACAAAATACCATCAGATCTGTTATCCCAATGTGACAAAAGTCTTAATCTTGCTCAGATTTACAGGTTTCTTGTGCAAGTTACATTCTGGCACATCATTGCTGATGTCATAATTGACTAGAGGGCGCTATACAAGAAAGCAAAATATTGAGTTTATTCAAGGTATATAAATGGTTGTATTAACTTGAAACCTATGCATACTACAGAGTGCACATTTTCCAGATAAGATTCTTTGCACAACACAGCTATAATTTGCGATGTATTGGACCAAAAAACTAGTCATAAAATGTACATCAAACATATGATTTTCCTTATGATCTGAAGTTCAATGACAGTTATTTAAGTAATTCTTGGTCAAGGTGGAACACTTGGCACGTGCCTAGCTTCGTGATAAACACACAAGTGTATAACACGGTCCAGAAGATCGCAAGCATGCACCTTACACTTACTGCATACACGCTTACTACATGTTTGCAACAGGTATGTTCAACCTTGGCCAAGAACTTTTGTAAATTGGTGTAAAGTGGTACTGACACTCTCTAACACATCTGCCAAGTTTTAGGTTCATGTCCCTTAAAAGTTTATCCTCTATGATAATTTGAGATGATACCCTAAATCCAGCTTGACTGTGTGAAATCCATACAGACTGCATTATTATGCCCGCATAAGAGAATGATTTGTCTCGTATCTAAAAAGCTTTTTGCATGGGATTGGATGGATAGATTTGCTATAAGTGCACCATCTAAGGTATCACTTGAAATGGGTGTATGTATCATGATATCAACAGTTCTATGGCTACCACAGACATATTCTTGTCATTTTATTGCCACATAGATGAAGTACAGTAGGAGAGTAATAGCTGCCTTGAGTACTATGCTGTATTCTCATATTGGAGTATAAATACCAGTCATGCATTTAAATGAACAAATACACCATGGCAACGGCAAAATGTCTTTGGTGCCCTATGGTGTTGCTGTGGTCAATGGCATATAGAGCAAACAATTTTCAAGGGGGAAACTTCCATTTGTTCCACTTACTTGCTCCAACATTGACTTCACCAGAACAGATGGATGTGATGCTTTTGGTGTAAAATGAGCGCAATGAGGACAAATACTGGTTTTGGGGTTCATTTTGCCAATTATTTTGAGCCAGAGACGAAAAATAATTTAACTTTACTTGCCTCTTCAAACTCAAATAGATTTTGAAGGATTCAGAAGTCAAAATATTACAGACGGCAGCCATTGCATACATTGCCTTGTACATCAGCTTGCACTAACAACAATATACAATCCTATACATAGTACTTCTATCAAGGTAACATACCACTTTCTATGCCATTTTAGAAGCACATTTTGTGACATATATCTAATCTCTATGAGTACAATATTGACTTTGAATCTACACCAATGGTGTAAGGTAAGAATCAGTGGCAGAGCCAGTAAAGGGGCAAGGCAAAATGGTAAAAGACCTAAAAATCTACACCAAGTATCTAAAAATAACAGCAGTCAGCATTTTATTTTCTCCAATCACTGCCTGACACCTGTGCTTTTGATTGAAACCAAAGAAAATCAATCATTTATTTTTAAACTATGTTACAAAATAATCTTCTATGCTAGCCACAGCATCACAAAAAACAAGCTTCAGCAATAGAACTCAGTATTTATACAAAGAGCAACAATGTCATATAGGCCTATTTATTGTTTATCCACCCATCCACCATTAGAACACAAGTCCTACTTTTATCAATAATATAGCTCATTTCACCAGCAGATTGAATTGGAGTTAATATTCAAGCAGTATGCTTCAAATTGATTTAACCCCTCACCTCAAAATAACCACAAATATTTGATGCCGATAAGCTAATATCTAACCCCACCACAGCTTACCAAACAAAAATCTAATAACTTAAACCATATATATAGAAAATAGGGCAAGTAATTCAAGAAGCCATTGTTTTTTCCAGGGTATGTGCAGTATTGTGATTTTATTGTCGGCTTTAGGGGACAAGAATGAGGAATCCAGAGCGATAATGCAGTGAGGGTATGAGTATGAAAACTTGGCTATGGGAAACACAATTATTACTATATACAGAGGCATTTATACACAATACATACACAACTGATGTGTAATTTGCCTGACAAACTGTACAATTTGGAGCATCTGTAGCTATTGAGTGAAGTAATAACATCATTTTAGAAAATGTTTCCAACATAAGATTTTGGTCTTAGGCACTTTTGTTGCTGTGCTTGTAACATAAAATCAATATTTACATACTTTGACAACTAAACTAAGAACAACAAATCCTAAACAACTTAAATGCATATTTTCACTTTGTTGATAACTCTTTTATAAATTGGCTTAGATATAAAATACAATAAATCCTCCCGAGATGATAAGCACACTTGTTTGTAAGACCCAGAAACAGTCAATCAATGAAAACACAATTTAGTTTTATTAGCTATTACTTAATTTGCAACAAAAATAGCAACTATAAACAAATTATATACATCCAAATATCTGGGTCTCCACTATTGGAAAAACCTCCTTAATTGTTGATACAATTTGCACAAACAGGGTCACATATTGTGCAGCAAATCGATCATATTCTGTTTGACATCAGCACAAAGAGTTTATGAAAACATCAGTAACTTGTCTTGAAGAAGCAACAATTTCAATTTCAAATAGTAATCCATGGATAGGATTTTCTATAAAATTCCAATTGAATTCCAATTTAGTCTGCAATGCTTCAAGTTAGAATATGTAGGGTAATATCTGATGCTTTTAACCAAACCCGACTCAGTAGCACCCTTTGAAAGCTATTTGATCAATGGATAGTAGACATTTGCTATCTTCAGCAGACAGAACAAAGGTGCTATCTTCAGTAGATAGCACATTTATTATCACATGCATATCAATGCTATATCTACAAATGGAAGATAACACACATTTACTATCTTCAGTAGATAGAAACATGCTATCAACAGAGGACAACACACTTACTATCTTCGGTAGATAGCAAACACACTAGATAATACACTTACTATCTTCAGTAGATAGTAAACAGAGGAGAACACACTAACTTCAATCGATAGTAAACATGCTATCTACAGAAGATAATACACTTACTATATCTTCAGTAGATAGTAAATAGGCTATCTACAGAAGATAACACACTTACTATCTTCAGTAGATATTAAACAAGAAGATTTCACTATCTTCAGTAGATAGTAAACATGCTATCTACAGAAGATAATACACTTACTATCTTCAGTAGATAGTAAATATGCTATCTACAGAAGATAACACACTTACTATCTTCAGTAGATATTAAACAAGAAGATTTCACTTACTATCTTCAGTAGATAGTAAACATGTTATTTACAGAAGATTACACACTTACTATCTTCAATAGACAGTAAACATGCTATCTACAGAAGATAACATACTTGTTATCTTCAGTAGATAGTAAACATGCTATCTACATAAGATAACACACTACTATCTTCAGGAGATAGTAAACATGCTATCTACATAAGATAACCACACTTACTATCTTCAGTAGATAGCAAACATGCTGTCTACAGAAGATAATACACTTGCTATTTTCAGTAGATAGTTAACATGCCATCTACAGAAGATAAAGCTTAATTCCACCGCATAGAGGCATGCGCGAAACAGCTGCCCCAATGCATTGACATCACTTCCACATCAGGGTGAAAATGGTGTAGTATATTTCCATGCTAATGATAAACTTCCACACATGCCAAAAGGCATGACAAAATTACCATGTTAAAATGAGGTAAGAAACTTAACACTGCTTCACCTAATCAACCAATGAGATACTTACAATTCATGACCTGATTCAACCAGCCAATCAGAACCCTACTTCTTGTTTTACCCACTACAAATAATGCAAGACCTGATTCAACCAGCCAATCAGAACCCTACATCTTGTTTTACCCACTACAAATAATGCAAGACCTGATTCAACCAGCCAATCAGAACCCTACATCTTGTTTTACCCACTACAAATAATGCAAGACCTGATTCAACCAGCCAATCAGAACCCTACATCTTGTTTTACCCACTACAAATAATGCAAGACCTGATTCAACCAGCCAATCAGAACCCTACTTCTTGTTTTACCCACTACAAATTATGCAAGAGAGTTTTGATGAGGTTTTGGTTTAAGTCCCTTCCACTCCAACCTTCCTGGTAGTTGTATAACCCTTCCTCACTCACTCATCTATTACAGGCCCTGACAGGTTTCCTTAATATCCATAAAGAACTTCCTGATGGTTCCACTTGAACACGTACAGATCAAGTCTTCCGCAATGCCAAGTACAGTGCTATTTACCATAGCCGTGTAATAAGATACACCAAGACTGGCTAGTACACTCGTCACTCACACTCTTGATCACGTCGGGTGACTATTCTATCCATATTGCACAATGGTAGTCAACATCCAAAATCTTAACTTTACACACTCTTGGGAGTATTTTCCAAGCAAAGTTGACATTGAACTGGAATGTTTGTACTAAATTTATTCATTTTCATGAATTGCAGCAAAGGTGCAGTATTTTGAAGAAGATACTTCACATTAAACAGGAAAGTTTCACTTAGCAAAAGTTATAAATGGAAGCTCAGACATATTAAGTTTGGTGATGTGCGACTGTTTGCACTCATGACCCACTTTGCTATGAATGGTTTTTGCTTATATTTTACACAATTTCTATTGCAAACTAAATCAATTCAATAGATATTTCACCATCATAATCATTCATATGCTTTCTTTGTTTATTTCCACCTGTACCTGACAAATACTTGTAAACATTCCAATTCATAAATATTTTATCAGATTTCCTCCAACCTTCAACTATTTACATTGATACATCGGCATCAGAGGTTACTTAACAATGGCATCATTCAATGACTACAAATAAACCCATCTCATATGTTCTACTGACATTTTGATCTTTCCAGCTTTGTCCACCTGTTGTATTATCCTCTGGTCACATTTTTAAATATAACACTAACCAAACCCTGGTTTAATCTTAACCCTTATCCTAACCATCATTATCAGTCGGCTGCGGAGCAGGCTGCTGCGATCTTATATTTATTTTGTTTGGCTACAGCATCTGTTTTTCTCTTTTTGCACCATACCCACACAGCAGTACAAATCAAATGAGCGAAATCTTTTTGCTATTTTTCTCACAATTTCATTAGATATCAGAATTTTTGTCCCTTTTGGAAACAACCCCCATTCCTTTTGCATTCTTGTTCACAGTTTTGGCTTTGTTATGAGTTAGAGAGGAAATGTTTCGTATTAGGATTGCAAATAGGGTTTTGAGGCTAGGGTAAACAACAAGCGTGTGGATCAGAATTCCAAATGAAATAATCTACAATTTGTCAAACACCACTTATTTACCACTGGTTGCCAGAGTCATGACCATGTCAAATATGCGAAAGAATTTATATTCCACCAAATGGGAAGAGAGGACAACCATGCACGCTGTACTTGCAGTATGTTCTGGAGATACTGAAGATATACCTCCTCCTTCCTGAAGTCATTACTGCAATCATATTTAGATTTGTATGTGCTCTCAACATCAGCCATATTGACACATTCTGATTGACAAATGTTTCACATCAATCTGTGTCAATCTGAACTCAAATTTGTCCTGTGGCTTGCCTCAATTGCAGGTTCTTTCTCTATGCTGTGTAGACACACCACGAAACAAAGTTAAAGCAAAGATAGAAACATCAAACCACTTATGTAACAGAGATATATATACCTCCAAGTCAACAATCAACTCTTAACAAGACTAACTTACTTTTAAGTACGTAATTTGAGCTAAACAAAATACTAAGCGGTGGGACATCTTCAAGTAGGTGAAATTGTTTCAATAACAGTTACTAACAAACACGCCTGTAATAACACACTTAAAAGCACAAACAAAACATGATGCTACTACTACATCATCAGGAAACGGTGCTTCAAATTTTAGCTGTACAGAGAAAGTATGCCACCCAATCTGAGACTAAATTCACTCACATGCACAGAATTGCAAGCTCTACACCTACACACCAACTTGAGGTGTGCTATGTACATAAATCCAGGTTGCAGATGATGACTAAATAATACTATTACCTGAGTTTGGCTGCAGAGAAATCAATCTATATACTCTACAAACAACTTTTCATTCAGATCATGTAACTTATATGATTTCACTGTTTTATCATCAAATATTCTGTGATGAAAGAAAGGGAAATAATCTTATATCTGGGCCATAGATGCTCCTTTGAAAGCATGCAGTGGTTGAGTAAACCAAGACAAATCAAGAAGCATCGAGAAACTTTTTCCCCAAGTCACCATCGAGGAAGGAGTGCAACAGGAAATGCTAGTGCATTTGCATGAAGATGATATAAGAGTCATTGTGTGACAGCTACCATGATTACACTTCGTTTCAACTCAAGTTTAGCAGTGACATCAGTGCCTTTACACGGTTTACGACACAAGCATGCTGATAAACCTTTGTCTGCTTAATTTAGCGCACATGTTTCTAGCAAAATACGCACCTACACCACTACCAAACTCAAGGTG
Source organism: Amphiura filiformis (assembly GCF_039555335.1). Classification (NCBI taxonomy): domain Eukaryota; kingdom Metazoa; phylum Echinodermata; class Ophiuroidea; order Amphilepidida; family Amphiuridae; genus Amphiura; species Amphiura filiformis. Next base: position 80,359,001 of record NC_092628.1, read on the forward strand.
ACACAAGGTATAGTCTGCCCGTGAATAACTTGTGAAAAATGTGAAAAATCTACTAAAGTGAATGAAATGTGAATCTTCAACATTGCACTTGCTGAAGGGTCAGTCAACAAGATAAGAGGATAATGGAACTACCTTAATTCCCTCTATGCACACCTGTATAAAACCAATATGGTGGCAAGGCAGCAAAATGATTCAATCAGTCATTACTTTCTACTTATCCACCGATTTATATAAACAAAGTGGATTTTCAGATACTTCGCTAAATACAAAATATTCTTCGCACAGCACAAGACATAGTTGGGATATTTATTCCTATTCAAATACTATAATAATAAGGAACTCTTTCAAATGTCTCCAATAGAATCAACTTTTAGATTTACAGACACAGCATGGTAGCACCACCACCACCACAGGGGATCTAACCTGCAACCCTGCGATTATGAGTCGGAGCTCATACCACTAGACCACTGTGCCCCTTACTCCACTTTAACCCATCCTATTATAATAAGTCATCATGGAAAGAGTTATTACTGATTATCACATTGAAAATTAATAATAAAAACTAAGAAAATTGTTCATAAAAAATAAATGAATTTTTTACACTTGCTACGAAAATGATTTATTTGATCTCATCAATCACAGACCTGAATGCTTGTCTAGTTCACAGTTTTCTCAATATTCATATATTACTTTTAATCAGCATTTACTTACAACAACAAAAATGTGATTTGTTGTAAAAATATTGCATCAAATATTTCACTGTCTGATGATTTAGCAGCTATGGAATGGTAGGTGATGGTTCAAGGAGAGAAAAAAAAGCATGAAAAACTTGACTGCCTATGGAGAATTTACCTAAACCCCATTGCAACTAGAGTAAACTCACACGCAAGCAAGCAGACATCATCAAACAAATCCCATGGCCTTTCATGTTATGCCGACAACTGCAAATGTGGTTTGCTGCTATTTATTTGATTGCCTCATTTGTGAGCAATCAATAGCCACTATATGGATGATCAGCAACCGATGATTTCAAAGCATCTCTCGTCAGGTTAATGCAAGTAATAAGTCATGACTGGGATAGCTGGCTTGTATAATTCCATTATATAGAACGTGACAAAATCAAAGGCATATATCTAATATCTGTTGATCTCATTCCTAAACATGTGCCTCTGGTAGTGACACAACAGCATTTCTTTATCAAGACTCAAGAACTACAAACCAAATATACTTTGATCCCTTATTACATGGAGTTGAACTCATTTCTTTAGACATTTCAAATATCTTAGCCAAATTGTTGTCATGCCAGTAAAATTCACCCTAAAACTAAAGCTTCAATGAACATTACGATGTTACGCAAACCTTGCCAACTTAAACTTCGGTAAATTAGCGCATTCAGTGTGTTTCTACTGAACAAACGCTTGCGGATGAATTTGAGTGAATTCAGGCAATACGAGGAATACATGGTAACGGCCCCAGCAGAAACAGAGCGGGTGAAGGCGAATGTGTGGTGATGCAAGTGAATCAGTCAACCACCTATTGAGGTGGTTAATAATGGTGAATATGCGGTAATGTTCACAGTAGAAACAGTTCGGGTGACGATTTTGTGGGTGACACCGGAAGAGAGCCTACTACAATACAGAGTAAGCATTCAAATTCTGACCTTGAAGATCACAAAAACTATTTTCTGGACTGCTGCCCTCCCCACTAAATAAGTGGGTAGTGAATTTACAGCACAGTAGAAATGACACGATGAAGGTGAAAGGATTAAAATGCGGGTGACTGTGAAACGCGGTAATAAGAGGTGCTCAGTATAAACACACTGATTGTTCAACTTGTTGGGCAGTTCATTCAAATGATGCTATTGAGTTCAGTCATTCTCCAGCATCTTGGTTATTTCATTTGATACACAGTACCTGTGTGGAAAGGAACACAAACAAACCTCTCATACTTGCAACTCAAGTGATTTCCTGAGAGTTGCACTGTCAATGCAACAGGAGTTATGGTATAGATTTAATTCCAAATTTGAAAAGACTGACTTAAAACTATGGAATATATCAGTTTCTTGACAAATTTCATCATCAGTCGGCTGTGGAGCAGGCGACTACAAGCTTTCTCCTACTATTACAATCTTAGGCAAAAATCCCTTCAGTATCTCCCAGGAGGTGCTGGACATACATACTGGACAAATTTCCTCCACAATACATCAAAGAATTTTTATCAAATCAATATTTCAACAAAATGTTGCCTGCTAACTAGCAGAGTAGGGCAAGCTTACAAAAAATCCTCTGTTGCATTGCACAACTAATGTGATATACTAATATAGATCTTCTCTATTTGACATGTATAATCATTTCGCTTGTGTATTCCAGATGAGGAACTGAGTAAGACAATTATCAGATTCACTGATTGATTTAGTATTCATTGGGGATTTGTTGATTGATGCAGTTTTTTACAACATTTTTTCTCCTCTTTATCCATATAAACTGCTGGAATACACAAGGTGATATTTTATCCTCTATTACTGATACATAATATCAATTTGAAATAATTTCCAATTTATCAAAATATATAATATTGATATGAAAATGAGATTTAACTTATATTGCCAAATTAGTTCAAATTCATAAGATAATACCTGGTACCTAATAGGTTGGAAATGTATTAAACTATAGCTTCTTATTATAGATGTAGTGAACAGAATGTACGCACCACCATTTTTCCACAAATTGGCACACACATTGGATTTGCTAAGGCACCAGAGCCAAATTGGTTTGATCTTTGGATTGGCAGTGATGCTGCTTCGATGATTGTAATTAATGAACTATCAACTAATTAATCAGAATTACTGGTAAATTTGTATTGATCAATATTATTACATGCACAGATTCATATGTAACAATAATTACCAATTAATTACTTTGATAAATAATACGGATCGACCAAGCATTGATGTCCGATCAAAAGATCAAACTAATTTGGTTCTATTGCCTAACATAACAATCCCCTTTACCTTCTGCTTTAATTGCCAGATATCAAACATCCTTATAAATATGAGAAATCATGCTTGGCCTTCAACACTTAATTCCCTACAAAGATGTGTCCTGCCGTCACTATTCATTAGAATAAAAAGAACCTTCTACAAGAACACCATTTAATCACCATATCTCATGTATGAAAATTTCCGTTAAATAAAAGATTAAATTCTAGTCATGTTCTGTGTGGGCGATTATACACTCCAAACTATATCGCATGTGTCTCCCAATGAATTGCTCATTAAACTACACTAGAACTCTTAATACAGTGTTTCCTTTGATTTCTGTATTCCTTCATGCCAATTATAGAATTGCATGCAATTTGATATCACAGAATACACTTTCGAATAATTTGCAACAGGTAGTCAATAGTCATGACATTTTCCGCGGGCATTGTACCAATGTTATGTAAAGGTGACTCAACTAACTTTGTACATTCCGATCATAATTTTTACAAAGAAGGAAGCTGGAATGGTCAGACAAACTTCTCTTTGGACAGACAAAATGAATCTAGAGACAGCGATTCACTGAGAAATCGAAACCAGTCCTGATTACTCACTTTCTCAGGTATCTCTGGAGTCAATTTTATCCAAGAACTAACAAATTTCTGTCAAACTGCAAGCCTGTCATATGAACATGATGTCAACTAAAACAAGAGAATGTCAGTTGGATCAGTAAAGGAACATGAGTATTATGTTTACAAGTCCTTTGATTCTAAATTTGATAGGACAAGACAAGGGCAAGACCACTTTGCACAGGCTTAATTCTGTCAACTATAGAGCTTTATGAAAATCATCTTCATGTCAATGTTCTTCTAATATTACCTTATGCCTTTTCCACTATAATCTGTCCCTCATGAAGTATGAAGTATTAGTATTACTCACATAATTATTTGCAAGTGTTTGGTAAACAAGCACAATTCAGTTGCAATAGACAATGTTTCAGACCAATCTGAAAACAGCTTGTGCTCTTAACTTCATTTGCAAGAACCTGAATCAACTTTTCGCTGCAATTTGTAGTGACTTAGCACTATAACACATTAAGAGACAGCGTACACACTCCAACACAATACATCAAGTCTTACCCTGACTTCTGCTTCAAGATTGTCTACTTTTTCACGTAATAAATCCCGTTCAAAGGTTGTGTTCTCAAACATTTCTTTTGTTCGCCTAGTTCAAGTTTTAATCTTCTGCAGTCCTCTGTGACCTGGATAACAAAAATGAAAAGAATACAAAAAATACTCTATTAGTTAACTGTTATTCACTGCAATATAAAAGTGCATCTCTCTGTAAAAAAATAACAAAATTGGGCTATTCCAGTTGAAATCCACACTACCCCTGTTAAAGATTTTAGAAATATCTTCCACAGAGGAAGTATGTTTTTCAAACATAATTGGTCAGGGTTGCTAATTTTGAAACCCATACTCCCCCTGTATTATGGTTTTACATATATCTTCCACAACTGGAGTGAGTACTTTAAATGGAAGTTACCCAAATGTCTATTCTATTCGAAACTTTTACTCCCACTGTGGAAGACTTAAGCTAAATCTTCCACAGGGGTTGTGTGGATTTTAAATAGAATAGCCCAATAACAGGTTATGTAATCTTCAACTTACTTGTACCATATTTGACCTCATTAGTACCCCCCCCTGCCTTAAGCGCTTTGGCACTAATTAGGTTGAAAACGGTACTCTGCATGTGAATTCAAAGAACAAAACAATGTTCTAAAACACTAACACTAAGGTTTTCGACTTATGCACCAAGTTCACAAGTTGCATTATTTAAAGACAATATTACAAAATGCTTGAAAGGCAAACTTTAGTTTCATGATCATGCATCTTTAGTGTTGTTCGTTTACTGCTTGAGTTGAAAAGCCATCAAGTACATATAAGTTAATTAGTGAAGATGTACAGACTAGACATTCAAGTCATGGATTGGTAGCCGGACAAATCACTCGGAAACAAAACAAGGTCAACAGATACAGTCAATAAAAGACTGTTCATCATTATTACATTTGTGCATTATTACATTTCATTTGAGCTACTGTCTGCTTTTGAAGGTCTTTTGATTTGTTATGTCACAATCACAGAAAGTAGTTTAAAACAAAGTCTAGAAGATTTCTTTCTCCTTTTCTGGATCTATATATCAGCACAGAACTGAAGGACAAAACATACTCTGAGCCTTTCATATGAGCTAATTGTGGTTGCAATAGAACTATTACTAGTTGAAAACAATATGTGTTGTAGTAGAAGATAGACAAGGTGTGTATAGCGCATGTATTCAAATTGATAAAATAAACAAATACATATTATAAAAACTTGCAGAGTTTAGTAAATGCAGGAAGTTAACATTAATTTCCTAGAAATTGCAATACTCAATATAATACACTTGAATAACAGGGCAGAAGCAAAGAGTTTACATCATCAAGTTTACCAACAAGGCATTTTCCCTTACTGTTTTTTCTCTTGATCATAGAAAATTGGTTACAGTACCATTTGATATGGTTTACTCCCATTTGACTTTACAAAATCACCTGTAATGATGACAGCAACCTGCCAATATAAACAAGCCTCTAATCATCTTCATTGTGCATCATTCATTGACAGGTTATATGTTATAATGATGTATATTCATACGTAGCGGTAAACGTAAATAGAAAGCAAATTTATACTTCTCGCTACTCAAATTTGGTACACTCACGGGCGCTTTCACCGGGTCAACCGGCGTCTTCAGCGGATGTTATTGCTCTGAAGATTGTTGTTGCTAGTGATGTAGTACTAGGACACCTCCGATGACGTCACAGATGTTGATGACGTCAAACTTTTGAAGATGTTGTGCCGCCCCCCTGGTTCCGGGGGGTCAGGAGGTTGTCCCTGACGGGGTCGATGTCCAACCCTTTGTCACGGTTCAGTCTGGGTCTTTTAGTTCTGATATGGATTGCTTCCAAGACCCTGCGAGGGAAGTCCTTGGACTCCCTTTCTAACACTTTTACGTTCTCCCAGACCCCTCCTGACCCCCGGAACCAGGGGGCGCACATCTTCAAAAGTTTGGCGTCATCAACATCTGTGGCGTCATCGGAGGTGTCCTAGTACTACATCACTAGCAACAACAATCTTCAGAGCAATAACATCCGCTGAAGACGCCGGTTGACCCGTGAAAGCGCTCCGTGAGTGTACCAAATTTGAGTAGTAGAAGTATAAATTTGCTTTCTATTTAGGTTATATGTTGTATCTGATTTGGACTATCAGCTTTCACTTGCCAGACGCATCATGTCATATTAACAATGAAAATTGAATCTACACCTCTCTAGTCCTCAAGTAAATCGTGCTGATAAATTGTGTTGACCAATATTTCTCAACTTCTGCTAAGATATCAGTCTCTACATAAATGGCAATTGTTTCAACAGGTTCTAGATCAAATTCCACTTTAAGCAGTCAAAGTTCCAGATAATATTAGCCAACTTTTTTCATTGTTTAGTCAATTTTAATATCACGGTAAACAAAAATATGTCTCATTTTTGAGAGTAACGCCATGCTGGCAGATTTAACTCAGTGCGTTTAAGTGATTGTGTCACCAGCGTACGGACAAGTCGCCCTTCTACATAAGTGTATACGCCCCACTGTAAAATCCAAAATCTCAACTTGAGACGAGAAACACTTATAGCCTTGCTCCAGATCAATGTTGCAACCTGGAAATTGTCCTTGGCTGTCTAGAGTTATACAAACCTTGATCGGTGGGAAAGGAACGAATCAGAATCTAGACACCAGGCAATCAATATTTTCAACACGTGTAGTGAAATAATGAAATAAGACGTAACAATGCAAGTTTTCCCGTAGAGGTTACAAATGATTTTGCCCTCTGGTATATTGAAAGATACTAACAATGCTTGTAGTATGCTGGATCCAGGTTCCTTTTAGCTTTGATGAATTTTTGAATATTAGCTCCTATTGTGCACTTTAGGTCATATCTGGGTAGCAATATCTGATGTGATCAAGGCAAGATGAATCATTTGTGGTGCAAAATCAGTTCATTTCATCTGATATTCCTGCTCCTTTCTGATCAGTCAAACAATAAACTGAAAATCAAATCTATCATGGACTTGAAGCAGTTCCTTATAAATTGATTCATGTTGTGAAACAAGAAAACACAAAAGCTTTTACAAATCTGTGGGTCATATTTCATAATAAATTCTAGCTTGATCATAATACAGATGGTGTTTTATCATGAATATTTTGTTATTCAATTCAGTACAGGTCAGAAAAGCTTCAATTTCTATGGAGTGTTAGCTGACACCAAACAGTGTAGCTACAACAGAATTCATAACCATCACACCTCAGCTCCAAACAGCCAACATCTTGTCTCATGCATTCCCTATCAGTTTGGCACTCCTCTTGTCTCCAGGCATACCTTTTTATCTACTCTCACAACAACTATAGATGAATCGTGACAATGTTGCTCTTTATTTTCTTACCCATGATATGACCACTTAAACCTTCATCTCTCATAACACTTTGGAGTGTGTTCTTGTGCAAGATGAATTAGTATTGCCAGCACATCATGTGTTGTACTAGCGTAGATTGTCATAGGCCATATTCATCATCACCAAGCAAGGGGTGCCTACGAGGCGACTGTAGCTCTACCATATGATCCAATTAACCAAAATCTGACTAAACGTCCCCTACACCAGGCTCCAACATCCAACCAAAATCTGACTGAACGTTTCGAACACCAGAAATTGCTCTCCCCCTTGTCCATCTAAGTTTTATTCCTGTTAACACATGCAATTATATCACATTTTGTAGACTGAAACCACTCCAGAGAGCTCATCATTATGGCCTGCAGGACAATTTTGGACGAACCATCTAAAACTATCTCCATATAGGAACCTGTGATTAAACCTCAGAAAATATTAATTCTATTTGCCTTATTTTGTGTCCACACAGATCTGAAACCCCAAGATCAAAAGGAACCATATTGAACAAATATCAATGGAGTACACCATGGTAAATGTGTATCATTGTAACTTTGTTATATAACAGCAAATAAGCCTGAATTCATATGTAACATTGCTATACAATAACAAATAAGCCTGCAATCATGTGTAATATCATTGTAACCATTGCTCTATAATGGCAAATAAGCCTGAAATCATGGGAAGCATTGCAGCAGTCTCCTTTAAGTGCACCCTTGTATTCCCTCACTATTCTCAATTCAACATCTTACTGAAAGCACTTCTAAAGCCACATATCACTTAATAAATCCTGTCAAATCACACTACGCAATAAGTCGTAGTTCCTAATCTAGTCAGAATATAAAGCCTAGCAAGCCCACAGCATGAATTCCCCATCAACCACCGAGGTCTCCTTGGCATATAATCCCTGCTACGCATGGCAAGAATCGCTCCAAGCCAATGGGTGATGGCTCCTTAGCAGTCAGAAAGTGTTAAAGAGTATCGTCAGCTGGTAGCAGAGACCCTACAGATTGCCAGTCAGTCATGAATGCACTGATTGAATGTGCGCAAGAATCGCTACCAAATACCGAAAAAAATCAAAGAGAATGCAAACATAAAAAACCTTGGGTTCTATGCGTGTTACATTAGCACCTTGTCACATTGCATCATAGATTTTATGTCATTTATGTTATGCTCTATTTGTCTACATTGTTGAGCCAATGTCTGAAATTCTTTACAACTTGCACGCAATCATCAAAGGAACCCTTTCACTTTAGAGGCAGGAAGTGAAGCTACCTACTAAATCTGCCTTTAATGTAACTTAGGCTAGATCAGAGTGGGTACATTGGGCTATTCCAATTTATAAAAAAAAAATATAGTGCGCTACGCACAGGCACAACGCCTATGCCTACTTTGAAGCCCATACACCCCCTATGGAATATGTGACCTTATCTCCCACACAGGGAGTGTAGATTTCAAATGGAGTCACCCATTCAGGTAACCCCCATTTGAATTTCACACTCCTTGTGTGGCAGATCGATATCATCATATCCCGAGAGGTACTCAGTACAAACGGTCATACGGGGACGTGCCGCAAACATGGGTCGCATTTTCGGCCGCTTGGTATATCAATGACCCCTTATTTTTTCCGTTTTTGTGGTATACGCATGGGTAGGAAGTTGAAATTGGTATTGAAATGGGGTCTAAATCAGATTTTGGTATATCAATGGGTCGAAAATCTTTAAACTCACTTGCATGAATTTCACGAAAATAAATTATCTGATCGTGTCCAAATAAGGTACATCGCTATCCAAATAAGGCAAATCAGAACCATAAATTCAGAGCTGGGCAAATCAATTGATAGTCCGATTAGCAAACGTTGAGTTGTCATTGCAAACAGATGGCGACACTCTTCCGGTGTAGTATATGTGAGCCCATCACTACTTCTGTTTACGCCGGCCAATTTTGATAAATCACTGAAATACTATCGTATCGAAGTTGCAACAGCAATTTTTCATCGCTGTTTTTAAGTCAGTTTTGTCTCTCGGAACTCGGGATCGCAAAAATTTGAGCAAATTAACTGCCGATTTTTAAATGCATTGAATAATATAAATAGGTTTTATCAACAATCGGGTTAGTTTTTAGTGTAAAGTTGAGTTTTATTTTTGGTGCCGAATTCAGCTGACATGACACGCGACAGCACTGCCAAGATCATACACGATCGATATGCATGGGTCAAATTGATGTTGTTTTGGTTTAGCGTAATTCAATGATAATTGCAATTGCATTGAACAGAAATGCATGAATATTAAATTCGTTTAAAATTTCAATAAATCATGAGTGGGAAGAAAAAAGGTACTGTACAAAAAAATATAAATAAAAAATTTATCATGTTGATGTTCAAAATTTTTTTCGTTCTTCTTTCACCATGCAGGGTATGATGGGGGGGGTGCCGGGTGGCGGCACTGGCTGCACCACTGTTTTCGTGGTTTTTGTATGTTGTTAAATAAAATTTAAAATAAAGTGCAAGAATCATCTTTCCCTACACAATACTTGTTACAAAAATAGTAAGAATTCCAATTGAATGAACGCAGCTTTCAACAGCTGCACTTGATCCAACCGCGATCGTATATTGCGTATTTCAAACTACACCGCGACCGCACGACCTTGGATACAATGCTAGCCAATCACGAGTGCGTTGGCATGGTTGGATTCACTTCCGCGTTACTCACGCACAGTCGCACACGCTGGCGTACATTGCGCAGTGTACACAAAAATTTGTCACGCTATTGAAAGCTGCGTTCATTCAATTGGAATTCCCACTATAGGCTAGATATTGGCCCCTACAAGACAAACCAACATAAATGAAGGAAACTGAGAAAACAAAACAATAAATATATTTATTATTTTGGATTTGTATTCATTACGAAATATGGGGTGGTGCAACAATTATGTGTACCTGGGGTGGTGCAACAATTATGTGTACCCGGGGTGGTGAATTCTCAAAATGTTCTAACAAAAATCCCACCCCCTTTTGGCCTGCCAAAAAATATTTGCCCCCTATAATTCACCACCCCGGGGGTAGGCCTACACATAATTATTGCACCACCCCTAACAAACAAAATAATAATAATTAATAAATTAAAGACCCTTGATAGAACCTAGAATAAAAAAATACAGTAAACAAAAAATAACAAATATGATATGAAAATTTGTTACGGTATTCTAAACGTATAGTGGTATATGGATGGGTCAGTATATGGGGTTGGTATATCAATGGGTGGTATTTTTGTCTTTTCAACTGGTATAGTCATGGGTGTCTATTCTATGTTGGTATATGCATCGGTAGTAAAAATCAGGTTTGAAGTGGTATAGCCATGGGTCCTACTTCAAAATCTTCGGAGGCACACCCCTACCCAAAAAAAATTTGAGTACCCCCCCCGGGCATCATATCTTCCACAGTAGGTGTATCATAAGGATCTTCATCTTGTCCAAGGTCGTCGTGAGTGCAATAACTCAACCTTATGCTTCTATATAAGCAAATTCAAATTCTTTTAGTGATATAAAAAGCTTCTATATTCAATCAGGCATAGTGTCATGTCATCAGTGTATATTAAATATATAGTAAGCTCCTTCCTGAGTTACAAGAAAATAAATAACTTATATCTTCCATTAGGATACTATTTCTGTTTTTGTACAAAAATATAACCTGTAATGCTATAACAAATGATTCATGTTATAACACTTCGGTGCCGATTTGTTCCAAAGAGAAATGTAATAAGAGGATTTCCATCACTCATCACATCTGCCTTATAGGTTTCCATTACAGGAGACTCCAGTAAATAAATAAGTCATATTATCTACAGATGACAAATGTGTGTGTTACTACAACTGTTGATTGGTAGCTAAGCTAACTTGACACATGCATCAAAATCTAAACCATTAATGTGTATTGTATAATAACAATTTTACATTAAAAACTGCAGTAGGGCATATAAAGGTTCTGAAGCTGATCTGCATTATGTCAATCTTTTCTAATACAATATGACTGTCCCTGAGGTGGGTCTGGAAAAACCTGATAATCAACCTTGGTGCCAACCCTTTTTAAAAATATAAATCAAATATACCAAAAACAATATAACATTTTTGACTAAAAGGGTCATTTTTGGATATTGTCCCTCTGAAATTAACTTTGCTCCTATATATTACAAATACTCACATAATCTGAAGATAGTTAGTAAATATAGCCAGTTATGCTATCTACTTCAAAATAGCCAGTTATGTTACAACGGATGTAGATGAACTCATCAAGAGCCCCATGCTATCTACTGAAGATAGTCATGCTATCTTCAGTAGATAGCAATTTCCTTCAACAATGAGTCTACATATCTAATGATGGAAATCAAGGTTACTATATTGGAGAAAACTGAATATATGGCTGTCTACTAATCTACCAAATATGTTCAATGCAATCTACTGAAGATGAATAATGGTAACAACAAATAAACTGCATAATGCTAAGCACCCTGACACATTGCAGTAAAATGTGTTGCTAATTTACCTGTGGAATGCATTCTGCTTGAAGCCAACCAAGTTTGCCCCATTCCATGAAGTACCCATACTTACTAATGTGTTAATGATATCCCTATTCCACCATTCACACACCAATCAATATGTCTCATATATCACATATTAAACCTATCTACTTTCTACTTAACCCATTTCAACCAACACTTCACTCAGGTTTATAGAAATTCTACCTGCCATCATATTATCTTGATAACAAAAATGGCAGCCAAGAAGGCCATCTCTTACTTTAGGTTCTAATTGATCAATCTCAGATCTGTCTATGGGCATTGTCTCTTCTAGAAATCTTTTCAATTTTTCCCTATGCTGTTTACAACTGTCCGGACACAATTTGGCTATTATCTATTAATTACTACACAAGTTCCATTTATGCTTATTAATATCTTGCTAATTGATATTGCCATGACATTGACAATATCGCTATGGTAATGACAATACCAATTTCCACTTCTACTAATTACCAAGATGACATGCACTTAAGATATACATTTGTTCCCCATCAATGTTATGCAAATAGCCTTTTTCCTGCACACTCTGAATAATCTAGCTGCTCCTCTAAGGGCGAATTTCTCGACGGGTGGCTTAGCAATTGGCTTGTCTAGCCTCAAGGCTTAAGAGGTCGTAAGACCAGGCTTAACTGAAAACGTATTTCCTGAAGCACGGCTACCATAGCCTCGAGGCTTCGTTAACCCGTGGGCCAGGCTTGTAGGATTAGCCCCAGGCTTCAGTAAAATTTGCATTTCTCGAAATCAGTCTTCTGTAGCCGTAGTCTGCGCAAGCCTATTAGACCAGGCTTACATCGGCTTTTCTTGGCCCTGCCTCAGAGCAGGTCTTAGGTCGTAAGCCTTGGTCTGTTTCAATTTACAAATTATTTAAATTGTAGCATAAAGTTTATCTTTCATATTTTTGACGGTCTTTCAATTAACATGAGTAAGCAGTCGCGTAACTAGGGGGGCAGGGGAGCTCTTGCCCCACCCACCCACCCATGAAAAAGGTAAATTAGGCCTACTTCTGAGAGTTATTAATTAACCTCATATTTGGTCATTTTAACCTTAAAAACTCAATATTTAAGGTTAAATAAATTGCATTTGTCCCACTTTTGTACCATTGGCCTATATGTCACCAGCTTTAATAGCTTAAATATGGCATTTGTACCATAATTTTTTCAATCCCCCCCATGTCAAAAAGAAATCTCGCCAATGTTCGGGGACACATTCCAAGCAGATCCCATAACTCCTCAGACCCACTCCACCCCTTACAAACCCAAAACAGCATGAACGATGCCTGCCCCTCATTTATTATGTTTGCCCCGCATTCCCCACCCCACCCCAAATGAAAATGTCTAGTTACGCCACTGTGGGTAAGTAATTGTTCGATTTAGTTGAACATTTCAGCATTTTATTTTAGTGTTCATTTGAGTTAGTTGAATTTTTTAAGTAGCTGTTGCTATCATAAGACCTACTCATTTTGAATGATGATTTTTTTAACAACGAATATAATTTAAAAAAACATTCTTTCATGATCATCATGATCATCATAATAATCATCATCATCATCATCATCATCATCATCATCATCATCATCATCATCATCATCATCATCATGAAGCCATGATACCACCTGTCCCTATCCAAGCCTTAATAGTTTGATACTGTACTTTTCATAAGCAGGCCTATTACAATATTATTTTGGAGTGCCTATATTATACCAGGTTGGACATCAATTTAATACAATAGAAGAAGGACAAAATTGGTAAAGATATAGTAAATATTTGACACGAAACAATAATGCATGCAGTATTAAAATTGAATTCTGGATAAGATGCATATAATATTGCTATATCTTCTACTTAAATAATTATAAATATTTTACCAACAGATAACTTCATGTGAGATCTGAGAAGACTACTGATATTAGCAGTAGATAGCACGTTAGTTGCTTTCCTTTTAGGGAATCACAGATTCTTTTCCATTAGGCTTACAGTTTTATACCCTTTTGGGATGCAAAGAAAACATCACGAGTATAAAGCATAGGCGTATCATTCATCCAAGTTGGACTCATAAAAAGTCAAGTGGAAATAAAATACTACATAAAAGACACAAAACAGACACAATATTCTTGCATCAAGTTGTGTATGCGGTATAAGCCCAAGCACAAGACCGCATGGGTCCAGGCTAGTCTTTGCGCCGGGAACATTGCGATAATGAGACGGCAACCTTGTTAGTACGGTAAACCGTGAGGACCACAGCTTATGTACATCTACCTCCAACAGCCTATACAATTAAGTCGCTGGTTGAAAGGGACGAGGTTGTCAAGCGTTAAGCCTGCAAGGCTACTAAGACTAGGTTGAATTTGCGTTGAAGAAATCCGGCTAGAGTTAAGACTCGGGCTTCGAGAGCGGGCTAGGCTTAGTAGCCTCAAGGCCACCTTAAGACTACGGCTTAATAAGACTCCTGTCGGGAAACTCGCCCTAAGTGTCTAAGTTGATTCTGGTTCTCCTGTGTTGCCAAAAGTGCCAAGGTGCAGCAAATTGGCTTGCCAGGCCATAATGAATGACTCTCAAGTAGCCAAATTTATAAGATTCCAAAAAGAATTGCCTAATACCGGATATTTGGGCGATTTTACCTGCATTTAGAATGTGAATCACGCAAATGGGGTGGGAAAGCACTTGACTTCAAAACTTCTGGTGCTTAATGGGAAGTAAATGTCTCAAATCCTTAGATCAATAAATGGCCACAAAATCCATTGTTATTGCAATCTGGAGCTTCAGAATTTGGCAAAATTGAAAGGAAAATAAGTCGAATTACTGCTGCGACTTGACTCTTGCAAAGTAGGCCAATTTTAGTCAAGTAGTGGCACATTTTTTGAGTAGTGGCAAGTGATCGCCAAGTAGCCCAATTGTGCGGCTTAGGCACGGTGTTGGCATCACTGATTATCCACCTGCTATCACATGCCATTATCCACAGCAGCCAGTAAAACATCTCAGCTCCATTATACATGCAATGCCATTGACCTTAAACTACCGGCCGGCCAGCCAGCCAGCCATCCATCAGTCATCCATACATCATTATTTGTATTTCGTCCCCACTGGTGTCCCAAAGTCTCTGCATAAATGCATGGTCAGAACTCCCCCTTCATTAAAACGCAATCGCTGCTTGTTTTGCTTAATAAAACTTTTTGCTTTTATTGATCCACAATCGATTGCAAATTGAAAAGACAGTAAAAAAAAAGGCTTGAGTAATTACTATCGAGCAGAGCGGTTGTTGACCAGTGCAATTGGTTTCGTTGGTCAATTTACTCAACTGCAGAGCACTGGGAATACAAAACTGATTGAACTTCAACTTTACATTTACATCACTTTGAGCTCAGGTTGAGATAGACAACAATCACTTGCCTTTAGTGGGTAGTGATAAAAATCAAATTTACTTGTGTTATTCATGCCACCTTTACAATATGTGGGATGGATGGCAATTCTGATATAATGTTCAAACACCTGATACTAGCTTATTCCATTGGTAATGCCAGCCAAGGTCATATGTAATAGCTTTTTCTTCTTATGTCTTCTCAAACAAACAAAAGGCACATATGAGCTTCCATACTCCTACTTTACAAACTTCTGTTACTTATTTTGCCTTCCTTTGACATACCCTCAGGAGCACTTTCAGATGTTCCAAATCTGTCATCAACTAATTTTCAACAAATTGTTCTACCTATGAATATCTGCTATTGCAAAGCAGTAAGCTCCTCCAATATATCACAGATCCATATTATTGAAAGAAGTGGTTGTAAATGAGATGATTTGAAAGAAAATGTGATGATGAAAAGTGCTTAATCAAAACTGAAGCAAAGCTTTCTACTTTGTAAATCCGTATCATCATAATCTCTGAACGGGAAACAACCTTACATCACGTTCGCATCTTACATGAGAACCCCGATTAATAATACATCATAACTTAAAAAACTTATCAAATCACTAAGTTTGTGCACATTATAGCAGTAACCCATGCATCTTTGCATAAAGATGTTGCACCAACTCCAAGAAAGATTACATATGCCATTGCAGTAATACAGTGCAGCTACTTCATATTTCAACCTAGATATATATATACATAACAAACTTGGTAAGGACTGCGCACTTCAACAACTTTTTTTTTCCATTTCATTTATTCCACACCAAATCCAATAACCAAATCATATTAATAAGTACTCATATACAAATAAATTGGTTCTGGGCTTTGAGGGTAGATCTGTGAGCAACATGAGTGAGTAAAGCCTAGCAAATTAAGTGAGATAAGTTAGCTTACAACCTAAGGGTATATATCCTGATAATTACATCTATACTAACAGATTAATATTCACCATGGTAAGCCATACACTTCATCCGCACATAAGCTTATAACTGCAGCTGGCATTCTTTGCTTGACACACAGTTTTAGTTCGTAAAAGTTACTGGATTTCAACATCCAATCCAGTTAAAAGTCTACAAGACCAACTATCTCAGGGTATATGAAGGAACACTTGTTTGCATGTCACTGTGAAAAGTCTTATCAATGCTTTAATTTGCATCATGCAATTTGCTTTAAAGGAAGAAATTGAACTAAAATTGAATGCACTTTTAAATATTTCCCCCTTTTTGAGCAGCCATGTTTAAATTAGCACAAGCCCAATTGCTGACTTGATATTCTGATAATTTCAAGTGCAGAATATTATTACAAAGTCTCATGCACATTACGAGACCAACAATAAGAAAGACGGGAGTCAAATACTGTTACAACATTGTGATGTTGCTCAGATACATGGTTATAGGAGAAATCAATAAGACGTTGTGTTTAGACAAACTACCTATTGGTGACAGGTGCAACCGTAGGCTAGATGTGTTCATCACAAATGATATAGGAGAAACAAATTTGACACTTCATGCTGAAAAACTCTGTTTGTTCTTCATGCTATATATATACCGAGAAAAACGTTTTCATCAAGAATCAATTTTGCAAAGCCTTGAAATGGCAAGAGTGGCAAAATGCAATGCATATCTTTCTATGTAACACAATGTTTAGTAAATGGGACTGGGCATAAGTTGGTATATAATAGAATTTTGTGAACACAAATAACTTATCTCTTGTGCGACCTTGATATTAAGATTTGAACCATCTACTTGAAGTTAAGGTACTGAAAGTCAAAGGAGTCACAAACTTTTATAGAATGCCAAGTTTGAGTCAAGCCATTTTAGTTTGGTCAATGCATTTTAATTAAGGTAAGACTGCACTCAAGTCAGTCCCTTCATTATAGTTTAGTCCAGTAAGACTGCACTCAAGTCAGTCCCTTCATTATAGTTTAGTCCAGTTGAAATTTTTGTAAGTCTGAAGAACCACATGAATTTGTCAATTTGCCATACTAAAGTGTTATTATATTGACCCTTGTTCAGACGTCACCGCTGACCTTCACAAGAAATCATTATATGAATATTGCACAATACAATTTCCTTCCAAAGTGCCATACCAATAATTACATATAATTTATTTGCAATTGGCCGAGGACCTTTTCAGCAGATGCCTTTACAATTGGTCAACTAACTACTCAGTGCTGTGAAAGTGACAAACACCCAAAATTAACTCAAAATGGCATGTGGCCACAATAACAAAAACATCGTACACGTATCAACACAGCGAAGGCCGTCAGGTAATTGATTATGTCCGTGTTTATAGACGGCCATAGATGTACCCCAAATCGACGTCAAGCCTCGCTGTTTTCCCCCCGCCAGCTATCTATCGGTGTGCTGGCGCGACAGGCTAGGACAGGAAAGACTGGTCACTCTGCATTGTATCACCTCTCATGTATCGCCCTACGCTAATTACTAAAGTGCACAGTGTCCGTTGAAGTAAAATGACCACAATTTATACCTTGCTACGAGAGAATCACACGTGGATGTAATAAGCATGGAGTAAGAACTCCCCACAGGGCAGTCCAATTTCTTTGTCAGATTTACACGGAATTAATTCCCAGCGGTGATTGATAGTTTCAACATGTTTTTAGGCCAGCCTGGTCAGTAGCTTTTGACCATATCAAGGAATAACTCTGTTATTGATTAAAAACAAATGCCGCAATATTCAATGATCCGGTCTAAATTAAAAACTGCTGTGTGTTGGTCTATTGGCACAACTCAACAAAAACAATCTATTTGAAGCTTGTCTACGTCAAAGGAAATCTTTCTAAATGTAGATTTTTTTTTATGGAGAGAGCATTAACTACTCATGTGTAGTCACATTCAACAATGAGTTTAGTGACATGTCATCTCATCATCTCGGATCAAATAGTAATTGCCTACTGATACAATAATCTGCCGATAACATCACAAATAAATTGAAATGTAATCATCTGAATATCAAAGATTACAAAGCTTCAAACCACATCAGGCTATTCCAGTTGAAATCCATACACCCCCTATGGAAGACATGACCTTAATCTTCCACACAGGGAATGCAGATTTCAAATGGAGTCGCCCATTCAAGTAATCCCATTTGAAATTCACACTCTCTATGTGGAAGATTAAGGTCATGTCTTCCATAGGGGGTATATGGATTTCAACTGGAATAGTCCGCTTCACTACTAAAACCACTTCATAGAGCTTTACTTGTATATACTTGCACAATCCATCCAATTCAAATTACTAAGTACAATTCAACAAATTGAAGGATGCGTGCAACTAGTAGCATACCACTTGATACGCTGGGATCCTGGTAGTTTGCCAAGTTTCAGCAACATGTGCAAATATGCATTTTCTAGATGATGAATTTATGATTAGATTTGGTTCAAGGCAAATTGCTTCTCCATATTAAATACATGCATAATTCCACCAAGATGTCTCACTGCATGGGTTGTTTGCCATTTGCCTAAAATCTGTGATTTGACATTTAATTTGAGGTTCATTTGCATTACATCTTCAAACATACATCCACGGGACACAGGCAATCAGGAATAAGCACAGGTGCAGGTTTACTACCTGTTGTATGCAATTCTACACCAGAAATTCATGGTTTTGTATGTGTTCCAGGTATGTACTCACAGTTTTTATTGCACACACAAATCAATAATGAATGCAGGAAATTCAAGACTGCTCTTTGCAAAAAGTTGGGACATTAGATGCATTTTTTTCTAGCAGTAAAAATACCAATTGGTGACGTAAGTTTTGACAAAATCTTTTGGTAATTGAATGTGCAAGTAAGTTATAAATTAGGTCACATAAAACACATTGCTAGTAGCCCCGCACCTTCCATGTTTAGTAATTACTAGATTAGTTCACCTCCTTCGAAATGTCCCACTTTCTCTTGTGTTTTGAAATTCCCTTTCACTAAGGTAACTAACTATATATAGTTTGATAAAGCCAGGGGCAGTGTTGATGCTTAGGTGCAATGAGTTATACTAGATGATTTGCACTGCAGTTTAAAAGCAGTGTGCTAGAGTTCTCTTGGCCTTGAGAAATTGGTTACAGGTTTTATGCTAAGTGTACTCATTGGAGAAATGAGCTACTACTATTGTAAGCTTGGGGAAAGGACACATCTTCAAGGTGCCAGTAATCTAATCTCAGAAAACTGTCAATATAACACCCTTCATACTAATTGTAATTCTAACCATTGCCTAATGTGTAATGCTAATCATAACTGATGACTTCTACTACCTGATCCAAATCTTAAACTAAACATAACCCTTACCCTCAAATGATGAAGGTATGTACTTACTCAGAAGTTATACATTTAATTGTCTTAACAACACACAATTCTGAAAACAATAACCCGCTTGAATACGGTCCTTTTGTCAATATAACACCCTTCATACTAATTGTAATTCTAACCATTGCCTATGTGTAATGCTAATCATAACTGATGACTTCTACTACCTGATCCAAATCTTAAACTAAACATAACCCTTACCCTCAAATGATGAAGGTATGTACTTACTCAGAAGTTATACATTTAATTGTCTTAACAACACACAATTCTGAAAACAATAACCCGCTTGAATACGGTCCTTTTGTCAATATAACACCCTTCATACTAATTGTAATTCTAACCATTGCCTAATGTGTAATGCTAATCATAACTGATGACTTCTACTACCTGATCCAAATCTTAAACTAAACATAACCCTTACCCTCAAATGATGAAGGTATGTACTTACTCAGAAGTTATACATTTAATTGTCTTAACAACACACAATTCTGAAAACAATAACCCGCTTGAATACGGTCCTTTTGTCATGCACTCTTCCAAAAGGAGCATACCTTTCCCTAATGCTATATTAATAATACCCTCAAAGTTTCAACAGTGAGTAGCACCAGGAACCCTTTATTTTATTGCACCTTATCTCATCCATTTTACATCAACAGAACTCAGTTTGCCTTAAGCGCGCTTCAGACTCCGAGTATTATCGTACAATATTGTATGTACAATATATACGTTATTTAATCTATTGCCATTCTATTTCCAGTAATGTTTAAGTTCTAACGAATGTTTGATGACGAAAAATCGATAATATGTTACATACAATATCTAGCAGAAATATATTATCGATTTTACGTCATCAAATTCGATTAGAACTTAAACAGTACTGAAATAGAATAACAATAGATAAATAACTACATATATTGTACATACAATATTGTACGTATAATAAAAATCTTTATACTGCTTAGGTTTCAACAACAGCACACAAGGCTATTTACATTATGGCTACAAACCTGCTGAAACTTTTGCAATGCTATCTTCCATCTGAATACAGGTCAACTGTTTAAAAATTCAACCATGGTCAATTGATAAACTGATGATCCAACATACCTTTGATCATCACTTACTATTACCCTCCAGGTTATGCTACCTGTTCGTAATTCTACATCAATATCCCAAAGTACTAACTTGAAGCACATTAAACTACCTAACAAACCTTTGACCATCAGTGACCAGAACCCCTCCAGGACACTCTGCAACCTATCTGGACACAAGTTTAAATAAATAACCTACGGTTTAAGTTTGGTCATGTCAATATCACACAGGACAAATCTGCAGCTGCCATGAAAACAAAAAGGGCCATTGCTACAGACATAACATAAAAACATTGCAGGGTCCTACATTGAAGTTAACAAGTATTTGGCTTTTTATTTTCATTTATAAATTCATATTAGTAGCATACAGGGGCATTGCATTCACTGAGTAGTTCTTATAATTGCAATAATCTTTAACATAAAAAATCATCAAAATTGACATTTTGTAACTGTGAGATATTTGCATTTGATAGCACAATGGCTAATGGTCTGCCATAAGAACTTGATTTTACATCAATTGATAAACAGATTATTTAACATGCCTTTGACCATCACTGACTATCATCCTCAAGGTCATGCTACCTGTTATTAATTCTACATCAAAATCTGAAATACCTACAAAACCTTTGACCATCAGTGACCAGAACCCCTTCAGGACACTCTGCAACATATCTGGACTCAAGCTTAAATAAATAACCTACGGTTTAAGTATTGTCATGTCAATATTACCCAGGACATATGTGACGTGTCATGTCAAAAGGAGACACTTTTGGGCAAGTTATCAATTTTGAGATTTTTACATATCTTAAATATTGAGATATTTTGCTCCACAATGCCGTTTTCCCCAATGAAATCGGACATTCCTAAGTGAAGATATTGAGTTCGTAAGTTATGGTATCATAAAATTGGAAATTGAGATATTGGCCTTTAAAAATATCATTGACAATGTTGAGAGTAGGAATTGCCTTGAATTAAATGTCTCAAAAAATACAGGATGCCAGTTATATTCCGGTCTGAAACTATCAGACAATATTTTAAACGTTAAGAACATTACAAATTATAACAAACCCAAATTGTGAAAAAATCACCCGGGCAGATATTTGGCTATTTCTCCATTTACGATCCTGCCCAAAAGTGTCTCCTTTTGACATGACACGTCACATATATGCACCTGCCTTGAAAACAAAAAGAGCCACTACCACAAATATGACACAAAAATCATTGCAGGGTCATACATTGAAGTTAACCAGTGTTTGGCTTTTTGCTTTCATTTGAAATTTCATATTAGTATCATACAAGGGCATTGTGTAGTATTCACAGAGTAGTTCTTCGGGGTAGCTTTGTCACTGAAGGCAAAACTCTATCGTTTAAAATCATCACACATGACATATTGGAACTGAGAGATATTTACATTTGATTCCATCATGCAATGGCTAATGGTTTGCCCCAACTGATTTTAATGGTTGCAAAATATTTTGAATACACCACAAAGTCACTTACCATGAGGGACTTTGTTTGTATAATGACATCTGCATTGATTAAAATATCCTTTTAAATATGAAAAAGGAAATATACTTGGAAAAATATTTCTGTATTAAAGTGAACTGTGTGGTGCGTATAATGTAGAGATGAAAATAATGACTGGATAGAAAAGTTGAGTTCAGTTTGACCTTATCTTTGTTATTCAATGCTTATCAATAGAAAAAATATGTATAACTATATAAACTCTACAGATCCGATAAAAAACATCATACTACATGTTTTTTACCTCTACATATTTGGTTCAGAAAGAGTTATCATCATTGAGTCTACCAAACAGTGCTGCAATCAACTTATTTCTCTCCGTGCACAGACTGTGTATACATCAAGATTTGCTTTTGGTTTGAATATGCCAATATAATCGCCTACTTTGTCCCAATTCCTACGAAATCGGTTGTACAAATGTCAGTCTGGTCAATGTGCGGTACTCTTGGTTTACTTTTGTTTTAGAAGTTTGTATAGTAGACAAGTCATGGCTCAGATATCTGTTAAATGTCCACCGCAAGGACAAATGTGATGCAGTACAGCAAAATGAGTAGTTTGAGTTCAAATGGATTTATGGTACAAAGTTTTGTATTTTATTCTTTCCAGCAACTTTTCATGACCCAGGAGATACAAAACCAAATATGATGGGATTTGAGTATATTGCCGGTTAAATATTGGGATAGAATAATTAATTTGATACTAAACATTGAATAAAAAAACTCATTTTTGATTCACAAATGATGTGGCATACTTGATAATCCAGGCAAAACACAATCTTATTTGCCAAAGTAAAACAATATTATTCATTCTAATCTCAAACAAGTAATGAAGTACACATGGCAAGCTTTAATGAATATACTTTCTAAAACCGGAAAGTTTATCACAATGGTTTAATATGGAGGCTCTGATATTTGGCAAGAATCTGGTAATTTTTTCTTGTAGCGATTCTCCCAAACTGATTTGTGTGAATTTACAGAGATTCTCACACATTTTTGGGAGCTTACACACTAAGAAAATGGGGAAAATCATTCTGATGGAATAAGACAATCCAGACCAAATTAGGAATATATTTTGAAAGTGATTTCCAACAATAATTTCCCACTATTCATGTTTCCAAAAAGGGACCCAGAAAAGAGTTGGGTGTCCGCTATGTCAAACAGACACTTGCAAGATTGTCTGCAAATGTCTGCAAACACCAAAATATAAGCCTCTGTCCCATCTCTTCGCTAAAACTGCAACTGTTTTAAAATCATAATACAACATAACAGATTATTTCCAAAATCCCAAATGAAAAGAAAATATCAACATCACTCCTACTTGAAAACATCCAAACATCAACTTTGGACCCATATATCCATGCAGTCATCAATCCAATCGAGCCTTATTTCTATTAGGTAAATGTAAACATCTGCCCAAGCCAACCACAGGAAGAAGGTTATTCTCAGCATTTCTTTACTCATGAGACATAGCCTCTCAGACAATACTACCCGAGTCCTAGTTCTGATGATCCGAGGCTCACAAAACCCTCCTCACCAAGCCGTAATTAAAATGTGTAGTGACCACGACAGCAAGTTCATAATTCAATTTACACACTTGGCCGGAGAAACATTGCGGAGGTGATGGTGTTGTTGGATGCCTAGAGGGATGATAGGACACAGGTGAAGGCCAATGGAAAGGATGGAGGAAAGAAAACGGCAGACCAATAACACAGATGCAAACCCACTCGGCTGTCGTACCTGATGCATACTTTCTCTCATGTTGTAGAAAGCTAATAATTCAATTTCATATAGGCACCAGAAACATTACAATTTCATTGTTAATGCTACGAGGCATTTTTTAAACATTACCTACACTACAATAAAATATTGGATAGATATCAGACTTTGATCAATTCTAACCGTACAACAAATCTAATATATATTTGCTAAATTTAGTAACACCACTAGCATTCTTTAGCCGATCATCCAAGTCCATCAAAATAGTAAAAACACAATTAATTTATAAAGCAATTTGAATGGAATTAAGCAGCCATTTCTTGATTTAATCAATTAGAGGGTTATCAACTTGGCTTAGGGCACATAGCGAACAGTTGTAGGCACGTAGCAGGCAAAATCCGCAGAAACGGAAATTGCCATCTAGTCCAAGGGCACAGTTGTAGCTCCTCATGTAATATCATAGCAAGCAAAAACAATTGAATAATATAATTAGAATGTATTATTGTATTTTGTTATTTTGGGTTATAATTTGATATACTGTATAATGTTTCCATATCTTTCTATTTCTTGGGGAGTTTTTTCTATACTTATTGGTATTCTTTCAGGGATTTTCTTTCAATTCGACTCCAACCACCCAGATTGTATATACAATTTGGCAAATGTTATGACTTCAATTTCTAATAAAGAGCTAGTAAATGAATAGAACATTGTTCCCCTTTTAACAAAACAATTATTATCATCTTGTGAATTAAGGAACAGCTCAAACTTGGCAAAGATGTTATTTTTTTCCTAATCTATTACGAGCCTTCTGTTGGTAACATGTGACACACAATGAAAAAAAGTGTCATTTAGATATTAGCAGGTATTGTCTTTCTTGGGTTACAGGCAAAATGTATTGAAATTAGAGTTTCAATGATAATTTCTACCTCAATAAGCACATACCTACTGAGCTGTTTAATTAAAATACAACAAACTGATACATGTGTAACTTTGAACAATGGGAATTCCATGAACTTGATATCACGAAAAAAATGTGAAGTCTTGTTAAATATTATTTCATTGTTGCATCTAAAGCTTTCACAATGTGACACTTCTTAAATAGCTGACTTTACAATTCCATGCATTGCTTCACACAACTTTTACATGCCTACTCCTGCACAAACATATACCTCTAGCTGTGTCCAAAATGCAATCACTTTCTCAAGTTCTCAAAACTAGTTCTCTACAAGGGGTAGATTTCACAAAGAGACATATCACAGATGCATCATAAATCTAATGCATCATACATTAGAATTACTCTCAGCTCATCAAGAGATAAGTTGGAGTTCTATTACTAATCCCTTTCAAAATGTTTGCCAGTAATGTTCATCTATGAAATGGACACCCCTATCTAATGATGCATTTATCATCATCAAAGTTACTGTGTGTCTGTGATGCATTATATGTCTTTTTTTTTAACCACCTGACCCAGACAGTCCATAAAGTGTCTAATAACTGAAAATTACACCAAGCCATCTCCCTATTTTATTCGTGATTGTTTACACCACTAAAGATGCTCTGAGCAAAACTTCAATTAGTATCACAATAGTCACTTTTAAAATAGGTTTAAATGCACAAAATCAGAATTTGGTGCAAACTTCCTGTATTCTCCCATGTGGCCACAACTTCATGTTCTGACTGTGGGCAATGTATCAAGTCGGAACATAATGAATCATATGGCCGGTGACATACCTGTGTGAATATGGCTTATAGCAATCGGTATCAGGTGTGCTAGTACTATGATGTCATTCCAGGCTTTATGTGTAATTGAATAGGCGATGTCACAGGTGATCATCCTGTAGCGCCAACTATTATGACATAAACGCTATGGGCTACTTGAGGTAACATGCTTCAGACTTGGCCTTTCACACTTCTAATGTGATGTACATAATATAGAGGGTGGCTAATAAATGCAATAAATATTTGATACCACATGTAAATTGTAATTACCAGTGAAGGTAATTTCTGTAATGGGGAATTTAGGCTATCATTTGACACGCTTCAAGTAGAAAGTAACATTACTGCATGGATGCAGATGTTTTGTTGTGTACGTCCTATTTCTTTGAGCAAATTGCAATTAGGCTTTTACTTGCAAAAAACAAAACAACAGAAAACCAAACAAAAATCGTCATAACTAGAACTAGCTCTGTGAACATCCCACATGTGACATTATTGCTTCATACACCTACTCCTAAAAAGCCCTGAAACTACAAATTCATTTCACCAATAAACACACACTTACACCATAGCTGATTGCCTGTTTCATACATCTCCTAACATTTGGCAACAAAAACCTGTTAGCAAATGCTAGCAAGGTAAAATTACCTCAGGAAGAAAACAATTGAAGCTCTCACTTAAAAAAAAAAAAGAAGAAGAAGATCAGCTCTACATTATGCCAGAAAGACTAGAAAACACCACAAAAATTGTTCACACTTCTGTTTTTGCCTCTTTGGCCTAGTAACAAGGACAAGCAACACATGTTTTTTATTCGTCTTCCTGCAAAACTGATTGCCTGCTCCATTTCCACGGTAACTTCATTGATGTTGATTTCCTGCAGTTCATCTTTTGTACTGATGTCTGGTATTTGTAATATCAAGATATGTCTTGAATTCCACTTCATTGACAAACTTTTGAAGCACACTCTGATCTAAGAAGTTCAACCTTAGTTTGTGCATATGTCCACAGTTGCACAAACTGCAGCACTGAATACAATTTAAAATTTCAGGGCTGTTTATGCATCCATGATTTCACTCCACATGAGGCTTCATTGTAATTAGGAGAATCTCACCTTGACAAAAATGATAGCTTTTACTGTACAGCTTTATTCCAAACTAAAATGACATAGCATAAGAATGATATGTGAACCTGAAATTATACTGCACCAGCTAGTAAACAGCAATTGAAATATGAACAATGAGGTGGCTTGATTCTTGTTGCTGTGGAATGAACAATAAACATCATTTGTCAAATAACAATAGCATAGGAGTATATTTTCAGTCTCAAATTGATGATTTGCAATTTATTGGAGTAAAAAAGACAACAGGATGTACTTACATGTTCCAATTGAGATAGTCTCTGGTGAAGTTCTGAATTCTTTTTGATCAAAGTACTGTTAGATGATATAGCATGCTGAAGCTCCAAGTTCTGTATGATGAGATGGAAACAAAGGCAAAAACAGAGAAAAAACAGCAAGTTAATATTTTGCTGTCAATTTGTCTAATTACATTGTAATTATGACTACATAAGGAGGTTCAATGGAATGCCTTCAACCTGATATTGTTTGTATCAGGTCAGTGAGCAAGATATTGCATGGCTATTCGAGTTGAAATCCATACACCCCCTATGGAAGACATGACCTTAATCTCCCACACAGGGGTGTGAATTTCAAATGGGGCCACCCATTTAGGTAACACTATTTGAAATTCATACTCCCTGTGTGGGTGATTAAGGTCATGTCTTCCATAGGGGGTGTATGGATTTCAACTCGAATAGCCCAATGCATAGGAATGCTAAGTGGTGTTCATTGAGTGTGTATGGCATAGGAATTTATCACCTTATATATTGGCTCTTAAAAACTGTTTTTCAAACATAATGGGTCATTTTTTACTTTTGCATCATAACTAATATGGTCCAATGCACGCACACCTATTAATATCTTTAAGTGTTAAATGTGTCACATATTAGAACAAATCCGGTTTTCTGAAGGTTAACAAAAAATAACTACAAATACTTGAACCAAAAAGTTACCGTAAAAAATATCACTTACTAATAATTGGGGTGCATGCATAACCTTTAGTCCAACTGTTTTGTCCATATACAGTTGGTTCAGTGTTGTTTTGTCCAAATACTCTTTGTTCAAATATTTTGATCCAAAAGATATTTCATTCATGTTTTTTGGTCCATCAAATACTTGGTCTAATATTTTGGCCTAACATTTTTGTTTCCATCTATAGGACAATTTTTGGTGGCCAAAAATATATGTGACAAAATAAGGTTAGGACCAAAATAAAGAGGGACAAAATATGGTTGGCTGAAACTCTGTTGGACTAAAGTACTTTGGATCAAAGTCCATTGAACCAATTATTGTTTTCTTGCTATCCAGATATATAAATGCTTGTAGTAAAAATTCACTTTATAGGACTAGTGCATCTTATACCAGTTGCTATGGTATTAGTGTAAGCATAAGATTGAGGGTACAAATGCACTTCCTAACTGGTAGCTTACACTGATAGTTGCACACAATTAAAATGAAATCAACTTGTTAACCTTTTGCTCAAGTAGCAAACTTTCCTTTTTTAGGACCAGTGCATCTTATACTTGTTGCTATGGTATTAGTGCAGACAGCAAAAGTGAAAGATTGTTACACTCCCTGAGTACACTAATGCAATATTTTGTCCGCACCAAATAGTTGTGAGATGGACTCTTTTCATGCTCATTCACCTGTGTAGAAATGGCCTTGAGCATGTGAAATAGGGAAAGGTTTTAGCATAACAAATGGCAAGCCGGGAATCTCATCAGTATAAAGGTTACAGAGCATAAACTGTCATTTGCATAACAAGAAACAATTTGAATAAGAGCCACCGCTCTTTATTTCAATTTTGTTGATACCTGGTTTCTCATGTTGGGGATACAAATGCACTTTCTTGCTGGTTGCTAACACTGACAGTTACACACAATTAAAATGAAATCAACTTGTTAACCTTTTCCACTAATAATAAAATTGGTCACTCTCAGCAACAATTCCTGTTTCTCACTTTGCCAATTACATTTAAGTGAAGGTCACTGCTAATTCTTAATGTCCTTTCCCTATCACTATGACAACTTATACGCTGTATCGGAATTGAAAGGAAATGGGAGCAATGCTGAAGTTGTCAACATTGCAGATCAGTAATTGGATGGATGACACAGATCTGATAAGAATGGAATTAATATTTAGTTGAGAAATACAGCTGAAATCAAATTAAAAGTAATCGGAATTTTAACTATTTAAAATTCTATTGGAATTTCATTATTTAAAACTCTTTCTTTCAAAAAGTTACTATTGAAATATAAACCTTTGCGGTAAAGCAACTTTAACAGAAGATCATGTTGCCTTGATCATCATCTCACATTAGATTTCTTTCATTAATTCTAAGGAAATATGCTATAGCCCACTAATTAATCACCAGTTTCAATCTTGTCAGTGGGTTGCTGAGTTTTAGAGAGAAATGGGCTGTTCCATTTAAAATCCACACTACCCCTGTGGAAGATTTAGCTAACGTCTTCCACAGAGGGAGTATGAGTTTTGAATACAATAGATAATTGGGTAACTTCCATTTCAAATACTCACTCCAGTTGTGTAAGATATGTGTAAAGCCATAACACAGGGGGAGTATGGGTTTCAACATGATTAACCCTGACCAATTACATTTGAAAAACATACTCCCCCTGTGGAAGATGTTTCCAAAATCTTCCACAGGGGTAGTGTGGATTTCAATTGGAATAGCCCAATACAGCTAAGAGTGAATGATATTCCAGAGAGGAATAGTAATATCTTGTGACATCTTGTGATCCAGATTCACTAGATATTTGGATTCACTTGGACCTGCTGGAGGAGAACTCTTGTTATATGCTTTCAAGCGGGATGTAACTGCTTCAATTTTGAAGGCTTGTTGCCTACTATACGAAACAAGGAGGTACTGGATGTTCTAAAAATAATAAAGTTGGGTTATAACTTAAACTATTATTTAATCAAACTCGGTTATATCTTAAAACCAAAAGAGTAGTTTTTTCGAAAGTTTATATGGAATGGTTGTATCACGTTACCATCTCTAGTATGCAGCTGCTATATTCACCCTACAGACAACTACATTTCATTGCAAAATCAGTGAAAGTGTCATCCTCACATTGAATGCAACTTGGCCTATGATGATGCAGTGTTGCCAAAACTTTTCAGCATCAAGGCGCGGCACATTGGCTCGCAGGCTGCCGTAAATGAATCTCATGTAGCTCAATTTTTAAGCTTCCAAAAAAAGCACCCAATACTGGATATTTGGGCGGTTTTACTCGAATTTAGAACCCAAATCACTCAATTTGGTGGAAAAACACTTGACTTAAACACTTAATGGGAAGTTACGAACCGATCAATAAATGGTCATAAAACCATTTGTACCTGCAATTGGGAGCTTCAGAAACTCAAAACCTTATAAAAACTGGCTAAATTAAAGGAAAATACATCAAACTACTGCCGGGACCTGACTCTTGCAAAGTAGCCCAATTTTAGGCAAGTAGCGACATGGTTTTTTGAGTAGCGGAAAGTGATTGCCAAGTAGCCCAATTGTGCGCTTAAGGCGCGACGTTGGCATCACTGTGATGATGATGTAAATACTACTAAGTACTACACACATTATCACCAGCTTCCATCTTGTCAGTTCAAGTAGCACAGGTGGCAGTCTTAAAACCATTTTTACAGGATGATAATTAAACAAGAAAACTAATTAACTACGAGTATTGTATGTCTCGGATTGATGAGGAGGCAATCAATAGTTAGTTCACATATTTTCAATCTGATGACATTATCATTTTTTTTCAGTTGTTATCAAATTAATAATCAAACTTTTGAATGTAGACTAACCAGATACAATTACTTTGTCTTCTGATATTGATTTTTAACAAAAAGTTGCAGGAGTAAGAGCT
This sequence comes from Amphiura filiformis, assembly GCF_039555335.1. Lineage (NCBI taxonomy): Eukaryota > Metazoa > Echinodermata > Ophiuroidea > Amphilepidida > Amphiuridae > Amphiura > Amphiura filiformis. The sequence goes on from NC_092628.1 coordinate 80,389,837, forward strand.
TACTTTGGATCTAATTTTTTTAATCAATATTACAGGGTGTATCAAAATGATTCGTACCCATTAATATCCAGTGAGCATGGCCAAGACCGCCACATCAAAATGTAGGATAACATCGACCTTATTTATAAATTTATGTTATAAAAGGTAATAAAACTAAGGGTTGTAGTCATTTCAAGAGGATATAATGTTAAATGTAGAAGAAGCAGACGTTTCATTAGTCGACAAAGCTGATGGATACCAATCATTTTGATACACCCTGTATAATATGGTAGATGATAACATCTCAATATACAGAAGTTCTTACTTCATCACAGAGAATGTATTTCCTGTATGTGCTGTTTGACACAAGATGACAAGAGATAACAATGCATGAATTTATTGATTTGAAATCTGTCAGAACATCTCCCAAACTAAACCCTGGATACGATCCCACAGGGAGGAGAAGACAGATTGGATGATCTAAACCTACCTTAAATCACTCAATATTGCAAACAATCTTTGGACGTATGATTGATCAGAGCTTAAAGCATATCTACAAGCTGCAACCGAAGGCTGGGTAAAACTCTAGGCTCTACCTGATGTATCAAGGGAGTTATGTAAATGTAAGTTATTCATAAACAATAAATCTGAGGGAGTGATCAGATTCAGTCTATTTTTCACAAAATTGAGGCTGTTTTTCAAGTGATAAAATCTTAAGCAGCAATATCTTACCAGATCTGAGCATTTTCTTCTTTGGTCTCTAAGGTCTTTCTCGAGCCCCTCACATGTCACTCTCTGTTGTGTGACCTCAACTTCCTGCACAGGAAAAAAATAGAAATACCACAATATAATGAACTACAAATTAAAATAAGTATTCATATCATATGATACACACAATTAAAGTACCACCAACTAGTAACAATTTATATGAACAAATACTGAGCATACTGAGAATGGGGACACTCAAAAGCTGAATTTGAGTATGGAACTTCTTTTATTTTTGCCATCTCTAAATCATAACCTATTTACCTATAGTCTCACTCTGATAATGACTTTGATAGAGCATTATTTATTTACACCAAGGTTGGTGTACTTTTACTGTCAATTTTATTTCTGAATAGTCAGGAAAGGCTATAAAATCTTTTCTTCGATCACTAAACATCTTCCACAGTCAAGGTACTAATGTGCTATTTTAGATTCATTCCTATTTTACTGATATTGGCAATAATGACTGCTTAGTGGCAGAAGTGGTTAAGTGCAATAGCTGCTCTGTGACCATTTGGCACTTTACACACAGTATATTGTACTCATCTACACATGGCAGCTATTGCACCTACCCACTTCTGGCACTGAGCAGTCGATATGCACTAAGTTTCTGCATAGAAACTAAATATGTGCCGGGTCACAATGGGATACCAATTTTCATCAGGTGATGAAAATATTATCTTATACTAAGGCATCTTCTTTCATCTTTTTTTTTACAAAAGAGACAAAATGGGAAAGTGCATGTGACAAAATGATGACAGCTTAGTCTATTTTACCTGGCATAATCCAAGAGCATGTTCATCCTATCCATTCCTTGTATTTTCTCATCTCGACTGCTCAGTGCCAGAAGTGGGTAAGTGTAATAATATTGCACTTACCCACTTCTGGCACTGAACAGTCGATCTTTGAAACATAAAGGAAGCAAATACCAAATACTGCCCATATATGAAGCAAACTGATGTTGGCTCTTCTTAATTTCTCCTCCACATTCTCTTAGGGACATTGTCAATTACAGGGCTAAGCAAGAGCTAAGGTAAATTTTCCATCCACATTGCACAAAATAACCCCATTAACATTATTTGTCAATGGCATAAAGTACACAGAAGGGTTTAATCATCCCCTCAATTTATTGTTTGTCAATATTAGGTTTTGCTTGGCATTTTGCCAAAAGCTATAAATAAAAAAAATCAATAATATATATAGAATCATCTCAACATAGCCTTCTTAATTAGAAAGTACTTTGAACCCTAGTACATTTTGTACTTGTGTAATGTGACTCAATTGCTGCTATCCATCCACTATCAAGTTTATCAGGGCTGTTCCAGTGAACCAAATTAATTTCAAAAAGGGATTTTTTTCTAACTTGCTTGCACAAAACAGTCCCAAATCTACACATAAAATGACAATTTTAGTTTAGTGCACATGTATCTCAAATTGACTACATCTTGAAGTATAACACAGAGGTATTATCCTTACAGTCGCACGTGTTCAACAAAGTGTGCGATACATATGACAACCCCAGGGAGAGAATTAAAGAAAGCTTATAGTGGCAGCCAGTCGGCCAACCTGCTGGACTGCCAGTAGGTTGTTCACCTCAGCCAGTCAGCCGCCTTCCCTAGCTATTTGTTGCACCATTAGCTTGTTACGCTAAGCAGTTGTCCTAGCACACATGGCATGATGTAGACTAAGATGGATCAAAGAAACATGGATAGAATACTGGCTGATGGTCAACATGTGGATTTATGGGCTGGGATAGGCAGCTTTGCAGAATTAAGAGTTTTATCGGAAGTTGTCAAAGCTTAAATGATTTTTGAAATTTGCAAATATCTAATTATGTGCACTTGTGTGTGGGGGTGTATGAGCTGGAGTGTTTGTTAGTGAATGCTAATAAGCCGGGGTGAACATTTGTGTATGAATTCTTTTCTTAATTTATCTTTAAATTTTTACAAAAACTTCACACATTCTAGAAATTGCACTATGAAAAGGCGTACATACGTATTGCTTTCCCCAAGGCAGGATAAAGTGCAGCAACGATATAAATTAAAACCAACACATATATACAAACACACACTATAGTTGCTCAATTGGTTCCAATGCTGAATTTCTAGCCTACAAGCTATGAGCAATTCCTCTGAATAGCCGCCGCATTAAATGCACCATTACCTTTACACATACCATGTTCACGCATCATGTACACAATGCCGCATTGGCAAGCAAGAGAGGATCGGTTTATTTCTCAACTTTCCTCCAAAGGGTTATATTACTATTGTACATGTTACTCTAATCAGTTGCAGCAGCAAGATGACACTTTTAACTAATTCACAACAATTCTCTTTCCTGTAAAGTTCTGCTATTTATTTTTCTTCAGCAAAAATGTTGGGAAAACAGTCTTGTGGATAATCTTGTTAATTTTGCTATCTACTGAAGATAGCAATTACAAATATTGCTATCTACTGAAGAATCCAATTAAAAAATGATGCTATCTGCTGTAGATATTGATTAAAAATATTGCTATCTACTGAAGATAGCAAATAACAATTTTGCTATCTAATTAAGATATCAATTAAACATAGGCCTATTGTCATCTGCTGAAGATAAAACTAACAAATAATGTTATCTACTGAAGACAGCAATTAAAAAAATTTTATCTACAGAAGATAGCAATTAAAAATAGTGCCGTCTACTGAAGATAGCAATGTAAAAATACTGCCGACTACGGAATATAGCAATTAACCTATCTAATGAAGATAGCAATTAAAAATATTGCCATCTCCTGAAGATAGCAATATTTTTCTACTGGAGATAATAATTAGAAATAATGTTATCTATTAAAGACAGCAATTACAAATATCGTTATCTACTGAACATTGCTATCTCCTTAAGTTACCAATAAAAAATACTGCTATCTACTGAAGATAGCAATTAAATAATGTTATCTACTAAAGACAGCAATTCAAAATATTGTTATCTGCTGAAGATAGTAATTAAATAATGTTATCTACTAAAGACAGCAATTCAAAATATTGTTATCTACTGAAGATAGTAATTAAATAATGTTATCTACTAAAGACAGCAATTCAAAATATTGTTATCTACTGAAGATAGTAATTAAATAATGTTATCTACTGAAACTAACACAAAAAAAGCCATCAAATGGAAGACAATAGTGGCAATTGAAAAATGAATATACAAAAGACAGCACCAAGTGAAGACAATAGGCCTACACAACAACAAAATAAGCTAATGAAGTAATGCTATCTCATGATCTGTTTAAAATGGCAAAATCATGTATTTTACTCAGGATAACTGATGTCTTATTAAAAATATGTAACTACAATTTTAAAAAAATGGTCCAATCTACTAAAGTCAGCAACATAAAAAATAGAACTTCCCAATATGAAAACAGCAAATATAATATTAAACCCCCACAAAATCTGTTAATACAAAATTCCAACATTTTGTCGCCATTCTAAATTCTAAACATCACACTGTAAGAGCTAAATCACTACACTGCTGTATTATAATAGCTTATCACACTTTTTTTCTATTCAACAGACAGTAAAATCAATTTATATAAAGCAATTACTTTTCAAGACTACATAGTTTACATACAAGGACATGTTCAAATACGTCAACTTATAACCGACGTAAAATTGTATTTGCCTAGATTTTAGTTAAGTAGTAAATAAATGTCATGCAACACAAATATTTACAGAGAGTGAAATGATGTTTGAAGTTTTCAATTGAATTTATATTACACAATTGATAAAAAAAAAGATGGTAATTTCACTCTTCTTTGAACTTTATCTCCACCTATCTCTAGACCTCATCCCATACTCCCTAACTCTCTTCCTCCCCTTTTCTAGGGCCACAAGAGATGGCCTTGGCCTGGGGAGATCAAAACTCAATATAATATAGAGACATACTGAAATCAGGTTCTGTTTGTAGGCAGTGTTTACTCAAAGGCCATATTGGGGCAATTTGAGGGGAAATGCTTCACTTGATGTATCCAATTTCCAGAGAGAGTAAATGCCTTTTGTAGGAATTCTTGTGCAAAAACTAACATATGAAATGGGCTCACTTTTGGCCTCTGTAAGCTCTTGGCCAAGGGCCCTTAAGACCCAGGTCCAGATGGATATTCTCTTTTCTCTCCCTTTGTCTGTCTGTCTGTCTGTCTGTCATGGTGTCTTGTCTGTCTGTCTGGGTGTCTGCGTGTGTGTCGGGTGTCTGTCTGTCTGTCCCTATGTGTCAACATTTCCTAATATATATCTCCATATCATGTTATATATTTCAGATTCACTCCCAAACTAAAGTTCCAGTCGGCTTTATTTATGGCACTTGAGAAGTTACTGAGAGAACCATTTAGGATGGTTGGTTCAATGGACCATGCCTGGATACATATGGAATTCACAACACAAAAGTCACTGCTTTACCTATGAAATTAGGCAACGGTACTGTATTTAAACTCAATAATGTACTTAGTCTACTTCATCAACACTTGTCAATGGGAGGGGTCAATAAGGGTCACTGCCTGATTACTCACTTCAGATCCTCATTAACCTATCTGCAATGCAGGACTCTACTTCATCTTCATACTAAATTATTACCATGCCTACTTGTGACCACAATATGCAAGTGCATTTTGGCCAACTAAGGAAGGAGGATGTGTACAATGATCATCACTTAGCAGGTTGTTTTATAACAACATCACCACCAGGAATGCCTTCTTAATGCTCCTGTAGTTTATTTGACCATCTTCTTGGTAAATATTTCAACCACCATATTTGGAGTAATCTTATCTCAGTGTATTAAATTTACAACTATAGATATAAAGGGGAAAAAACTTTTCCCATTGTCGAAGAAAGTACAATTACATATTTTCATATGTAATTTATAACTTTTCTACAAACACTATGCTACATATCACCCTGTAACTGCAGTAACATTATAACACTTCCGACCCAAACATATTTTATTAACCAAAATTTAGTAACATCCATCTGAGTAAAACCACCACCCAACAGATTTTCTTCTGACAGACATGGAATCTAATCAACACTTATGATGCCACTTTGTGAGGTGTGAAAACAAGAGATGAAGGTGTCTTGAGCAACGGTGCTGAAATTGAAAAACTAAGGCGTTATGTTCAACTGCTCACAGGTTGTCTGTATCACGCCTTGCTCCAAGACATATTACATATGGTAGATGCAAGTAAGCTGTCATGGTAATAGCTGATGGGTAGCGTTTATCAGAATCCAGCAGTATTGAATTATGTCACAAACATCAAATATGTCACCAGCAAGTGCCTTATTTTCTTTACTACGAGGAAAGATGTATATGAATGATTTACTTATTAAAAATAGTTTTGTATCATACATTTCTTTGCTAAATTTTAAACAACATTTTTATTTTTCTAATCAAAGGTTCAAGGGTCAGCATGTTCCTTTCTTGCTCAGTATGTCCTCATGCATATCTTAACACTTCCCACAATGCATTTCTTCCATTTCAATTTTCAGTACTGATTTGCTATCTAGTGCAACATGGGTTGATAGTGACAAAAAGTACCTTAATGAACAGAGAACATCCAGATCTTGCAAAATATGTTTATTTCTTGATTATCGACACATGTTCAGCCAGTCTTTTCTCAACATGAATACAAAGGGAACCTGTACAAAGTAATGGAAATGTTATCTGATGTAACGAGGTGACGTATCATGCCCGGGGTATCATGTTGCAAAGGATTTTGGGAAGGGTAAGATATCTTCTTTGGTCTACATGCTAACAAACTTGAATATACAACATGATTTCATAAGATATGATTCATTGAATCAAGATGCACTTATTAATAAACAGCATTTAATATATTTTCGTCAAATCTTTAACAAGTCTACATTGCTGACCTTGGCATAGCCTACTTGGGTCTGACAAGCTATATATTTTTCTGCAGGAGTCATGTTGTATTAAATATGGATGGATTCACATGATTATACATTATAACGTAATTATTTGGATGGAAAACATGTTTTGTCATGCATTTAATTCAAGCAAAAAATAGAACAACTCATTTACATGCGTAAGAAGAACTAATAATATACTTGTCAGATAGTGTACAATGTATATTTTCTTAAAGATTGCCTTCAAACATGATTTTTGCAAACTCTCTTCAGGCAGAAATTCATCAATTATTCAATACACAAAGCATGTTACCATTGTGATTTAAATAAGCATGATACACACTAGAAGGCATTATTATTTCTTGATAAATTGAATCACATACTTTGAAATTCATAAGAAACAAGTAATCGAAAGAAATAATCAAGATATTAATTTAACATCTAAAACACTGGCAATGTTCTCTCTTAACGACTGGATGAATAATCATATGCCAACAAATTTTTCTAATGATGCAATCAAACATAATGAATTCCAGAATTTGGGCAAATTTTAAAACAATTTTTTTAACTTTTGTAACATCATCAAATTTAACAGATTTTACATCATTATTTTGAAGACAGACATAATTACAGAAAAGGTAATTCAAACATAGTAAATCAAGCTTGTAAATTGATTTCCACAACCAAGCAAGCAAAATGAATCAAAATTGATTCATAACTACAAGAACTATCTATTTTCATTTGTACAATATCATTTTCATTAGGCAAAAAGAATATTATCATTGCAGGATCTCTTGAGTCTAATTCTGGTGGGAATTTTCACATACATGTGTATTTTAACCATGATTACACAATTTTGTCATAACAAGGGTCTTACTTCCTTGTAACATTACAGGAGATCGCAAAACACATATGTTAAATTTTGAGTTCCACAAAAAAATTCCTACTATTTGTATGCCAGTAATAATAATACATCTCAATATGAGTGTGGATTTTTGGCATGTAACTGATCTAGTACACATACATCAGGAATGACTGCAAATGTGTATTTGTCTGGCAAACCTTTCAGAAAGTAAACCAGAACAAAGTGACTATATATGTTATTGATACCATTTATGTGTGTCAATCCACTTTATATAATAGGGAAATAATATAAAGCTGTTATGTTACAGATATCACCGTAATACAACAATTCTTTCACATTAAAAAATATATAGTTTGTCTGCAATACATCACTATATTCTACCAACCCTGTGCCTGGGCCAACTCTGAGTAGCCCTGCTCCATAGGAAAGTTGGAGAAGCCACTGCATCAATTTGAATATCTTCTTTGTGAAATGGATCTTTTCGTGAGGACTTTCACGAAAAACACTGATCATGTGCCAGCATCAAAATACATTCAAACAATTTGAACACATATTTGAAAAGGCCGTTGATACCACATTTATAGTTGCGTTAAGCAACACCGTACATGATTGGTGGGAACAATCTTTCCATGCCACTCGTTGAACAGACTGTCGCCAGCATAGGAGTAGATCCCGGGGAGATGAGGGGATAAATCCCCACAATATTTTTACAGGGGAAGGATGGTCCATACAACCATCCCCCCAAATGTTGACGCCTGTATGTGGGTTTCTGAACAAATTAACCTCATATTTGGCCATTTTAGCACTAAACGTCAAATTTTTGCATTCTTCACACAAATTCCACTTTTGCACCATATTTCATCAATTTAGCTTCAATATGGCAAATTTTTTTGCATGCTTTGCGCGCATTTGTACCATCAACTTATTCTGTCGTCAATTGATTCACTATACTTCAAGACATTTTTTCCAACACCATCCCCCAATGTCAACAAGAAATCTACGCCACTGGTCGCCAGTGTGTGATTGGTTGTTGTGTTTTCTGTTTACCTCATGCAACATCTTTCTGAACTAATATTAAAAGATTTTTTCATCAGCTGCTGAAGCAGTAGACGTAGATATTCAAATGTTGCGGTGAAAAATAATCACACAGTGAAAACACAAATTTTGACCATAACATAAAATCCATATCTAGACTAAGATTAGGTATTCAAATGTCACTCTTGTCTCTCTTATCGGAAACTAAATATTCCAAATTCGTATTGTCTTCAAATCTTATTTCTATCTTTGGATAATCTGACTAGTGTTTATTCGGTTAGCCTAGACTTGATGACGCCTTGTCAATAGCGATGATGATGCTTGAATGCCATAAACTGTTAACTTGCGTTGATAGCTTGAAATTGTATTATATACACATGATAACTTGTTTTCACTTTTTCTCGCATTTTTAGGAATGCGTCTTACATGTTAGATGTGTAATGCACCTGTTAATAACTTCAATCGATCCGAAAAATCCTTTTAAAAATGACAGTTTTGTTATACCATAACCAATATTTCTTGATTGAAATTGTGATAGTCATTTTTTAAGCAGATGAAGAAGAAAAGTAGAAGTAGTATTAGGAGGAGGAGGAGGGGGAGGAGGAAGAGGAGGAGGAGGAAGAATAGGAGGAGGAGTAGTAGGAGGAGGAGTATGAAGTGTAGGAGTAGGAAGAGGAGTAGGAAGAGGAATAGGAGGAGTAGGAGGAGTAGGAGGAGGAGGAGGGAGGAGTAGGAGGAGGAATAGGAGGAGTAGGAGGAGGAGGAGGAGTGGGAGGAGGGAGGAGAAGGAGGTGGAGGAAGGAGGAAGAGAAAGAAGATGACCATGATGACAACAAGGAGGAAACAAGTACAGAAGTGGTAAGATTATTTTTCTTCACAGAACCCCGACCACAGTTTCTAAGATGTAATCCTCTTCATCAGGAATCATTTCAAGTGCATCAAGATTTTCTGAAGGCTATGTCAAGATGGCCAACTAAATGCGTCAAGTGCTAAATGAGCTGTTCTATAATTTTAGCACACACCCTTTACAGTAGAGCTTGAAATCAAAATATTTGACATCATTTATTAACCCTAAAAAGGGGGTTGGTTAATTTGTGCAATAGCCCATCAAGAGAAGCTTTCAAATGCTTGTTGAAGGATTTGGTGTGAAAGTTGAAGTCAATTTTTTGAATGGTACTTAATGGCTTGAGGCATGGAATTTTAAAACTATCGTTGATGGAGTTTGATTCTTATGCTTTCATATTATGTCGGTGTATGCGATAACTATGAAGCAATACACAACATCTATTTATCATAACAATTTCTAAATGATATCAATGTATCACCTTTGTAGTCTCTCATACTTCTTAACATCCATTATAGCTGATACAAAATATGCACCAAAAAAAGTTTAATATTTGAAACAGAATCATTGTTTCGTGATAAAAAAAGCTACTAAAATTAATTTAGTTCACATTTTGTCTCATCTCTCAAGAAGTACAAGGAATATTTAACCTGCTAGTGTTTTATTTAAACAGATTCTATATTTTGATGAAAAAAATTCTTTGAACAGTGTAATGATTCATGAAGGGTTGTGTACCACCAAAATCTACATGAGATTAAAGCAACTTAAAATACAGGAACACCTCACAATAATAAATGCAGCATAATTTGCATGAGTGGTTGTGTTTACCAGCTTTACCATAATGAGTAAATACTGCCTGCAGAAAACAAAAAGGGTCATAATAGCATGCATCTTGACCAGATTTTAATCTACTTGTACTTCAAATGACAAATACCAGAAAATAATTATTTGTAACAAATTTAATTTCACAAATCTGTGATGAGATTAAATTGACATAACTAAAATTACAAATAATCTACTTTGTTTTGTAGAATTATTCTGGATTTACTCCAATCCACAAAGTATCTTGATTCGGGGGAAACATGCTCTTTCCCTTCACAAAGAAAATGGTGAAAATACAGCACTTTCCGTGTTCTTAGTGGTTCTGGTAATGAGGGTTATTTTTGAGGCTGTGTTTTAATCTGTGGTGTTGAGTTGCCGCATTGCTTCTGGAGATCTGTGATGACCTTTTGATGCAGAGTAATTTGAAGTACTCTCTGTAAAATGGGAAAATCTTCAAGTGGTGTGAAAATTTATGCAATTGCATACTAATCACTGACACATCAGCTCTCTAAATTATCTTGTCACTGATTTTCCCAAACTACATAAAGTATAGTCATGATAAGCACCTATAAATAATGATGTGTAAAACCTAGCCTTGAGATGTCAAGGTAGAAATCATATTATAATATTATCATGATCTACATCCACTCCCCCAAATGTAAGACTTAATAGCACTGATACAGAAACTGAGTTTTTGGCAAATTATCAAGTTAGCATCTTCGCCACCTTGGTAAAAAGTACTGCATATGCATCTAATAGCCAAGATATGAAATTTGGAAACACTTTTATAAACTGTTGTCAATATGAACACAACATTTCAGTTCCCAGTTCACTTTCTATATCAAAATAATATATTAAATATGAAATTGTATTTCAGCAAAAACCACACAAGAGGAAATGTAAATTGGTCAATGCTCACAACAATGATTCAACATATTCCGTACCACTGATTTAGGTTTATTGATGGTTTGTAAAGACCAGTCCATATCATTGGTTCAATCTACTACTCATCACTAACAACAAGTTTTAATACTACACTTTAAAACGTGATCACTTTAAAAAGTACATGACAAAATATCTAAAGGTAACATAAGAATTCAAGCTTTAATTAAGAATCTGATGTTTTCAACCATCCACCATTATAGCCCAAAGCATCACTTTAAAAATGTAAATTTTTAATGCAGTAACAAACAAAGTAACATGTTCATGCATAATGCATTACTATCTAACAGTAACGTCATTCAAAAGCAACGTTAATCCCTAAAATGATATTGAATCAGAATTTTCACATTTTATATTATCTTCCCTAAAGATAGACTTCCTGAAACATGATTCCATTCATAAGATTGAGTGATTTCCTGACAACCTTTCTCCCTTATGATATAAGTCATTTCCATCTCACCATGTAAGCTTTGCTAACTTTGGTCACAAAATCTATTGAGTCATAACGATAATACAAATCACATTATGAAACATGTATCTCCCCATTTGTTCATAATGTCAGACAAGTCAACAAGTACTTCTATTAATGAATACCGCCACAAGATTCATCGCTTAATTGATAGCACGCACAGGAGCGCTATCTCCGTTGTTCTGAATCAAATTTGACGACAGCTTGATACATAGTCTATTAAGGGCATTTGGGTGGTATAGGCTAGACATTTCAAAAAACACTTGCAGCCCATTTGTGAGAGGAAATTATGCTTCTCATGGGAAATGATTCAAAGAAGCCAACCACTATTATGAAGCCACAAATCTTGTGCTACATAGTATGTCACAAACACAACTCATGCTTTGGGGGTTCTATTTACGCTGTGTATTGAAAAAAAAGTAGTAGTATCTATTCATTTATCCTAACTTCTTAAAAGCAAAGTCCTTTTATCAGAAAAAAAAAATAACTCACAGTATAGGGAAAATGGAAATGAATGAAAGTAAACACTCCCACTGGTCTTAAAGCCTGGCTCCTCCAAATAGGCAATCTTTTAAAACAGTTTAAATAAATGTTAGCTGTCTGGTTAAATACTAAAATAAGTGCATCTCTAAGAGCATATTAAACTTAATTGCAGTATATATATACAGCACGTTTTGAAGAACGGTTAAAATTGTATCCAATTGTTGTTCAAAACTGGTTGCTCATCTTTTTGTTTGATCTAATTTAGTAAATGATATGTCTGGTTATATATTAAAATGTTCTTTATGCATTACAGCACAAGTGCTCATTAAATGTCCTTGCTTTAGCTTAGCTACAGTCTCAGATGGGATCAAACCAAAAAAATCAGAGGATATAAAACAATTCAGTTCCCGGAAAGAGTATGTATATGATGTAACTTTATACATGAATGAGGCACTGCGCAAATGAAGATTACACAAACATATTCACCTTTTCAGAATTTTCAATTAACTAGCTTGCAGTAAGCATGATAAAAAATAATTAAAACAAGCGCATCAAATGTGTAAGTTTGACTTATTAGATCTTGAAATAGATTTTGATAATTAAGGGAGATATCATCAGATTTTGTTTTTCATTCCTGCACAGTAATTGGTTATAGCTATCTACTGAAGATAGCAGTAATTGAGATGCTATGAATTCATTCATGCAACTATATCAGGTATAACAAATCATCACAGGCATTACAGCATACAGTAACAGCATCAGCATTACATATCAAATCCTCTATGATAGTCCATTCATCATGACTGAGCAAACCAATTTGTAGGTGTAATTGGTTGTAAATTGGAGCGATACAAGCCTCAACTAAATCTAACACGGTGGAAATGTGTGCATTTCTTACAAATGTTAATTGATTCTGCTCATTTTTCTTTCATTCATACTCCTTTGACATTTTGATCGATATTTTTTCATCTTTTTATCATTGCCTGATATATTGGCCTTTTGTTAATCATTTTTATTTTTTGTTTTCTTTTTCAATTTTTTAACTACTCTATTCAATGTGTCTGTCTTTCTGTCTTTCTGTCAGTCTGGGTGTCTGTCTGTCTGTCTGCTTGTATTGCTCCCACTCTCTCCTCTTTTCTTTTATCTTCATCATACTTATCAAGCCCATATCAACAGCAGCATGTCAACCATCAAAATTCAACAACCCACTCCTTATGTATTATACTCAATTTTGCTGAAAAATTTACCTAAAACCACACTTTCTAAAAAGGACAACTTAACAAAGAAATGCTTGTCCCTCTGAGGCTGCTGTGTTTGTCAGTACCCATCCCCATTGTAAAGACAGATAAATCTATATATCCTTCAAGGGAGAATGATGTGATGTTAAAGAACAAGTTGAATAATGAGATCCATATTCCTTGAAGCAGTCAGTAGTTGGCCCTCGGAGCTCAGAATTTGTTTGATAAAATCCATATGACTCTTAAAGGAACAGTTTTGCTAGAGCTAATAAGCTGCAAGGGAACATCATGACTTAACTTACGCCTTACAGGGATGCAACTATAATGATCACAGCACGGTATACATACTGCAATATGTATACTATGTACAGCTGTACAGGAATCCTCTCTACCAAATCCAAAAACCTGACAATTTGAAAATATATTACGATTACAAATAATGGTACAATTTGGTTGAATTTTGAAACATTTCAAAACATTTTAGATATTTAGATCAATTTTGACACTCTAGCAACTTTAAATTCTAGCAAACTCTAGCAAATATTTAATCTTGCAAGAGATAAATTCCAATCTTGTTCCAGTTTTTAAAACTTGTCAGTATTCTAAAATGAAAGCTGTGTCTGCTTTACAAATAGCTGAAATTATTTCAGTGACAAGCAGTACCACAATACAATACTAATAAATATGGTACATGACTTCTCTCTAGTCCGAAGGGTCGCTTGTCCGAAGGGTCGCTTGTCCGAAGGTTCTCTAGTCCAAAAGTTCACTGGACCGAAAACCAAAGTTCACTAATCCGATGGTTCTCTAGTCCGAATATAAAATAAGGGTTAAGGTTAGGGTTAAGGTTAAGGGTTTAGGTTTAGGGTTAAGGGTTAGGGTTAGCATGCCTTATTCTATATTCGGACTAGATAACCTTATTTATTATTCGGACTAGCAAACTAGAGAACCCAATATTCGGACTAGCGAACCTTTTTTCAGAATTCAGACTAGTGAATGGTAAATTATGTGTTTAGACTAGCGAACCTTCGGACTAAGGAGCCTTCGGACTAGGGAACTTTCGGACTAGAGAGTTGTCACCAATATGGTATTTCTACATTAATACATTTCATGTAGATGCCTAAAATCTAGAATGTCACATTCACCCAAAGATTCTACTTGTACATTGACTTTGTAGCCAGTACTTGACACAGGGTTAAAGGAAGGAACGTTGTCAATATATCTTAGTAATACCAGAATCAGTTGATTGCACTGTGTTGAGATCTATGCCTAGTGCTGTAATTAGTAATCAGTTACTCCTCTTGAGTGAGTAGCTTCTACCAGCTATATGCATTAATCATGACTGGAGTTGGAAATATTGGCCAATTACATTTTTCACTTGTCAGGTTGGATAATTTTGAAAGCTATCAGCAAAAATCTGAAATCAAATTACTTTGAAATTCCATTTTGCTTTTGTACAGATAGATACAACCAATTAAATTTAAGCGCAAGTTGGGAATTTACCAAATGAATGTTGTAGTACTTATATTGCTGCACATATCAAGAATCACATATGTCATATCCCCAGGTTATATTCATTTTACTTTGAAAAAGGCTCTTAGAATTGTTTCAGTGTGTTTGCATATCCTGAGCAAAAGAATTTTCAATCCTCACCAAATCACTAACTTAACCAATTTAGACCTCAATTTACTTGCTTCAAACATGAAAGTACTCAATTAATAAAAAGTAAATTAGGTACATGCTGACAACAAGTCACAGAACACAATTCTTGCTAGTTGATTGTTATACCTGGATAAAGATGATTACCACATTATTTATCTGGGTCAACTTACTGAATTACCTTAATCAGACTTTTGGGAGGTGACTTTTATACATAAAGTAAATTAACCTATAAACAAGACCAACTGGACCACATGTCTAATACTTTTTCATCAAAACTAGTTGAGCTGTCCAGGGTCTGTCCTGAAAGTGGGGTAGAGTACACAATAGGCAAGTGGATGCATGTTCAGACCATGTCTATTAAGTATATGAAGTAAGCATAATGAGTTAAGTCATCACTTTGCTGATGAAACAGGTTAGACTAAAAGCATTTTCTGGTAATTGCTATCTACTGAAGACAGCAATAGCTATCTACTGAAGATAGCAATCGCTATCTACTGAAGATAGCAAGCGCTATCTAATGAAGATAGCAATTGCTATCTAATGAAGATAGCAATCGCTATCTACTGAAGATAGCAATAGCTATCTACTGAAGATAGCAATAGCTATCTACTGAAGATAGCAATCACTATCTATAAATGAAGATAGCAATCACTATGATAGCAATCGCCATCTACTAAAGATAGCAATCCACTACAAATGTGTTGGTCTTTTGTAAAGATACAGGCAATGAAACCCATCAAATTTTAGGTCTACTGCGGATACAAGAATATGACTGATTAAGTCGTCTACTGAAGATATCAATGTTACAAATATCCCACTGGATGTGTAACACCAAACCAAATCACTCTGAACTCAGATTTGGAATCCTCAACAATCATATATTAAGAATGGTGAAGGGTAACAATCATTAAATCATAATAACAATCACATAGACATCATGGAATATTATCCATTGAATTTAACCCTGAAGCATTGGAGAATGAAACAAAGGTCCTTGTAACAACATTCACTAACTTAAACTTTAAGTCATCTACTGAAGATAGCAATGTTACAAAATATCCCACTGGTTATATAACACCAAAACCAAACCACTCTTCCAAGATCTCATTGATGTCATATTTAGACATCTTAACAATCATCCATCGAGAAAGGTGAAGGGTAACTATTATTAACTCATAATGTCGATCACAGAATAATATCCATTAAAATTAACACTGAAGTATTAAAGAATGAAACAAAGATCCTCATGGCAACATTCACTAACTAATCTATACAAGTACAATACTATTAATAATAACCAAAGCCATTTTAAACATTAACTTTCTATTCATCATACTTTTGAATCTTTATTCCGGCACTTACCAAACACTACAAGTACTACATGACATTTAATAGACGGAAGCTTGCCGTAAGCCGCCGTCTCACTCTGCGGCGATCATCCAATCAAAGAACTATCCACACAGGAAAATCACACAAAATATAAAGTGATGTTTACTTAGAGAAGTTCAAAGTACAACATATTCTTTCTTCCAATACACAGAGGATCATATTACCAGGTCTGCACTTTTGAGCGAGATTTGAATTCACTATAATACTCTCCAGAGCAAAAACCATCACAAACACACAATCGTCAATAAAATATCACAGATAACAAAAAGAGCATTAACACAGATTTGATATCAAAACATGTATTATAACTTAAAACCAACTCTTTTTATATTCTTTAATAAGTTGAAATGAACAGAGGTCTTGTTCCACCTGTCCATTACATAAAGCTATCATCAATGTTTTCCTGGTGTTATTGTGAGCCTTTCCTGTATTGCTAACATTTAATCAATGATAGAGCAATACAGCGGATGAACGGCATGAAGCATCTAAGCCAACGATATCGAGGACATTAACAGGGAACAGTTCAATAATGCTCTATTTAACCACATTTTCATTCTCTAGTCCCTTGTCATCTTGTAACATGTAAGGCAATATGCATTGGTGGGTATGTCTAGAGTTCTGTAATGTACATACACACATCAAGAATGGCTCATAAAATGCAAGTTTTAGGAGAGGTGTTTCAATATTTAATCACCATTATGGTGAAATGTAGGGTTTTCAGTTTTGTATTAAAGGGTTTGAAACTCTTTGTTGAAATCCCCAGTGCACGAATAAAAAGTAGCATATGTAGATTATTGGGATTCAAGGAACTCCAAAGATTGTTTAAACTTTATGCATGAACTATCTCCAGTTTACAACAGCTTGCTGAAATCAGTGAAACTAACTGGCAACTCTAGTAGAAGATCTTCTAGAAACACTGATTTCAGCAACATCTCACACACCATCACCCACTGAGGAAGGAACCAGTTGGTTCTGAAATATTTGGGAAAATAACCTGGTGAGTGCAGTTGAAAGTTTTAATCTTTTTACTTCTTTTATGCATAAAGTTCCTCAAGTAAGAACAGATTTTGCTTTCAGGTCTCTTTCAACTTTTGGGTACCTCCTCAATCAATTGTTTGTATGTTTTATAAATTGAATGGAATTAAGTTGAATTGATTCTGAATTGAATTGAACAATATTATTAGCATATTTTTGTTGGCATATTCCATAGCATCCAGGTCCCCTCTCTCAATCACACATTCACCTGCTTAGTGGGCAATCACCTTAAGAAAAATTGAAAGACAAAGTGTTGTCCTTTCTGGCCCCTTTCCCTAGCCTGCTAACTAGTAAAATCCTAGCTGCACCCATTATACTCATGACTTGAAGATTAGCAGTTATATCCCCATCATGGGTCTTAAAATCAAGGATCCACTGCATTATAATCAATCAGAACACACAGCTATTATACGACAACATTGATTGCTGGGACGTGAGATGGTTTATAGAGGGTTATAGGCAAGAGACATCAGCCGGCAACATGGCTTTTCCGAGGGAAGCAAGACATGATTGTTTCTTACTTCCTTCACTTCCAAGCATTTAAAAGAGAAGCTGGTTGCAAACTTTTTGCAAACTACATGGCTTGAGTTTATTTTAAGAATTGTTCGAAAGCACCAGAAAAACAAACAAACAAACAAAAATTGCTAGTATGCAGCAATTGGTTAATGACATGAATACTGCATCATGATACTCCGGTCAGTAACTGTTCATCTCATGTTTCAGGGCTAATGGACACTAACCACTTGCCTTGTTGTGACTTAAACCTTTTAATCAATCTACCTAACTTCATCATCAGTATATTAGTCAAATCAATGTGTTGTTCTCCAGAGGAACTTTTAAAAGCCAATAAACACATACTCATATTGTTAAATTAATGTGTCTTTGTCAACTTAATTACTGTTTGGAACTGCATTTTATAATCACATTCACACACACAACACCAGTACAGTTCAATTTTAGAAACTTTCCAATACTTGCAATCTACTATCCAGGTCAGAGTAGTATGCATCCAATCATCAGCTCATGTTTCTAGTTAGTGTACATTAGCAATAAACCATGTCGTGACTTGTAGATGAGCATCAATATATCAACTGTCTATCAGAATGCGACTCTGACACAGATTAGTTGGTAACAAGTGTGCTATCTACTGAAGATAGCAAATCTTATACATTTCACACACACAACACCAGAACGGTTCAATTTCCAATACTTGCAATCTACTAACCAGGTCATAGTAGCATGCATCCAATCATCAACTCATGTTTCTAGTTAAGTGTACACTAGCAATCAACCATGTCGTGACTTGTAGATTAGCACATATCTATCAGAATGCAACTCTGACACAGATTAGTTAGAAAGAAGTGTGCTATCTTCTGAAGATAGCAACACTTTTAATACTATATTCTGCAGGAAACAATCACACAATTGTAATCTCTGGTAATACTACTGCAATCTACCACCAATACAAGATGATCTGTGGCCCCACCTACATCATCCGGAGAATGGATTTTCCCCTAGTATGAGGAACTACCAACATGATATATTGGAATATCATCTTAAATTCCTTATTCGCTATAGCATTCTTAGATTGATTTTCACAGAAAGTTGTTTAACATCTCGTCAAATATTACATAATTGTGTTGCTTTAATTTCACATTGACCTCTTGTGCACAACACATTGCTCCAGTTTTGTCTATATTGTGACATCCAAAAATGATTTTATGCAACTCACATGTCAGATTATTAACTCATAAAGTGTCATAATGCAGAAACAATATTGACTATAATATGGTACATCAAATTTCATTATCTGATATTTTTATATCATAAAGGTAGTTATTGTAGGCCCTAAATGCTTTTATTATTATCATGAGTTTTACATAATACAGTGGAAAACAAGCAAGGAGCCAGAAGTTGGTGCTGGTTTCATGTTTGGAGGTTGGATTTATAATTTGAAACAATGGATTAATCAAGTCAAGCAACCATGTGAATAAACACTCAGTTTCACTCAAAAAACCTGAAACTGGTGAGAAAAATCTGAAAAAGCACATGAATGCAGGCCAAAAAGCCCCAAAACGGACTAAAAATAAATAAAAAATGTAGCAATTTGGACCAAAAAAAACCTGAATTCAGGCTAAAACATGAAAAGTGGCATCTCTGACAGTATAGATAAAACCTGTAAAATGCAACATTGAATATCAAAGAATCTCAAGGGACAGGGGAAAACAAATAAACATGCTAAAATAGCATAGCATAAATAACATAATTCAAGCCTAAATCTGGAAATGCTGTTACCTAATTTTGCCCTTGGCTCTGTCTTTGTAAGCAGTGAAGTGCTAGTGAGATAGCAACATTGAATTTTATTCCAATATTTTAAACAGACACATGTAATATAGATGGAAGTACAAGATACACCAACATTTTCCCTCTTGCCAACACCTGTGCCTACAGGTCGTGTGAATTCAGCATTAGATGACAAAATAAAGAAGTTTGAAATGAAAATATTGTTGACGCAAGCCAATTCCACACAAAAACATCCAATAGAGAACAATCATGCGGCATACTGGTCAGTGGCTCTCGAGATATATCAAATTACCATCAGAATATATATATTGGCAATGTTATTTATGAAGAATTAATTTGACAAATGTGTTAATGCTAAACTATTAATAGATCATTCGTTGACATGTTTAATGCGAACCACAGCTAACTGTACTATTAGTTTATTAGTTCATGAGTAGGCCCTTTCATCGTCTTATGAAAATATCTCGAGTATCTCCGATGTGACACCTAATGCAGCATACGCAGCATTAGGTTTATACAGTGTTCTAAGAAGCGTTAACTTGAGCCATCTTAGGTTAGAAAGCCATGTGCCCTAGGTGAGGCAGGTGGTCAGACAAGCAATGTTTTCAATATCTGTCTATAGCCTATATATTTACACTGCACTTGGGAAACTCTGACATCAAATAAACATAAGGCAGTGAATCCTGTGTTACAAGGTTGTTGCTGTCTCCCTGTTTATAGGCACTGGGACTAATCGTACATCAGAAAAATACAAGGAACCTTACCTTGGGGTCTTAGGTGATTATAATGCATTTATCTTGTTTAAGATCTTGTAGCTTAAATTTTTTTGTTATAACACTCAGAGTGTCAAGATACCTCTATTGCCTTACAAATATACATCCACTTAACCCTTGAGCTACAAAGGTTGAAGACCTTGGTAGGCAACAGAGAGACATTAAAAAAAAGAAAATGCTCAATAGACCATTTCCTGCCCCCATCTCCCTTGAAGTCTTCCCTCCGCTTAAATACATTCTTTAGGATCATTCATTCTCTGTTCATATACTTAATGTATTTAACGAGATATCTCCACTTAATTATCTGACTTTAAGCACAAGGATAACATTTCGCTAATCAATCACTCAAATGTTTATGGCAACAATTTAAAGATGACCATATAATACAACAGTGAATTTGTCTCAACTTTGCTTTGGCAAATAAGGGTGTAAGAATAAAGTGTTAATGTTAGAGACCAAATGTGTGATGCACAGAGTATCTGCTATTACACTTGGACACTCAGGTTTGGGGATAAACAACATTAGCATCTGACAGCAGCAAAGTTAAATATACTTATCAAAATAATGCATCAGGCTATAATAATAGATAGAAATGAACAAGGAAAAAGTGCCTTATTAAAGTTCCCATTCCATATAGCTTTTGTTAAAAGAAAAATAGCAAAAGGAGGAATGAGCATTGTCAAATAACTGCACAAATTACTGCTCCGGCTAATGTCATTACTTTCTGTATTGCCCATACTAACATCATTACCATCGAGTCATTCTGACATTCATTCTGTGCTAAATATAACTTAATTAGACTAAATATGGCAACACACCATAATTGCATTACTCTAGACTTGATTCAATCTTATTAGAGAATAAGGCAAAAAAAAAAAAGGTTTGTCTCAAAGCTTGCGCGCGCATTTGTAAAATCATGAGATTTGAAAAAAAAGAAATGCAAAATTTTGTTTATTTCAACAACAAAATTTTTTTACTTTTTTCCGGAAAAATTTGGCGAAAATTTTTCTCAAAATACCATAAAAATAAGTCGGGAATTAAAAATGAAAAAAAATTGCATTTCGCATTTGTTATCAAACCACTCGTGAGGTTTGAGACAAACATTTTTGGGGGGCCTAATATATGTGTGATGCAACAAACATTGGGCTTGAATCAAGACTTGTACACACCCAGAGGGAGCACGGATGCAACACACCTCCCATAAATCGGCAAAACATCTGCTTTGCCTGTAAAAAAATAGCAAAATTGAGCCAAAAGTGTCAAAATTTTACATAAATATACCCAAAATCATGAATTTTCTGTGAAATTTGTCTCAAAAATTGGCTCCAAAAATCAAGTGTAATGGGGGTAACGGTTTGCTTTCAGCTAGAATGGAAATTTCACTTTAAAAGGTCTGCATTTTAAAAATCCGCACTCCCTCAAAAAATAAACCCTAGCTACAGGCCTGTACCCTTCAATTAGCATTTAGATAGTATTAAAATCAACCATCCATTCAGATGAGTACAAAAAACTGTGTATATCTCCAACAAGCCTGTCAATTTCTATACAACTTCTATTGCCCAACGATAATCTGTAACAGGCCCCCAGTTACAAACAGTATAACAAGCCTTGTGTATTGCTTCAGCCACTGTAGACTACACAATGCTTACAGCAATGCCATTATAGGTACATAAAGCCGGTTCCATCATGTTTTTGAACCATACTTATATCAAATTATTCTCAAGTTACTGCACATTGAAAACATAAAGAACTTGGTAGAACAACAGTAAGCCATTTCTCCCAGCTTTCAAATGAGACATGACAGGTCTGACCTGACACTCAGTGAAAACATGTTCATCTTGGCATCCATGTAAATTGTATTTATCTAAGGTCTTGTGACATCATATAGGGGATGTGAAGTATGTTTCAATCACCTGGTAATTTCCCCCTTGTTTTGGTGTGAGACTGTGAGAGACACATCACCATTTGCTCGTACTAGGAAGAGTCTATGTATCCTATTGCAAGTGTAGTGCAAAAATGAATGATAGCTTTCTCATTTCTCTGATTCTTGAATCCATAAGGTGCCTTTCTTCACAAAATCAAGAATAAAAGATACCAACTTCTTTATGTTTCCTATATCATCAAGATTTTTTTTTCCAGTTTTTAAATTAAAATATGGTTTATTGATAAGCAAAAATTCAAATTTCTGAACGGCCTCTTTTTTAATGATCTTCATATTTGTAACAATTTGTGGCACTGTATGGATGGAAGCCTATACATAACCCACAAAATTGAGGAATCTGTTTCTTTCTGAGAAAAACAATTCAATGGTTTCTTAACTTGTTTCTATTATATTGAAAACCATATAAAACAAGAAGTTACAAGGTATAAAAGAGATACATACTTTTACTTTAGCATTAAAGAACAATTGTGGTCCTGCTTCAGGATATACAGTAGCATCAATCTGCATGTTTCTACTGGGGAACGGTTGGCGGGTAATGTGGTTTAGTTTAGAGTGTTACCGGTTAATGTGCTCAGTGGAAACAGATCGGTTCAGAGTAATGCGGTGTGGACACCCAGCAACCGTGATCCACCTCATGAGGTAGACCATGTGGTGTGACACCTGATATTTCTGTCAGTGGAAACACAACAGTTAACGGTTGCTGGGTGTTGAACTTCTTCATTTTATGTATCACATCGTGAACTTAAAAGCAGCTTGGGGGTCAGAAAAATATTTTCAGTACTTTTAAGCATCAGTAGAAACGTCCTGGTTGTTGCCTGAAACGGATTGTGGGTTACCAGGTAATACCGGGTAAAAATACAGAGTGCTCAGTGTAAACACACAGATTTGAGACCAGCATGCAAGACAGTTGGTATCATAGATGCCCGACAGCAAAAGTCAACAGATCAAGTGTAAAAGAGAAAGGAAGATTTTGTTTTCTCATTTAGCCTTTTATCAATATTCTTTCAAGATCTTTTAAGACACTTTAATCCTAAACTTAAACCCTCACTGACTAATATTACACTATTTCCGAATACATCTATAAAACGCTGAGTCAATTTGTTCCCCTACCACATGCGTTATTTGATTTCTACTTTGTTCTTTACCATGATATTAATGACTTCTATTCCCAGTGGGTGTTTCTCATGATTTTTATATCAATTTCAATTTCTTTGTCTCATTGCACAGGCAGCAAATTTAAGAAAACACATTAATCATTAAAAAACAAATCAAATCCAAATGAAACCTTGCCAAGTTATAACTCACATCAGCCAATATAACCACCATCATGCGTACATCAAGATTATCAACAAAATGGCACACATTCAAACAGTAGAAAAAAATAAATTACTCAAGAAGCACGTCTCTCTAACAAATTGAATTCTCTGTTGTCGAAAAACAGGAATTAGAACACGGAGCAATCTCAAAACTCTTGTGGTATTTTCAGCTATCAGTCAGCCCCGGTACACCTTCATGTTTGCATAGACTCATAACCTTTCTGACATATATACCCTGTTCTCTTAAAACACTACAAATATAAAGTAGTGATGAAAGCGCAAAATTCAGCACACGTAAATGCTTCCTAAACACTAACGGATGTTCCCGGGCTCAGTCGCCGCTTTGTAAGTTGCGCACACATCCCCAAGTCAAACATACAGGTAGATTTGAAATTGAACATAGTATTAGAACTACATTATCTTGGATTATACACATTCCATGCTACCCAATCTTAGGATTTATACTTGCTTAAAAATGATAAATTTCTTGGAATAAAGCACGCTTGGTGTTTAATCTATGCCATTACGGCAAGACAATGTTGTTCAATATTTATTCATTACTAATATTCAATTGAAAAATGCAATGGTAGGCAGCAATCACAGCATTGAGTTTGTAAATCGTGTCAGGCTGTTAATTTTTTTTAAACATAGTAGTTCCTGGTGTCAACACTTGGGTAAAAATTTGCACTAGGTAATATTCTTAGAGTCTAGCTAGAAAGGCGAGTGCTTCAGATCACATGGCTGCTCTTAGGTCTTTCCTACCAATTTTTAAAACATTCAGTTCCTGGTGTCAATACTTGGCATAAAAATGTGCACTAGCTAATATTGTTAGGGTCTATCTTATTAAGTGCTTCAGATCACACGGCTTAGTTTGAATCGTGTAAAAAGCATCTCAGAGTCAACTTTCTTGCAAATGATCTTTATTCAAATTTTCAGCAAATTTGAAACTACATTGTACAATTCTAGGCAATGAATGGTTTGGGGAAAAATTGTTAATGTACAAACATGAATGGTGGTACACTATATCACTTTGTAAATCTAAGTGTCTTGCTAAATCCAGCTTCCAGCAGCTTTCCCCTACTTTTCCCCATTCAACATTCAGCATATAACATTTCTAACATGAGTGTAGAAAGTGTCGACTACATGTGCAACTCCAACAGTTCTAGCCATCTTGAAAACTTCTGTTGCCACATTTTTGGGTACAAAACGTGACATTCACAACATGGTGAGAAAGTACAGATAAAGTGCTTTTACAGTATGCGTCTAGGTGCATTAGTAAATAGCAGGTTGCTTGCTGTAATAAGATTGGCAGGTCAACACAGTTAGCCTAGATTTCATCTCATAAAATTACATACAAATCTGGAAATGTTCCAATTATGGCAGAGTGGCTTTATTGATTTTGATTAGCCTGTAGGGACGTATTTGTAGGAATTACATTAGTTTTATTTAAAACTATCCTTTCTAAAAAATAAGAGGTTTAACAGTTGCCACTTTTTTAAATATCATGTCTCCAGTAGATAGCAATGAGTTGCTCATGTTACAAGCTGTATCTTCAATCCTGACAATCCAAATGGTTTTTGGCTATCGGAGAGCAGTGCATCCCCGACGGTAGACATGGGTGTTTGCTGGCCTTGCCAAAGGAAGCATGCACATATATGACCTTAGGTGATTGCACATCATGTGGGGATAAATACATGCGCAGTAGTTTCACTTTGTTAGATTTGGCATGGTTAGGGTTAGTATAGGCCTCAATAAGGGAAAACAGAGGCCAATTAACCCTAACCCTCAAAGTGGTTTTTGGCTATCAGAGGAGAAAGAAGGAAAGAAAAAGGAGAAAAGAGCTTTCACTTAAAGTTTTCCCATAGTATTTACTCTTCCATCATTAATGTTCAAGTTCAAATATTGCTTCATAATAAACAAACACTGACCTAGTTAAGGATATCTTGCTTGCCTAAAGGTACCAACTTACACTAATTGAAAGCCACTAACAGATTGATTACATCAATGGCAAATTTCCACCTGTACTCTTGAAACCAAAACACTGTACATTACAACCTTTCCTCTGCTGACAATGTAATTTAAAGGTACAAAATTATACCATCTCAAATTTTCACTTCACTGTATATCATCAAAACCACCAGATCACATTTCTCAAAATCTGGTGGAGATTATAAGCAATACAATAGAACACAATACAATGCCTCAAGAATTTCTTGCAACTCTATCAAATCAACACAACTATCTTTGTCCACATCTGAAGTAAAATAAAAGCTCAGCTAAATATAACCAAACGAATTGCACTACTTCCTAATTTACACCTGTACTCCAGATACCACAACCACCACACACACTCTTTCCTCCTTATCTGAGCTAAATTAAGAGCAAACCAGCATCCAAACAGCATTGAAATGCACAAGATAGCATCAGGTAAGAAATAGGTCAAGTACTGTGCAATTATCATTACTTCTTAGCCCTGAAGGTTAAATCAATAGCTACACAGGCCTAAATATGACTTGACTGACAACAGGACCAACCGTAGTTACGCTAACCTATCATCATGTGGGTTATCTACGTAGTATTTATTATAGTCAGCCCTAGGTTGCTTGTTTTGCGCGATACAATCAGAATCGTTACAGGATAGTGAAGGGGCAAACATAATTTGAAAATTGCATGCTTGGCAACGACATCCAATCTGTTGTTTTGAGTACTTTATTTACTGTTTTGGTTTTCGGTCTCTTATTTGTAGTATTTCATAAAGTTGTGCGAACATAAGTTTTTCCACTTAAAGTGCTTGCCCTAGTGACAAATCAAGGAAATGATGATCATTATAAGCTGCATTCAATATCCATACAAAATGGCACCAGGTGGTATCATAGCAACAGGAATGATTTAAGGCAAGAATAATATGCATACCTTTTGTATCTATTGTTCTTGTGTTGAAGCGCACAATGAAGCTACATGAATTTTTACTCATGCCTTGAGCCACAACTAAAAATCTGTAGGCTATACATTGTAAAATTGATGTTCTTTTTCACAACATTCACAAAATGTTATTCATGAAACTTCTTACTTAAAATGTTTTTATACAGACAAAGTTTTGTACTTTTCAAACATTTCAAAAACATTATTCATGAAATTTCATCCATGAGATCCGCAGGTAAAGGTTGAAATTATTGAGAAATATGCTGGCAATGTCAGGTACACGACCATGATCAAGGGTTAAATTACCATTGTCTCTTTCCTATTCCATATTTCATATCAATTCTTGTGATCTATTCCGTGTTATGACCTGAAGTATACCTTTCTTTCAGTCATCATAACAGGTATTGAAGAAAGATTTAAGGGTACGCATAACATACACTATCACTTAAATGCAACACATAGTAAGTTGACTTGCCAGTTATGATGGAAAATTTGAGGTACATCTTGATTTTGTGTTGAGACCATAGGTTTGAACAATTAATTATGAAGTCTACTACAACAGATGAACTTCTGTGATAGTTAAAAAAGAGTACTCGCTAAATGTACACCGAGTGGAAAGAGTGGTAAAAAAGAGCGAGATAGTGAAATGGAGGACAACCCCTTGTTGAGTGGAAAAATTTCACCCTAAAAGGATTGAAAAAAGTACTTGGTATACTCTCAAAAGAGTGAATATTGACTAAAAAATATACTTTCTTTCATTTTAGAGTGTTTTCAACTCCTTGAAAGAGTGAAAATTTACTCTTTTATATTTAGAGAGTACAATATGTAGAACCTACCAAGCCATCAAACTAACTGCACCTCGTAACACAGATATACACATTCTACTCCTAAGTTTATGATGAGATAAAAACATCCAAGATGGTGATGAAAGCTTAACAACCATCCTTGTACAACAGCATACTTGTTGAAATCCAGGTACTTACAAATGATGTGAAATTTCCCCTTCCATAGATAGTATTGCACAAAACTGATCTTTTTTCCCAAACACAGACTAGTAGCTTACTTGGGTTGCCTAGACACAGATGCATTATATTTACAACATCTTATACCGCAAATTAGAGTTCACCACAAAACTGATTCTAGTAAACAATTCTGACCCACTTTTACCTGTTTTTTTCTGTAAAACTTGGCTACAAGGTCTTGGGTTTTTAGCATCTAATGCAAGTAACATTTGCAAATAGTGGGTCTTGATTACATTTCAATATGATTTGATACCATTAAGCCACATTACCAGTTTTACTCAAACCACCTGCCAAACATCTGAGCTAAAGACTGGTTAGGATGAGTACTAGAGTAGGCTAGACATGTAAAAATTTAATAGTACTGTAAAATAACTTAATTCAGTGAGGAATAGAATTATGTTTGAGGGAGATACTGGTTTTAATTAAATTATCTCAAAAATATGTATTTATTATTTGTGAAATCTCCTAGATCAACTGCAGAAAAATCATAAACAATTAATGGACTTTTGCCAATTGCCCTTCCACACCAAACAAATGCTGCTTCTCGCCCCTAAAGATGCATCAGCATCTCAGTGCATCTGCATTGATTTGTCCAGTTTAAAACAAGTAAAACACAGCTTTTTAAACTAAAATTAGTTTTAATTTTTTTAAATTAATTAGTTGTAAATATATTCAGTTAAAAAAACTGCCAAATACTACTTAATTCAGAAGTGTCAAAAATGACCAGCTGTCATTAGAATGCACTTGTTGCATTAGAAATTATGAACTAAACAAAGAGAGATTGGTTTGTACACAAAAGTGATGTTATGCACATAAAAGTACAAGAAGTTGCAAGTGCTTGCTAATGCATCAGTTTCAACATAAACAGCAACAAACACTCCCTTCAAATACAGGTAACAGTATAAGCAGCAGTGTAGGATCAGGGGTAGATAGCTATATACAACCTGTATACTGCATACTATGCTATCAGTGGTAGATAACAACACACACTAATCACCATAAATAATGTGCTAGCAGGTAGATAGCAACAAACACAAACACAATATTGTGATATCAGAAGTAGATAGCAATGCAAACTGTACCAATGCATATTGCGCTATCAGAGGTAGATAGCAATACAAAATGTACAATGCACATTGTGCTATCAGGGGTAGACAGCAATTCAAACTGTACCAATGCATATTGTGCTACCAGGGGTAGATAGCAGAACAAATTGTGCTATCAGGAGTAGATAGCAATACAAACTACACAATGCACATTGTGCTATCAGGGGTAGATAGCAATACAAACTGTACCAATACACATTGCACTATCAGGAGTAGATAGCGATGCCAACTGTAATAATACATATTGTGCTATCAGGAGTAGATAGCAATGCAAACTGTACTAATACATATTGTGCTATCAGGAGTAGATAGCAAATTGCTATACAAATTGTACCAATGCATATTGCGCTATCAGGTAGCAATTCACACTAAACATTGCATATTGCGCCATCAAGGGTAATCAACAACACTTGACTATCGAATACTCCTGTCTTCGGGAAAGAGCTTGTCAAACAAAAAACTCAAACAATATGAAAACTCTAATCAAGACTACTCTGTAGTAGCTCACAACTGTTTGTTTTGTTTCTCAACAGATGTATTACTACAAACACTATCTACACGTATGATGTCAGTCCAAATACACAACACATACAAGCCTTTGTTTGCTATCCATCTATTCTGTACTCATGAGCTATGCAATTTCCCAATGATTTCCTCCAGCTACTACTACACCATTCTAGCTTATCACATATCTATTGCTCTACACACACCCCATAGGTGCAATGTACACAAGTCACATTAGACATTCAGCACATATAACCCTGATTTCTTATAGGGTCTAGCATGTTTGTTATTTCAACAAGTGATTGTAAAAATACAAGGCCAAATTAAATTGAGGTGAACCAATACTCCATAGTTTTTCATACTGTGCTATTCCAGTTGAAATTCTTACACCCCCTATGGAAGACATGACCTCAATCTGCCACACAGGGAGTGCGAGTTTCAAGTGGGGTTACCTGAATGGGTGACTCCAGTTGAAATCTACACACCTGTGTGGGACACTAAGGTTATGTCTTACATAGGGGGTGTATGAATTGACTGGAATAGCCCATTATTCTAATACTTACGAGAGGAAATCAAGTACAAGAGAAAAAAAGTAACATTTACTAATAATTTTTAACATGAGGCAACTGAAGGAAACTTGGGGGAAAATTGTGATGGGGAAATTGCCCTTTCCCTGGGTCAACACTATTTGCCAGACCAAACACCTGGGGGTCTTACTGGAAATGTGGGTACAGGAATGTGCAGCAGATTCGGGGTGCTTTTTCAGGCTTTTTTGGTATAATTTTGGGATCACCATTTTCAAAAAATTGGTTTAGGCAGGGTTCTTTTTAAAGAATGTTTTTCAAAAAAATCTGGAAATGGTACAGATTTCTCATGTTGTTAGTTTTTGTTGTTTTGGGGTTGTTTTTTTGTGCAAAATATGCAAGATTTTTCCAAAATTGGGCAATTTAACATATTTTGAACAGAAATATTCCAAAGTTAGTATATTTTGGGGTTTCTTTTTGGTATATTATTTGGTTATGTTTTCAGAATCACAGCCACACATCCAATTCAAAATTAAGAACCCCCTGGGACCAGACATCAACCCTATCAACCAAACTTAGTCTTGACATCTTCCTCATCCAAAACTTCATTTCAAATTCACATCTACATTATTCCATAAAACTTTTATTAGTCCTTCAATGCATCACTCAGACAGACATGCCTATATTGATTTCCACATATCAACCATTTCTTAAATCAATACCTATAATTTTATGGCACTATAATGTGCTATTTTGAATACAAATAGCCTGTTCTATGTTCTGACACTGAGTGTCATATTTGCTGGAAGGTAGCCCATGTTGTGTATGTTAAATTGAATGTTATATATCCATTATTGGTAGAATAGTATGACGGTATGACAACAGATAGCTCCCTAGAAATATACCCATATTTAGTTTCCCAAAACTTGTATTTTCTTACAGAATCTGATATTGCAATATTTACTCTTGTGTCCTCTTTTCATACTAGATGAAGACGACCTAGATAAATTTCAAAAACTGTGATCAAATAAATGCCAGTTTTTAACAACAAAATATACATAATAAAATAAAATAAAAAATGAAATGTATACAAAATAAATATCAAATAAGCTGTCAAAGTACTTAGATGTAGCACTCAATCAGCCTAATAAAACAAACTCCATTTGGTACACTTACAAATATAATATGTGTGATGATATTGATGTGATGATGATGTGTGATGCATTGCTATCTACTGCTGATAGCACAGCATATATTCTACATTGTGTATGCCTGATAAGCACAATATGCCTTTTACAGTATTTGTTGCTACCTACCCCTGATAGCACTGTATGCATGGTATACTGTACATTGCTATCTACTGCTGATAGCACAATATATATTCTACATTGTGCAATGCTATCTATGCCTGATAACCACAATATGCATTTTACAGTTTTTGTTGTATCTACCCCTGATAGGCTGTATGCATGGTACCATGTGTATGTTTCTACCTACTCCTGATACATCATTATGTATGGTATAGTGTAAGTATTGCTATCTACCTCAGATAGCACAGTATGTATGGATCAATGTGTGTAAAGTGATATCCACCCTACAATCATGTGTTACTGTATACCTCTGAAATGAAAGGTACTATGTGTGCCAAACAGGGAAGTTTACATTATGGTATGATAGACACAAACACCTGCTAGCAATGTAATTGTTGGTGCTAGTTTTGTCTTATTTGGTTGTTGTGTTGACATAGTTGGTTGAGTTGGTGTTTTGCTTTGATTTTTGTTTTGTTTTATAGGGAGTTCTTATCACAATAGCAATTAGAAATGTTTGGAATTTACCTGCCACATTTGAAAAATCACAAACGGTTTTAACTGACAGAAAAATACAGCAAAATATCACTAGAGGAATGGAAGAATAATATACAAACTGAAATTAAACTTGAAAGTTTACAGACAATAAGTTGGTCTGAAACTTCAAATTGGCATGACAACATCACTGGTCAGAAAAAAGAAACATTTCTATAGACAAATGATTAAGACATTCAAAAATAAGGCCCAAAATATACATGTTGCACTTCTGATCTACTATAAGTATCGTTATCATAGTTTTAGCATTAACAAATAATGCAATTTTTACAATCATGTACAAATTTGCCATGAATCTTCATATCCATACATCTATAATTATTGGGTTCAAAACTTGTTGAATATTATACTTTTCATAGTCATAAAGCTATCTTTACAATATATTTTAGGCCTTGAAGACATGCAAACAAGATTTTTAAAATCTTATTTTTAAGTAACTTTTCAAAAGGAATTCCCTTACTACTGATATACAGCATTCACAGTTGTCTACTACGTGTGAGGTTGAAAGTAATCCGTTCGGCCTATCCTGGTAGTACTCTCTTGTCTGTACCGCCATCATGGTTCACACAGCGCCCTCTATTGGCACAATGCATAGCTGATTGAACACACACAATAATAATTGAAGTTGCTGCTTACTACCGTCACATCCAGAAAGAAATGTTAGCCATAAGATTTTGTTGTACAACATAAAAAACTACAGTTGGTTGCGTTGATACAAATAAACTGGAAGACGTTGAATGTACATCGTTAGAAACAGAAGCTTTTAGAGTGGAGCTGCCACTTGCATCCAAAATGTAAAATTATATAAAAATATTCAAGATAATGCTTAAGTTGATCCAAAATTATAAAAAACATGTAAAAGAAAGTTAAATTACAGTTCAGCAAAGAAGATAAATTCAAGTTATAAAACAGCAATGTATAATTGGTAATTTGTAAGCACTGTAGCATAGACAAGAATCCATAGAATTTGCACCGTAGATGACTTATCAGACTTCAATATGCACACAGCAAAAACTTATGAGTAACTTCATCAATTGGGGTTATGTTATGTATTCCACCTGTAGCATTGTCACATCAATAGTACATATATCCTACAGATAGAGCTAGGCACAAATTGTAGTTAAGTTGTTGCATGGGATCCATACATACACACATTACGCACACATCCAAGGCTGTGAGACATTCATCCGTAATCGTCAAAATCACAATGCCATAAGACAAGGAAACTTTCCCGCTTCGTACACTCACATTGAATCCCAATCATCCATAATGAGCCTCTCAACCAATGGCATCGTAGTTCCCAACTCTACGTGTTGCATAGTCTTCCATCGATCAGTGACGACATCCTTCTCGTGTTAATATTCCATCATTGCAGGTGGCATTGGCCCTCCTTGGGTCATTCAAGTAGTTATACAGAGCCACACTGATATCAACTCTGTTGCTTGGTGTCTGTCACACTGAGTTACATTATTCCAGTGCACGCTGCCAATGAGCATATCTGCGTGTTTGGTTCAAAACTCACAAGCCTTACACTGCGGTGAAATAAAAGTGAGCCCTCTTGAGGACAAAAATTGAAATGTGATGTTAGACTTTGTTCCAGATCTTTGATATAGCTGGTGATAATTGAATTGAGATGCCTGATTAATTTTGTTCTGTTGGCTTTAAATGGTTATCAAATTTTTACATAGACTTGTTACAATTAAATGAGGTAAACAGCATTTGGTATAAGTATAGATTACCATGATGTCATAGATCACCATTCTCATATACAGTACTCAAGACTCTTAAAAGACACATTTCACTTACTTCAATAAGACCTTACACATCATTATCACTTACACAAGGTGAATTTCATTTCCGCTGCTTTGTGCAGTCATCAAGTACAACACCTGTACAACATAGTAAGTGTGACATTTAACAAGACAATACATTTAAATGGGCAGATGTTTGCATCAAAATGCAGTATGATCAAGCAACAAATAAATCAAGCAAGTAAGCAACCAAGCTTCACATCATACACAAAAATGTACATTAAATGTTCAATAAGCATACTTCTTTTCCCCTCCTCCTCTCTCCTTTCTTCCTCTTTCTCTCCTCTTCCTGCTTTCCTCTACTCAGTATTATTAATCTAAAGTGGAAAATGTTTGTGGAACATTATTTTTGTGCTTTTCACACTGAACATTGCTACCATGAAAATAAAACCAAGCCAGTATGTGACACGATCTGGTCCAGAGGCCAAAGGAAGCAGTTTTGAAAATTAAGTTATGAAAATTTACCTTATACAAACATTAGGCTATCATCAGGTGGTGGTCGCCGTGCATCCTCTAAATTCAGTAAATTTTCATCGTCAACCGTGTAATTGAATGGGATTATTTTGAAATTTTAAAACGCTTGAAATATCACAAACAAATAGGCCTATGTTAATAAAAAATATAAATACAAGCTAAAACCGTTGGGGTTCGATAATGAACCCCACAAAACTAACCGAGTATACTGAAAATGCCATACGGCCAGGCGGTTTCACAAGTTGCCGGCTCTATCATGCCACTCGCCGCCTGGCTATCATATACTGAAAACACCAAATGTCTAGCATACTTGGTTCTAAAGTTACGAAGTTTTGTGATGTCTACTTTCTTATGTATTTTATTGGTTTTTTTACTCCATATTTTTCCCTTTCTTTCAATTTCAAATTTGCCACTGTTAGCCGCCATGGACAAGATCGTGCAACATTATGTTCTTTTATGTACAGCTCTACGTAAGAAAACTCATCAAACTCTCAAATTTAAGAATAAGCTAAATAGTTCAAAATTGTCAAAGCGCAAAAAATTGCCCCTGCCAAAAATGTTTTAAATTTTTAAAAATTTTGGATTTATAAAGCGCCTTTCTCCAGATCTTAGAGGACTCAAAGCGCTGTAATTTCGCTGCAATGGTGAATCATCACAATCACGTCGCATCAACTAAATTACAACTTTATACATCTTTGTCTTCTCTCCATTGAACTACCACTGATCATATTATATATTTAGACATTTCTCATGGGTATGATACCCATTTTATCTTTGAAGATTCTTATCCTGTAACTAACAACAGGAAATATTTATATTCCAATCCTACTGAGTGAGTGCGGCCATTTTGCAGTCCGCTTTGCAAACACAAGATAGCAATATCAACACGTGGTATCCTGTTTTAAGCTACTTGAGACTATTTTGACATTTACCAACCAAGAATATATGCAGTGAATCTCTGTATTATGAATGGATTATGAAATATCAAATTAGGTGACTACTCTTATTAACTGTCCAAACATCATGTAGGTGTTTCATTAGGGAGTTGTTTTATTTTCTTGATTTAGTACTTCTGTGTAATATGTTAAATTCAATAACTGATTTCTCTAATAATACAGCAAAAGGTTTGAATGAATAAATAGTGTTTACCATAAATAGGAAAAATACTATCAAAAACCTTCAGCAGTAGCTTACTATCTACATATTTATGTGCTCTATAGATCAAACCCCAGCTCATAAATATATAAGGCGGCACTAAATCAAATTTGAGGGCACACTTTCCTTTTTTCTAGCACTCACAATCACTATAGTTACTGTGAGTGTCATCAGGCAGCCTGCCTTTAAATGTCAATCAAAGATGCTTGTAATTTATCAAGATGGAGTACTGCCGTGATTTATTTGTCTAATTCTAGATTTATCATATAGGGTGAACCAAAAGAATGTTAATAAGAAGTTGAGATATTCCCCACCTAATATCCTAGCAACTGCCCATCATCAGGATTCAATTGCAGAACCTCACATAACAAAGGTGAGTTGTCTAACTGTGCCATATTACTATTCTTTGGGTGATTAGAAATATTTGGATCTTTATTTTGTCTTAAAAGGTTATGTTACAATTCCAATATTGCATATTCCAGGAAGAATGGTAATTGATTTATAGTTATAAAATCTTGATTAATAATACCATATGGTCCTTTAGATACTTCTCAAACCAATATGTGATGCGATCCAGCTAAAGGAGTCTGATGTCGATCAAAATCAAAATTTAGTTTTCAATTTCATTACATGAGCTATTAACATAGCTGTATTTTACTACAAAACCCATCATAATTAGACTTATGGTTTCAGAGATATGGCCATTTTAGTGTTGCTCAGAACAATAAAATACAAAAGGAAGTTGGACACTATTATTGGCTATATATCTCAAAATAATATTCCCGACATCCCAATCATTTTCCTTGATCACATCACATATTTGAAACTTGATATTATTAAGTTTTATATGAACTTGTACACGGCAGGTGTCAACGCAGACAATGCTGCAAAATGGTGACACCGACTCATGCCATAATCAATCAAAGGTATTATAATCTATACATCGTAATCATATGAGAAATAAAAATCAAAGAGAATGCTTAATGATTAAGAAGAAAAAAATACACCTTAAAATATTCCAACGAAATAGGAAACTATGCCTACAGGAAATGCGGGATAAGGTGAAGTCGCAATCCCAAAATCTGCTATCTGGCAACATAGTTTTAGCAAGTAAATTTACTTCTTGTGTGTGTATGTAGGTCGGTTCATCTCGGCTCTACATGGAAGACACTTGTAGCATTATACATAATGGATGACATTTAATTATCACCTTGTCTTGACTTGCAACTTGCACTAATAATGTACAACCTGTAATTATGTACCCAATTCATTACCAAATACACCAGACCACACAACGATTAGCAATATGAGTTCAAAAACCAGGACACTTCTCAAATCCATCATCATTTTCTATTTATTTGGAGATCTACTGTTGGATTAGGACACTTGGAAAGACTGTCCCTCTTTGAGAAATGAGGTTCTGGACTTTTAAAAGACAAGAATTAGAATCTTGTACAGTGGCGTACCGTGGCCGCACCTACCCCGGGGGGCTGAAGGATATTCAATTTTGCCGCCTTCCTCAACAGCCCGAAAAGGTTGACCCAAAAAATTTTTCGATCGTTTGAAAAAGTGAAGAGCAAAAAAAAAAAAAAGGATTATAAGCACTAGCGCCCTAAAAGCAACACATTTTCATGTATAGTACAATTTTTTCTAAATTTTTATACTTATCAAAAACTTTCCGCCTTTTTCTTTTTACTAATTCTTTTTGCCGCCTTCTTCTTCTGGCGCCTTCGTTTGCCGCCCTTCTTCTTCCGCCCCTTCGTTTTGGTGCCCCGCTTTTACCGGGGCTGGCGCCCAAAGCCCCCCAAAAAATACGCGCATGTTGTAGTTTTAATTGGCCCACAAGTATTAAAGAATGATTAAATGACTGAATTCTTTCAACTACATTTATATAATAGAAATGATAAATCCAAAGATACACATATCAAATAGCAGGATGTATGGTCTTGTGCAACATTTTTCCATCCGAAAGCTACAAGACTACAGCTGCGGGCCTCAACTTCGCAAATGCCAAGACTTAAATATAGTAATAGATAAATACCATCTTGGATGTGAGTAAACATTTAAGCAAATTTGAAATCTAATATTCACTGCTAGACTTGATTTGCTCAGTAAATCATGCCTATGACTATCAGCATGCCTGTGACTATCAGCATGTTTGAACATATAACATATATTCCATCTCAGTAGTTAAAGGTGCAAAACTTGAACCAAACCAAAAACTTATTATATATCCTGCCACAATCCTTCAGCACCTGCCAATGTGCTATTCCATATAAAATCCACACTACCCTGTGGAAGATTTAGCTATAAAAGTCAATTTGAAATAGCATAGACAATTGGGTAACTTCTTCAGTTGTGGAAGATATTGGTAAAGCCAAAATACAGGTGGAGTATGTATTTCAAAATGATTAACACCGACCAATTGCATTTGAAAAACATACTCCCCCTGTGGAATATATTTCCAAAATCTTCCACAGGGGGAGTGTGGATTCCAACTGGAATAGCCTAATGCATGTATCCCGATTACTGCATAAAATAGAAGATCATAGAAAAATCTGTTGTTGTTTTTTTGTTGTTGTTTTTTTGTAATTATTATTCATTTGTAAATATTTGAACCAGATGGCTCCAAGACCAGCCAGAGCATTTTATGATCAACTTTAAGCCATGCTTAAACTTAGCGGCAAGAACTGGAATCAAGACTAACCACAGATATTACAGGTAAAAGTGAACAACCCTCTTCCTCAGTCAATGTGATAAAGCAATGGTCAAACAGGAAAGAGCTTAGAAAAGACTAGTCCTACACTTAAATGTACAAGTGATAAACCATGACCATTTGCCAATGGCAAAAGCATGGTTATTGGAATGAGAGCTTGGATTAAGTCTACCTTGAGGCTTGTTGGAGCAGAATGTGAAGAACTCTGTTCCTTGGCCGATGGCTATGTGATGGCCATTGAAGCCAAGCTCTTGATTTGTCATGCACTACTGAAGCACATCCCCTACAGGCCATGTCAAGTTGGTAATACCTATAACGCTGTTAATCAATCCAGAACACATGGTTCCAAGGCAATTTCGTTGTTTTCAAATCATTTTTTTGAATAATCAAAAATCAAGCGTAAGGCAGACAGATTTCATCATTCAATTCATCTATTTACGTGACTTTGCATAAGATACAGGATAAAAATAGGTAATTATTAGATTGCCTTGAATTCAATTTGTTCAAAATCACAGCATCTAGTTTGAGATGAGCAAGCCATGCAGCCGGCCAGGTGAAACATGAGACAGAAATGACCAATGTGGCCAGGTAAGTCTCTCTGGCCCACTTATTTACAGCGTACAATATCGTGTTACAGTCTTGTCTGCAACTTGTTTACTTCAGTATTAAAGATAATGAAATGAAGAAGTATGACCTGTTACTGCAGCAAGATTGCAGTGAAACACTGTCATCTTACAACTCATCATGCTCATGCTGGCTACAAAAAGATAATTTTGTATTTAAGGTGACGAAAACAACCCTGCTCTACAAGCCCGACTGACCCAGATTTACTGTTTTGTAATGTGTATTTTTTTAATGCAAGTAAAAAATCTGTTTTTTGGACCAAAGTAGCTTGCTTTTGACTGAAATTTGTTGACAAAACAGAATATTTTATGTGTTTGCAAAACTTTAGATTTTTCCAGCTTTTGGTTATTTTTAGGGCCATTTAGCCTCTTCCATGAAATAAAATCCAGAACGGCAGACCCAATTTGTTGGAAAGACCGCTCATAGAACAGTGGGTGTTTTTTGTTGCCTAAGCTAAATGTTTATTTCAATTTTAAACCAGTAGGGTTGGTATGGATGGCTCCAGATAAATGAGTTAACTTTGTATTCAAATCTTTGTAAGCATACTCCATTAGACAGAGAGAAGCACTTTGCAGACAGGTGCATGTTCATGCTCGCTACTATTACCCTAGTCATGTGCAAATAGCTATTCAAGTGCAAACATACTACCCAAATGTTTCCTTCAAATCAGATGCAGGGAAATATCTCAAGGTCACAATATGGAATAGATACAGAATCCCTTCACACAGACTCACAGACATCACCAATATCAAGGTCAAAGTTCGTTGCACACTCCATCCAAGAATAAAGACTTTTCACATTGACAAACATTTCAAATTGGCAAAAAAGTAAAAATGCTCAGATGAAGCAGTATAATTGGCAACATAGAATAATTATGATAATTTGTTACATTCCTTGGGAATTTTAACCATAATTTTAAAGGCGTCTGAAATCTTGGTGACGTACACGTTCAAATACATGGCTACATCCAAACATGATACCCATGTTAATAGTATACATGTCAGGTTTATGGTGTGAAGTAATTACATGTATGACAGGTAAGCCAGTCTTGGCACTGTAAACAGAGGTAGCTTAAACTAGATGGTAATTCAATGGTTTTCATACACACATTGGTATTGACACTGATTACCCACCTCATTCCTTGTAAAAGTGATATTTAATCTGCTCTTTTCTTACATGAAAAGGCTTACAATTTTCAACAAACCATAATCTGTGTTGTGAGAGTACACTTGTATTAGTTTCCCAATAATTTGTTGTCTATCTGATATGGAATCATACCAAGACATACTCATACCTTCCTTAAACATACATCACTCCCATTTTCATGTTAGATACTTTTATGGGGATGGTGCCAATATCTCATAATTCAACATTCATGGAGGATCACAGGATCACAGGCTTTTAATTCCAACAATTATTGTTCAATTTTCTTTGCCAACTTCTTGATCTTCTTCAACCTGCTCATTCAGAGGATCATACATGTACAAGTAAGTAACTCCTCTGTTCTACCAAGTACCATGAGGTACAGATGATAATTCCCAAAGAGTAAGTGGAATAGTGTGGAACAAGACATGCTTCCTAAAGAAAGTGTGTGAAAAGCAGAAAGCAGCACCATTTTGTAAATTATCATCTGTTCAATGATTCTCACACATTTCTTGTGCTGGGTGCCAATTATTGGGCCGCGAATGTAGTCGAGGAAGCTGCTCCATATCAGTGCATTTTGCTGTTGTGTCAGTTGGACAACTACTTGGTTACTGGTATGTGTTTAGAGTAGAGTATTGAGACAATCCTGTGTGTAATTTTGGTTAATTTTGATGGACAAGATTTTAAGATACGACCTTGTGAAAAATTATAAGTTTCTTTGGTAACAATTTGAACACATTCTATCATGTGGATCACTCAAAACAAATATTGGCCCTATTTGGAAATATAAATATAACAAGCGATAATGTTTGGGTTCTGTGAAGTATGGCTGTACAGAGGGCAGCAGATAGAAGTAACACAGGAGGCAAACCACTTCTTTATCAAAATATACAGCCTTATGTCTGCAATGGGCTTTCCATTTAAAATCCACACTACCCCTGTGGAAGATTTTGGAAATATCTCCCACAGGGGGAGTATGAATTTCAAATGGAATGAACACTTTAGGCACCTCCATTTGAATTTCATACACCCTCTGAGAAAGATTCAACCTGAATATTCCACTGAGGGAGGGTGGGTTTCAAATGGAGCTGCTAATGTGTTCATTCCATTTGAAATCCATCTCCCCTGTGGAAGATATTTCAAAATCTTCCACAGAAAATAGTGTGGATTTTAAATGGAATAATAATACAATCATCATGACACCTTCAAATATAATCAAATTGAATCCTGCTGTCCCCCTTTTCCTGTTTTCCATATCA
Organism: Amphiura filiformis; assembly: GCF_039555335.1. NCBI lineage: Eukaryota > Metazoa > Echinodermata > Ophiuroidea > Amphilepidida > Amphiuridae > Amphiura > Amphiura filiformis. Next base: position 80,430,713 of record NC_092628.1, read on the forward strand.
AGTGAGTGGAATAATTTGGTTCATATCACAAACTAACCTATCATCATTATTGTGACATATAGATTGATATATTCTTAATGCATTTTCCCAATCAATTTCTGTGCAACACGGTGAACTGAAAAGAAAAATGCTATAAATAGTATGCTAGGTCAGCTAGTGAAAAGAGGGGGAAAGAACAAGATGAAAAAAAATCATTCAGCTTTCCCACTTGGCAACCAAATAAAATTATCTCCCTCACTCTCAAGCCTGTGGAGGATATTGGTGAGTAAATTGTATGGATTTTACCCCTCACGCTGACGCCTGTTTGGGATATTGCGAGTAAATTGTATGGATTTCAGCAGCTTCGGTATTTAATGACCCAACGATGAGCTGAATACATAGCAAAGCTTGGGGCTTACTTCTGATATATGTGCATCCTTATGGCTGTATAGGTACTTTGGTTTCAATAACCGAGTGTTATGAATTTGAGAAACACAGAATCCAATTCTAAATGTCGAAACTATGGTACCGGTACACAGGTAGTTATCAAAGGCTGATATGGTAAAAATTTCAAAATTCCTCAGACGAACAATATAATACAAAATATTTCCAAAACTAGAATTGTAATTCATCAGGTAGTAGCAGTGTATCAAGGACAGAACACAAAAGCCTAGGCCCTAGTGAATTGCTCTGCATATATATCCGCGATTCAAATTGGTAATTACAATTTTTTTCCTTCAAACTTTGTTGGCTTGCAAAATGTCAACAGATTTAGGAATATTTTCTTCAGAATCAGTACAACCATCTGCTTTCAAATAAGTAGGGTGGTGTGTGATATTAAGATAAGTTCTTGAGATTAGCTCAATGCCATATTGACAGCTCAGTGCCAGAAGTGGGTAAGTGCAATAGCTGCCATGTGTAGCTGCCATGTGTAGATGAGTACAATATACCCTGTGCGAATTGCCAAATGTTCACAGAGCAGCTATTGTACTTAACCACTTCTGGCACTGAGCAGTCGATATGAGGTATATGATATCTGAAAATTAAATGTCTTAATTTTCGTGTCACAAAACCCATATTCACTAGATTAGAATACCTACGTATAACAATATGTGCAAAATTTGAGAAAATAAAGAAATATCCTAAGCAATAAAACATGCTTACAATATGCTGAAATTTCTTTTTTTACACAACTTTTACTCAGATTATCATGATTATTGATTTCACCATATTGCAGAAAACAAAAATATAATCTACAAAGGAAATCAAACACTTATGTGTTTCTCTCAAAATCAATTTTAGTGTCAACCAACTTATTTTGCTGCATACGTCACATATTTTTAGAAGGGGAAAAAATCGACACTTTTGCGCGCTGAAATTCACATCCAGCGGATAAGAACATTCAATAACTGATTTGAGATGGTTGATGCAGATAAGGGAGTGGGTGTATGTCTGTGCATTGAGCAATATACAATTGGTATGTACTTAGCTACGTGCGGATGCATCAAGCCTGTCTTGACTTAATTGTGTTTGAAAAAACATGAAATCAATGAATCCAGAATGACATTAACTAAGCAAGGAATATACGAGGAAGAATACTGATTTTTAAAAGCCTTCTAAGTCATTGCAAGCAAAATCCACCATACCGTATTGGATTGATATGCACAGAAACCAAATGGGACCGATCACAAGGAAATGAAAGAGGGGCAAAAGATAAATGTTTGGTGTAAACTGGAATTTTTTCTGAAGTGATACAAACACAAAATGTCCTTTCTCATCAGTTGTATCAATGAAATCAGGAAGTTATGATTTAACTTGTGAAATGTAGCCACTCATTCATTGCCAAACACTAATCCTGAACTTTTGGCAAAAATGGCAAAAATCAGGATTTCCTGATAAATCAGGAAAAGTGGCATCTCTGGGAAAAGCTTTGGACATGAAAGAAGAGTATTAATATCAAGGTATGTGTCTTTGCAAAGGAAAGATATTTTGAATTTCCCATTCACATATTTTGGCCTCAAGCACAAAATTACCCTTGTTGACATCCTTCTCATTGACACACATTGATACACACATATAGTGTTACTTGCATTGTTTTTCTGTAACACCCACAAGTGATTTGATATTGAGTATTTCAAAGAGACAGTGCCTTAAGGTATCTACGTCATCAGAAAACATTAAACTCTGATGTAATTTGTTCCAAATTAACTACTGAATTATTTGGTATAAATATGTGTGTAGGTAATAAAATAAACAGAAATTCTTAAGCACCAAATGTAAAATAATCTCTTAGCGCTATATGAGAAAACAATTTACGAACAACATATTAAATGAAAAGAGAATACTAAGTAAGATTAGATTAAACACCACAGGTGATATAAATTAACTATTACACACAATAAAAAATTCTATCACCATACGGGCAAGATTAGAACAAAAATGTGTGGGGACGTACTCATTTTTGAACTACAAGTACTTTTAAAGCAGCATTTTCCCTATCTATCTATGACGAAAATGACAAAATACTACCCTCCACTTCGTAGAGAAAATTTATTAAATTTTGTGACTATACTCTTGGCTCTTGATGAAAAAGTCTTAATATATGCACATATAACACAAAGTGCTTTATTGGCATAATTAGAATTGGTTTAAATTCACGACATGCCTTCAGTTTTCATGAATTTAGATCAGCAAGCAGTAAGAATGGAAGCTTACCGGATGCAGAGCAAAACAAACCTGGTATTTACTATTCTGCCTCCGTACAAATATGTAGCCATATTGATTGGATTGAAATTGTTTTCATGCATAATTTTAAAAATTATTGTAATAAATATGCTGAATTATACTAATAATAATCCTATAAACATCATTAACATGCACGGAAGACACAAAGCTTGATGCTAGTGTACTATTATGACATTTAGAGAAATTTGTTCAATATAAAAAATTGTTTAAGGCTCTATTAATATTCTTAAATCATAACAAAAGCAGCGCCATTGGGAGAAATACAGATTAAATCTGTTTATTGAATGACCTCATAACAACAAATGCAAAGCAATTTGATTGAAAACCAAAACCAACAACAAAATTCAGTGATGATAATTAAAGTCCAGATTTGCAATAGTTTGATCAGCTCGTAATCGGAGGGCCTTATGACAATGCGGATAAATATCAATATATTTTATTTCGAGAATTGTCATGTGAAATGTCACCAGAAGTATCACAAATTATTAATTCAAGTCCTATACTTTGTCTACGTTATTTAACATGCAAAATATAGACCAGACAGGTCAACTATATCACTCTTAACATCAGTTTACTTTTCAGCACAGTGGTACTAACCTAACAATTCCCGCCGATTACGAGCTGATCAAACTATACACTAGGATCCCAAACATTCTCACCTAATAGTGCATAGTTCTTTAACCCCAATACATTTGTACATTCATTGAATGACCTTTGAAACTTCGGGCACAAAAACTCATACTCTGCAACTTGAGGTCAACTTTTGCACTATGATTGTTTAATTGAGGTTACTGGACTATGCCATTGGGATGAGTCCATTGTGGTCCACAGTGATAGGTTAGAGAAGTACTCCACAGATGAGTTTGTTTGTGTGCAGATAGAGAGATATGATGGAGACTCAAAGACTGGCAACAAAAACCAAACATCTTCTCTAGGCTAACTTATTGATGGCCTCACAGGAAAAACGGCTCAAAACAGAGCATGAAAGCCAACTATGATATTGGACAACTAAATCTGTAGGAGTGTGATAATACAATCATCTGGCAAATTGTTGGCACCAGCGATGATTTACCCACGCATATGCAATTTTAAGGGTGAGGGAGAGAGAGATGATGTTTGATCAAGTGAAATCTTGACCTTGTACATATTTTATTTTTATCTTGTAACTTGTATTCAATAAAAAATATTGTTCTCTATGCAATCTGCTAGGAATGAGACGAACAACACCCCCACCTAAGACTTACATACAATATATTTAATCTTAAGCTTCAATGTCCACTCGACAACTTATGGCATAGTGCTCAATGCATTAAGTCGAGAGATTCAAAGGCTGTCAGCTAGAATTTGACCGATTTGACTGAACATGTGTTGTTGAGTTGTTTCTTCTGTGTTTTTTCCCAACAGTTATGTGTACAAACTATTATGCATCCTCATCACCAAGAGTATTATGTAATACCACTTACGTTGCTAGCTCATGGGACATGAGAGGGAAAAGTTTTTGACAAGGGCACCTGTATCCCTTCATTCCTCAACACCTGTTGTCTCACTGGGAACATTTTAAATGGGTGAGAAGGATTACTTGCTCAGTTTTGGGTGCTTTGTTTTCATTTACAAAAGCTACTGAAGTACCCGAAGGAACAAATATCAAAACCCCAAGCATTTGACCTTGAAAACTAGAAGAAATCAAGCTATAAACCAGGTACATACCACTACAAATCTCTGGTACCTTGATATAGAAGGAAAACAACCCATTTTCCATATATATTCCACCACATAGCCAACAAGTTATTAATAGTTGGATCCTAGGGTTATCTACCGGAAGTCAGTTTGACCAAAATACAGTAAGCGTTGCATAACACAGGAGATGGATATATAACTTCTGAGCAGCTCACCAGCTGTATCTATTGTTATGAAAAATACACCTTATTACCTTGTCAGAAGGAATTTCGTTCAAACTGACTTCCAGCATAGAAACCTGTTGATTTATTTTACAACATTTCCAATGAAAACAAAGACACTTACCTATATATAGAACACATCAATAGTAGATCATCCAGTCATATGAAATGAAACAGAATAATGAATAAAAGGTTAGCTCTAGGACTATATCATTTATACGTAAAATACAAAATAGCACTCCAACTATAGCTATCTTCAGTAAATAACTGTCTTTTGTAGATAGCTATCTTCAGTAGATAGCTATCATCAGAAGATATCTATCTTCAGTTAGGTATCTTCTGTAGATAACTATCTTCAGTAGAGAGCTAGCTATAGCTATCTTCAGAAGATAGCTATCTTCAGTAGATAGTTGTCTCAGCAAATACAAAACATTTTACAGAAAACATGCATATGGTATATTTGTGAATATTCTGAATCATCCAGGTATATAGATAAATTAAAGATTAAATATCAAACTGTTCAGATGAACAGTTTGATATTTAATCTTTTATTTGTATATGGTATATGGTATAAAACATCAATATTGGTAAACAAAATTATTGGTAAACTACAGCAACTGCATATGCTGTAGAAAATTTCACATTGCTGTGGATCACTATTATGGCACTATTGAGGGACAGAACTATATGGAACAGCGTTTATGATAAACCAATGCAACCAGAATTAACTCCAGATTAATTTCAGAAGGCAGGATTTTTTTTTGAAGATTTATAAAGTCTACTTTGAGTTAAATGTCAATATCAAATTTTAATACTTTGACATAAAATTTGTATTATATCGCGAATTTCAAAAAATCTAAATTATTTGATATCAGAAGGACATTTCTCGTATTCAGAATGTAATTTTGTGTGTCTAATCATGATGTGCTCTCAGGTCCAATAGAAAATACTGTGCAAATGTTGCTATCTTTTAAATACAAATCATACATAATGTTTAAGACAAAACATTTGAAGGGTGAAAAGAACTGAATCATTTATATCTTTTCATATTTTAGTGGTCATTGTGTTCTTGCATTAACATACCATTATTATTTTTTTATTAGGAAGCCTATTTATTCATTCTCCTAAAACACAATCTGATGAAGTGTATATAGAATATTTAAGTGTGTGTGTGTTTATTTGCTCTCGTCTGCTTGTTTAACTTTTAGACAACTTAAGTGGCCGGTGACCCAACTTTGCACAGTATTTTTTTGTGGGACCTGAGAGCACATCAGACACACCAAATTGGTGTGTCTGATATCTTTGGTCCCACAAAAAATCTGTGAAAATGTTGCTATCCGAGCCCCTAAATACTTTGACAAAATACTAGTCTGCATCACATTGGCAAGGACAACACATTTAAATTACAGGTACAAGTCTACATTATACTTGTCAGAGAAAATTGTCCTGGTTGTTGTATGATGAATGGTACAGAGTAACACAACACCAGATTGTCACTTTATATTCTACCAAACTTGAAGATGATCAGTCTTAAAGAATTCAAGCTCCCACATATAATGTCTCTATATAGAAAAGCATAAAGATATGACTAGACGGGGAATCACAGGTAGGCAGAAAGGTGTATGAAATGCAGGAGGGAGAGAAAGGGAAGGCTGTTATTCTCTGGTATAAACAACCTATCTGTATATCTTGCATCATGAAATGACAGAGAGCATCTTTTCTTGGCAGTTTTTAAACCAATTGAATTATATTTGAAGGCAACCTTTTCCCAAAACAATTTAGTATTTTGTGGCTGAGCATGCATTAACTATGACAGGCAGACGGAGGGAGGATAGGGAAAAACAAAAAAGCATCGTGCCACACTAAGTAATATCCCCTGAAGACATTGCATCATGCTGGGCATTATGCTCTTCTATATTTTATAGACTGAGAGAGGGAGAAATCCAGACAGACGGACAGACCCGCAGCCAGACAGACAGCATGACAGACAGACACATCACAAACGCAATTTACACTTCAAGTCACATATTTACAGCAGAAGGAAATAAATCTGAAGTCATTCGTAATCAGATCAATAATGAATCTATATTCTCACAATACTACATGACAACTTGGGTCAACATTTTATCAAAGTCCATTTTGTGCCAGAAAAAGTAACATTTTAAATGAAGGACTGGCATTTATTAAATGCCACACAAACATAGGCTGTCAACAAAATTTGTTATGCATTATCATTGTGTTAATGTGCTCCCTATACAATGAACTTTTCTCTCGCCTTTTGGATGGTATTGCATTGATTCATATAAAAAGGGGAAGTAGGCCTACCTCAACTATCTCAACTTAATTTAGTATTCGTTATTTTTAACATCTATCATGTTTTCATCTTTTTTTCTTAATTCATTTTAATTCATCTTTGATTAATTTCATTGCTTTGCTTCCTCAAATCAAGCAATCTTCTGAATATACCTTATATGATTGACATAAGGCTGACATACCTGCAAAGAATTATCAGCTATTACTTTGATCTGTAATATAAAGTTATGTCAGCCCTCTTGCTGAAAATATTTGAAACATATTCAAGAAATTGCCTGCAACCCTTTGAAATTTAAAAGTTACCTATGTCCTACTTATATCAGTAAACCAAGTACTTTGATAATCCTGCCATTGATCCTGATATTGAACAATGTTACAAAAATGTAGGGCACTTTATTATAAATGCAATCACTGAACATGGATTCTGTTATGCATAATTTACCATTTCTATGGTACAAATATTTGCAAGTCGCTTTGAAACTCTCTATAAGCTGAACTTCTCTATTCATGATTCTAGTAATGCCTACAACCCTTTAAATTCTGCATCATGAAAGTTTCATATGCCCCACTTACATCAGCAAACATGGCACAAATGTTTGAAATTTTCTTTAACTCTATAAAATGAACTTTACTATCGTATATCTCTAATAAACACCCTCTCTAATAAACGCCTCCTCAATTTTGTTCACCCAAACTGTTCCATAAATGCTGTCAAAATACCAAAACAGTATCCATATTTTTGTAGAGGCGATCACTCATTTCACAATATCCATGACTGTGGTCGATTGACAGTGTTTACTGTACTTGTACTGTACAAATTCCTTATTGTGTGTGGAGCACAGCAGCACTGGCCGACGGTACTATCAATGTCTTACCATTACCATTGTGAAAAAAGACTTTAAATTAACGCCCCCCTTTCAAAAATGTTATGCCTCTTGGGCGTTTAATATAGTATATATGGTATTCATAAATCTAGTATTTATAAACATGTACTACAAAGCACAAATTATTGGCAATAACGCATCCAACTTGTATTTGGTATTACAATATTAACAACATACAACGGCCGAATAGATAACAAATCTAGATAGGTTACAAAAACCTGCATTAGCACATGTAACATTGTAAGACAAGAGTAAAAGACAAACAAGAACTGAACCTCTTTGATTGTAAATGAAAGATGATGTCGCCGGCTGTTTCTTTTTGAAGGTTGTATATGTGTCTGAGAAACGATGAAAATATCTCGCAGCATTGCGGAACCCAAGCCAAGGTAGCTCCAGGATTCCCTCCACAAATACAAAAAAAATTATTTATTCCACACAATGTTTGCTGCTGCTAGTTGGCATTAGGACCATGCATAATGTATCGTTTTGCTCCAAAATGTTCATTATCATTCAAGAGAAAGGCAAAGTAAGAGATGCTCTTGTTTCGCCAATACTGAGTACACTCCATGAATTCAACACATCCTGAATATCAAAGAATCTAGCAGCTATGGGTGGGTAGCTACGTGATCCACCTCCTACTTCTTTTTTTCCTCCTTTTGCACAACACGTTGAATTCAGCACCACATTTAGAAATCAATAGTAATCATCGCGCAAAGAGGATGTGATATGGTGAAGAAGACAACCACTAGCATGTATGCCAGTTTGAGTATGTGTGCCGACTACCGCAGGCTCAACAGTATAAACGACGAGGCTCTGCATGGACTACCACAGGCTTAATAAGAATACACACACACACACGGTTTGGTTCTAGCTACCAAAGGCTATGTGCTGAGTGGTATACATGCAGCAGCACCCATACATACACACTAGGGAGCTATATAAAACTTAGATGGTGGGTGAAGTCAGTTCTTATTTCCTGAAAAATAAGCCAGAGAGAGAGCCCTGTGGATGAGGCCCTGGTTTGGGAGATTGGCAATAAGACACGAATCTTGTGATAAATATGTATTGATAGTGGCTGCTTGTGGAAACATGTTAGTTTGGGTATAGAATTTATTGCGATGGCTCCAGGATTTTAAGCAAAATTTTATGATTTCAAGGTTGCTGTTTCTGAAGATTCAACTTAAGCATTGTTTCTTGTATAATAGTACTGCAAACAATCAATGTTGTGCTATAAATAGTTTATCTAAACATGATATTTTTCATTTATAATGACTGGTAATAAAAAATACAATATATTCTCCAGTAATAATTTGAAACCAACAGACAGGTAAAACCAACCAGCAATACTGCCTGGTTGCCATATTGAAACAATGTACTTGAATTGACATTCAATATTTTTCAGGAAGAGACTCAAGCTAAAACAAGTGGTTGGTCCACAACAAGCTGCAGCAATATTCGTGATGAGTGTGCCGCCGTATGCCCTTAAGCTACTCTCTTGATGAGACTTTAAGGTGTGGAATAAATTGATGCACACTTACAGACAACCTTATATAATGGCAACTTGCCTGACATACAAGTCTGATAAAGTTTGTGGATGTATTAAAGGAAAGAACATAGAACATAATGTCTGTATTGACATAGTGTCTGTAAAGTCATTCAATGTATGCACCTGCTACTAACTCTAACTTTGAATCGTAAGTCCTAATGCTAACTGAAATCATAACCTTATCATTTACAAATAACTGTTTTACTATGTCTGTAGAATTTCAGTGAATGTCTTATAATCTTTTTCAATTTGATGAAAATCACTAATTATTCTTCTAGTACCAAATCTGACCAAAGTCAGACATTTCAAAAATGAGTTATCACCATCACTAACTTGCTCAGTACACCTTGGTCTGGGGCGGACATTTTATAAATGAATTTAGAAGAGCAGCAATGACACCACTTGCATTACATTCCAGATGTTAAATCTACATCATATGCAAAATTTGAGGAAAAATGAACGAGTCAGTTTTATTTTAGAGCCATTTTTCTATAACTGGTCTTTACATGTAGCCCTATGGAGAGAGTGCCCGTTGAGGGCACTACAACCCCCATTTTAGGAACAAAAATGTGATTTTTAAAAAACTGACCCGTGCGAATTTTCTAAAATTTTCAGAGTATGTAGTATGAACATGTAGAAATATAATCAAGTAGTTGCCCTACCTGCTCTTCTCCGAAAAAATAAAAAGTCCTATACCTCAATGATAATGAAACCTAGGTGAGTACCTAAGGTTACTGATATTGAAATCCCAAAGCCACTGGCATACTTAATTTGGTTACTATGAACTTTTTACATGTCAATTTTCTAATGTTTTTATTGTTGTTCGTTCCTTATTTTTGTATATATCTCAATTTCATTATTGCCGACTTCAGTCTGATATGATAGGATCAGATCGTATCACACATTATAGTGACCAACAAAATCATGAGAGACAAGTTCTTATCATGAACTACAAGATGGTGATCAACCAACAACACAATAAAATATATATCCATTATCTTGGACTTATTCCTCATGGATACTATTAGTTATTAGGTGAAGCGGAGGTATGGTACGGGAAATTATCGTGCGCGAAGTGTCATACTGGGTGAAGCCGAAGGCTGAACCCAGTATGACACTGAGCGCATTCGATAATTCCGCACTATACCGACGCTGAACCTAATAACGAATTTATCATACCACTAAGTCATTCTAAATATTGAAATAATTACGTTTTAAACATTTTAATTCCTGCTAAATAGGAAAAATATTACAAAAAATAGATGACTGTTCCAGCGTATTACAGGTTATGCGTGCATTTTACGCGCCCGTTTACTGCGATTCGCCTTTATACGCGTACCTCGCCGTACACGCGTTTTGGGCCTTGCGAAATACGCTCTCACTGACTAGATATAAAGCGTAAAATACGCACTCACTGACTAGATACGAAAATATATCAGGTTAGCGGTGTTCTTTGATGCTTACCTTAGTGGTATGATAAAATGATATACATGGATATAAAGAATTGTTATCCATGCATATTTGTGTGACTTCTCACAAAAGAACATCCTCACCCACCCACACATTTTTCTCTCGAAAACTATCAACCTAATCTCTAGTCACAATATGGTTATGTTCCACATTATGAAAATCTCATCAAATTGCATCGAAATCTCTTTGGCTATCCCCTATATTCCCCCACATATAGATTGATATTTCATCTCCACATATCATATGACTATATTTCATCACGTAAGGCCAGTCGTGATCCATTTTCAATACTGCAAAAATCTTATCCTTACTTTTCTTATGGAGGAGTCATGTTCACAAAGGGAAATATTTGTGCGAAAGAGGATGAGGAGGTATTATGCTCAGACTATCAGGTAACAAACAGATTGGTTGCAGGAAAAAAAGTCCGCTTTTGATGAGGAATTTGCCGAATAAAAAACAGGATGCCATTCAAAACATGATTAGTATCACAAGGCTAAGAGCTGACTTTGATACATGAATTTTCTATTATAAGCAATGTGTCGGCCGTTTCCTTTTTGCTCACATTATTGTATCTGCATCGGGCTGTTCCAGTTGAAATCCTTATACCCCCAATGGAAGACATTAGTCACATGACCTTAATCATCCACACAGGGGTGAAACTTCACATGTGGAGCCACCCATTCAGGTAACCCCATTTATAATTCATACTCCCTGTGTGGGAGATTAAGGTCATATCTTCCATAGGGGTATATGGAATTCAACTGGAACAGCCCATTATTTGCAATCATAATAGCAGCTAATTTAACATAATATCATGATTAGACTGTCTGGATTACACTTTTTGTTTTTCTTATACAGCAAGTATCTCAAGCCAGTCTGAGAATTTCATTACTTACATAGAATATAATTATGTATCTAGAGGAGACAGACTGCATAGTATTTATAATAGAGTGTTCACCACATATACTATCTACTGAAGAGAACACATGAACTAATGGAATGTACTTTAGACATGCTTTCAAAATATTGTATGCTTGTCATCTACTGATGATAGCACATGAGGATTTCAAAAGCTGCAGATAATTTATCAAACTATTGAAGATAGCACATAAACTAACTGCTCAGCAAAATAAAATTGCTATCTACTGAACTGCTTAGCAAAATAAAGTTGCTATCTACTGAAGATCCTGTACATGATATTTTTCATACCAGCTACTGAGGAGAGCAACCACTATAGTTTTGCTATCTACATAACATCCTACAAACGGCATCGTCTGAAGATAGAATATGACCATGCTATCTACTGAAGATAGCACACAAGCTACTGTTGCATGTAATTCTTCTGTGGATCCTGAACAAGATATTTCACAGTATGTTATCTACTGAAGATAGCACACTGATTAAAATGTTTCTAATGCAATGCTACTTATGGAAGATCTGATATTGACCATACTATCTACTGAAGATAGCACACAAGCTATACATTGTACAACTATTAAATGTTGCATCTAATTCTTCTGTAGATCCTGAACAAGATATTTCACAGTATGTTATCTACTGAAGATAGCACACTGATTAAAATGTATCTAATGTAATGCTACTTATGGAAGATCCTACATATGATATTGACCATGCTATCTACTGAAGATAGCACACAAGCTACACATTGTACAACTATTAAATGTTGCATGTAATTCTTCTGTGGGTCCTGAACAAGATATTTCACAGTATGTTATCTACTGAAGATAGCATATGAGTTATTGATTAAAAATGTATCTAATGCAATGCTATTTATGGAAGGTCCTGCATATGATATTGACCATGCTATCTACTGAAGATAGCATACAGGCTATAGGGAGGGGCCTACATTGTACAATGATCAAATGTTGCATGTAATTCTTCTGCAGATCCTGAACAAGATATTTCACAGTATGTTATCTACTGAAGATAGCATACGAGTTATTGATTAAAAATGTATCTAATGCAATGCTATTTATGGAAGGTCCTGCATATGATATTGACCATGCTATCTACTGAAGATAGCATACAGGCTATAGGGAGAGGCCTACATCGTACAATGATCAAATGTTGCATGTAATTCTTCTGCAGATCCTGAACAAGATATTTCACAGTATGTTATCTACTGAAGATAGTATATGAGTTATTGATTAAAATGTATCTAATGTAATGCTACTTACTGAAGATATTACATTTCTCTCTACTGATGACAACAATGATCAAAATGCTATTTATCAAGGATCATACACTATGTAGGAAATAGCACATGTACAAGTATTGTGTACAATTACTATTGATAAGTATATAAGAATATATATATAAGTATCATATCTACTGAAGGAGATGGTACAGGAATGCACTTGAACAAAATTTCATTTAATAGAACCTGTCATATTTAATATTTTCACAAGGACAAAAACTCCTACTGAATTATTTCTTGAATCCCACGCATACAATCAAGAAGATTGCCCACGGCATATTAGAACTGATAAACTTAAGATGCTCAATTTACTCCAATTTGGGCATTCAAATGAAATGCCATCATGCTTTCTAACTTGTTAACTCTAAAATTGCATACCTTCTTGCGATGTTATGATACCTTAGGCAAAAATCACATATCACAATAAAAAGGATGATTAATTAGTGATGCATTGTATTCTAACATAAAAATGTTCATTCATGCATAATTGCACATCTGCTAATACTTTTGAGTGTAATACTTAGTATACTAGGTATCTGTGAATTAATTTGAAAGTTTATTCTTTTTTCTAAACAGATCGTGATTATTCAGAGGCCATCAAAGAATAGATCCTTGAAAGAACAAGAACTTTTGTATGTAAAGAGATTTCTGTTGTGTGTGCTTACACAAAATATGCATTTTTATTAAGAAAAATATACTAAAATCCTGAAGCGCTCAAGAACGAAGCATATGCCCACAATTAAAGTCATATAGTAAAATTTCACACGTCTGTCATTAATTTCACCATATTTTACTCAATAATTTAAGAACCTTGGGCATGATGAATGATGTATTGACAGTTTTATGAAAACCTTGCCAGCCTCTCAGCACATGAGTATCAATTGGAATGCAAATGAAATGTCAACATTTCAAACTTGACAACCACATTCACATATTTCCCATTCAAATCAATACAAACTTCAGTAGTAATTGTGTAGTGGTTCTTGAGCTATAGTCCTTGTCAAATAAATTCCACATCATCTGACTGCCTTTGAATCAATTTGAAATGTTAGCCTTGATGAATGACTTAGTGACAGCTTTATGAAAATCTCCCCCTCCCCCTCAACATTTTGAGTGTCAACCATGAGTGACACTTTTGAAATTTCAACATTTATATTGGTCTTTTTTTAACTGCACTGAAACAAAATGCTTAAGTGTATTCATGTATGACGATTCAGTCTGATGATTCTGAAATGGTATCAAATGAACTAAAAAATTAATTAGACATTAAAAAAATGAAGATCATTACCTCCAACAAGCATCTATACAACATACCACAAACTCTCTGAGTCAATATACTTTTCCATGTGTAGATAATGCCGTGGCATGTTTTTAACATTGTATTAAAATACCTTGCAATTTCTGTGCTCATTACATTATTATGCCACCTGAGGGCTAGCCTAGAAACAACAGACAAGGATTGCTTAACTATTATCACCAAGACAGTACGGTAGAGGAATAAGTCATCCAGTGTTGGCTAAAACAGATTGAAAACAATGCCTGCCATATATAACCCGGCTATATTTTAATATTAGAAGTTTGTAATAAAGTAGTAGTATAAAATTAGAGTGAACACCCAAAGTACATCTATTTTTTTCATAAAAGACTTAACCACTGTTATCATTACCTTAAGTGTATATCTTTATACCCGCATGCGAAGCATGAACGGGTATATTGCCATTCTATGGTTTCTTATCTATGCCCGTGGAACGGTGGCATAGATATTGTATTTGTTGTGTTTAGTCTTCTCCTCCTCCTTATCTATGCCCGTGGAGCAGTGGCATAGATATTGTATTGTTGTGTTTAGTCTTGGCTTCTCCTCCTTCTCCTTCTTAAGACCACTTCTTTGCACTCCTCTAGCTCAAGAACCAAAGAAGCCTCGGGGCCCATACTTGGTACAATGATGGCCCATGACCCCTAGATACATCCTAGGGTACCCCGACCCCAAAGGTCAAAGGTCATGGGCTACAGGGGGCAATATGTGTAAAATTTCAAACAGCTCTAGCTCAAAAACTATAGCGCCCTCAAGGTTCATACTTGGTACAATGATGGCCTATGACCCTAGAAGTATGCTATGCTAGCCTCAACCCCAGAGGTCAAAGTTCATATGCTTTAAAAAGCAAAATAGAATGCGACCGGTTAACACAGTGTATCATAATAGGTAGAATTTTGGTAGCTGCCTGTATTTGCAATGATGAAGGCTTCAAATATACGTCACGACGTACAATGGGGTTAAGAGGTTAACCGCTTAAAGGGACAAAATGTTTTGGGATTAAAGGGGTATTCTCCAGTCTGGTGGTGTTTCAGAGAGAATGAGGGTCTGATGGAGTATAAGAGAGAGTGATGGCTTGGTGGGGTATTAGAGAGAGTATGGGGCCAGCCTGGTGGAGTTTTAGAGCGAGTGAGTGTCTGGTGGAGTATAAGAGAGAGTGGGGTCTGCTGGGGTATAAGAGAGAGTGAAGGTTGGTAGGGTATTAAAGAGAGTGTGGGCCAGTCTGGTGGTGTTTTAGAGAGAGTGGGTGTATAGTGGGGTGTAAGAGAGAGTGAAGGCTTGGTGGGGTATTAGAGAGAGTGTGGGCCAGTCTGGTGGTGTTTTAGAGAGAGTGAGTGTATAGTGGGGTATAAGAGAGAGTGAAGGCTTGGTGGGGTATTAGAGAGAGTAGGGCCAGCCTGGTGGTGTTTTAGAGCGAGTGAGTGTCTGGTGGAGGTAAAGAGAGAATGAGGGTCTGGTGGGGTATTAGAGAGAGTATGGTCCAGTCTGGTGGTGTTTTAGAGCGATTGATGGTCTGATGGGGAATAAGAGAGAGTGAAGCATGGTGGGGTATTAGAGAGAGTAGGGCCAGCCTGGTGGTGTTTTAGAGCGAGTGAGTGTCTGGTGGAGTATAAGAGAGTGATGGTCTGGTGGGGTGTTAGAGAGAGAGTGTGGGCCACGGGCATAGATATTCGTGTTTGGTCAAACACAACTGTGGTTTCTAGTCCTCCTTCTCCTTCTTAAGACCACTTCTTTGCACTCCTCTAGCTCAAGAACCATAGAAGCCTAGGGGCCCATACTTGGTACAATGATGGCCCATGACCCCTAGATACATCCTAGGGTACCCCCGACCCCAAAGGTCAAAGGTCATGGTCTACATGGGACAATATGTGTAAAATTTCAAACAGCTCTAGCTCAAAAACTATAGCGCCCTCAGGGTTCATACTTGGTACAATGATGGCCTATGACCCTAGAAGTATGCTATGCTAGCCACAACCCCAGAGGTCAAAGTTCATATGCTTTAAAAAGCAAAATAGGTACGACCGGTTAACACAGTGTATCGCAATAGGTAAAATTTTGGTAGCTACCTGTATTTGCAATGATGAAGGCTTCAAATATACGTCACGACGTACAATGGGGTTAAGGGGTTAACCGCTTAAAGGGACAAAATGTTTTGGGATTAAAGGGGTATTCTCCAGTCTGGTGGTGTTTCAGAGAGAATGAGGGTCTGATGGAGTATAAGAGAGAGTGATGGCTTGGTGGGGTATTAGAGAGAGTATGGGGCCAGCCTGGTGGAGTTTTAGAGCGAGTGAGTGTCTGGTGGAGTATAAGAGAGAGTGGGGGTCTGGTGGGGTATTAGAGAGTGTGGACCTGTCTGGTGGTGTTTTAGAGAGAGTGATGGTCTGATGGGGTATAAGAGAGAGTAAAGGTTTGGTAGGGTATTAGAGATAGTGTGGGCCAGTCTGGTGGTGTTTTAGAGAGAGAGTGAGTGTATAGTGGGGTATAAGAGAGAGTGAAGGCTTGGTGGGGTATTAGAGAGAGTAGGTCCAGCCTGGTGGTGTTTTAGAGAGAGTGAGTGTCTGGTGGAGTATAGAGATAATGAGGGTCTGGTGGGGTATTAGAGAGTATGGTCCAGTATGGTGGTGTTTTAGAGCGATTGATGGTCTGATGGGGTATAAGAGAGAGTGAAGGAATGGTGGGGTATTAGAGAGAGTAGGGCCAGCCTGGTGGTGTTTTAGAGCGAGTGAGTGTCTTGTGGAGTATAAGAGAGTGATGGTCTGGTGGTGTGTTAGAGAGAGTATGGGCCACGGGCATAGATATTCGTGTTTGGTCAAACACAACTGTGGTTTCTAGTTCTCCTCCTCCTCCTCCTCCTTCTTCTTAAGACCACTTCTTTGCACTCCTCTAGCTCAAGAACCAAAGAAGCCTCGGGGCCCATACTTGGTACAATGATGGCCCATGACCCCAAGATACATCCTAGGGTACCCCCGACCCCAAAGGTCAAAGGTCATGGGCTACAGGGGGCAATATGTGTAAAATTTCAAACAGCTCTAGCTCAAAAACTCTAGCGCCCTCAGGGTTCATACTTGGTACAATGATGGCCTATGACCCTAGAAGTATGCTATGCTAGCCACAACCCCAGAGGTCAAAGTTCATATGCTTTAAAAAGCAAAATAGGTACGACCGGTTAACACAATGTATCGCAATAGGTAGCATTTTGGTAGCTACCTGTATTTGCAATGATGAAGGCTTCAAATATACGTCAAGACGTACAATGGGGTTAAGAGGTTATCCGCTTAAAGGGACACAATAGTTTGGGATTAAAGGGGTATTCTCCAGTCTGGTGGTGTTTCAGAGAGAGTGAGGTCTGATGGAGTATAAGAGAGTGGTGGCTTGGTGGGGTATTAGAGAGAGTTTGGGTCAGCCTGGTGGTGTTTTAGAGCGAGTGAGTGTCTGGTGGAGTATAAGAGAGAGTGAAGGCTTGGTGGGGTATTAGAGAGAGTATGGGTCAGCCTGTTGGTGTTTTAGAGCGAGTGAGTGTCTGGTGGATTATAAGAGAGAGTGAGGGTCTGGTGAGGTATTAGAGAGTGTGTGCGCCAATCTGGGGGTGTTTTAGAGCTAGTGAGTGTCTGGTGGAGTATAAGAGAGTGATGGCTGGGTGGGGTATTAGAGAGAGTTTGGGTCAGCCTGGTGGTGTTTTAGAGCGAGTGAGTGTCTGGTGGAGTATAAGAGAGAGTGAAGGCTTGGTGGGGTTTTAGAGAGAGTATGGGTCAGCCTGTTGGTGTTTTAGAGCGAGTGAGTGTCTGGTGGAGTATAAGAGAGTGATGGCTGGGTGGGGTATTAGAGAGAGTTTGGGTCAGCCTGGTGGTGTTTTAGAGCGAGTGAGTGTCTGGTGGAGTATAAGAGAGAGTGAAGGCTTGGTGGTGTATTAGAGAGAGTATGGGTCAGCCTGTTGGTGTTTTAGAGCGAGTGAGTGTCTGGTGGATTATAAGAGTGAGGGTCTGGTGAGGTATTAGAGAGAGTGTGCGCCAATCTGGGGGTGTTTTAGAGCTAGTGAGTGTCTGGTGGAGTATAAGAGAGAGTGATGGCTGGGTGGGGTATTAGAGAGAGTTTGGGTCAGCCTGGTGGTGTTTTAGAGCGAGTGAGTGTCTGGTGGGGTATAAATGAGAGTGAAGGCTTGGTAGGGTATTAGAGAGAGTGTGGGCCAGTCTAGTGTTATGAGCATTACATGTATATCAAATGAAAGTTTAAAACAAGGGGTTTCACATGGTGCTCACCAAGTTTTCGTTTGTAAATAGGGGAAGGGGGTTAGGTGTGGTCATCACGGGCATAGATATTCGTGTTTGGTCAAACACAACCGTGGTTTCTAGTTCTCCTTCTTCTCCTTCTCCTCCTCCATCAAACACAACATTCTGTCAAGGCTAGCGCTAAAACTACAAGGGCCACAGGGCCCATATGTGGTACACTTATGGGCCCTACCCCGTCAGATTTATCCTTTGCCCATCTTGGCCCCAGAGGTCAAGGTCACGGCCCCAGGGGCCCAAATGTAAAAATACAAAGCATGCCGTTTCTCATCAAATGAAGCAGCCTCATGGCCCTGAGTTGGTACACTGATAGCCCCAGGGGTACTCTATATATATACAAGTATACATGAGCCCCATATGTCATATATTATGGGCCCCAGGGCCCCAAATGTTAAAAAAGGGGCAACAGATTGACAAGGCTAGTGCTAAAACTATAAGGGCCCCAGGGCCCATATGTGATACACTTATGGGCCCTACCCGTGGATTTATCCTTTGCACATCTTGGCTCCAGAGGTCAAGGTCACAGGCCCCAGGGGCCCAAATGTAAAAATACAAAGCATGCTGTTTCTCATCAAATGAAGCAGCCTCAGGGCCCTGAGTTGGTACACTGATAGCTCCAGGGTACTCTATATATACAAGTATACATGAGTCCCATATGTCATATATTATGGGCCCCAGGGCCCCAAATGTTAAAATAAGGGGCAACAGATTAACAAGGCCAGCTATAAAACTACAAGGGCACTAGGGCTCATATGTGGCACATGTATGGGCCCTAAGTTGTAATGTGTCTTCTGCCCATTTTGGCCCCAGATGTTTAAGACTAGGGGCCCCAGAGGCCCAAATGTTAAAACAAAGGGCCGTCGTTTCTCAGCAAATAAAGTAGCTACAGGGTTTAGATTTGGTACACTAATAGGTCTTCAGCATTATATTGTTATACGTATATATGAACCCCATGTGTCACATAATATGGGCCCCAGGGCCCCAAACTCTAAAACATAGGGCCGGCCGTTGCCCCGAAAAAAAGCAGCTACAATGTCCAGCTTGAGTCTGCTGATAGCACTTGAGAATTATATTTCAACATATGCACATGAGCCCCATAAGTCAAATATTCTGGGCCGGGGCCCCAAATGTTAAAGCAAAGGCCCGGCCGTTTTTCATCAAATAAAGCTGCTTCAGAGCTCATAGTTTGTACACAGACTGCACCTGAGAATTATATTGTTTTATGTACATATGAGCCCCATATGTCACATAGTATGGGCCCAGGGCCCCAAACGCTAAAACATAGGGCCAGCCGTTACTCAGTAAATAAAGCAGCTACAGTGCCCAGCTTGAGTCTACTGATAGCACTTGAGAATTATACTTCAACATGTGTACAGCCTCATAAGTCAAATATTATGGGCCAGAGCCCCAAATGTTAAAAAGGGCCGTCCGTTTATCATCAAATAAAGCAGCTTCAGTGCTCGGAGTTTGTACACAGATTGCACCTGCGAATTATATTGTTAATAACACCCACCCACCCCATTCACAGACAATAGCGTAATTATAATAATATAGATGACAGAAACGTTAAGGCTGTACCAGTTAAATTACATACCCATTGGCTGTTCTATTTAATTTACATACTCCCTCTGAAATGGCCACAAAATAGGCTGTTCTATTTAATTTACATACTCCCTCTGAAATGACTGTTCCATTTAATTTACATACTCCCTCTGGAATAGCTTTCCCCTAATCAAATTGCATATTGTGAATTTCAATAGCGTATTAGGCCTATAATAATTATAGATGATGATAATTGGAAATACCATGTGTGCAGCGTTAAGGCTGTTCCATTCAATTTACATACCTTTGGCTGTTCCATTTAATTTACATACTCCCTCTGAAATGATCCCAAAATAGCTGTTCTATTTAATTTACATACTCCCTCTGAAATGGCTGTTCGATTTAATTTACATACTCCCTCTGGAATAGCTTTCTCCTAATCAAATTGCATATTGTGAATTTCAATCTATCAAATTGCATAGCTTCACTGTGAATTAGAGAGACTGACAATAAGTCCTCAGCAAATAAGGACTGTAAGTTTGTGTAAACCGATAACATGCGGGTATAGCCGTATTTGTGTACAAATATATAGCCTTCTAGTGTCTTTTATAGTTATCACTGTGTTTTGACATAGGTGAATGTACTCTATGAACAGGTGACAGGCTTTCAAGTTCTGTGGGCAAATGCTGCAGGAATCAATGCAATAGGGTGTACAGTATAAGTAAGCTTTACTAAAATTGGCAATGAATTTCATACAAAGATTTAGTTTGGTATTGTGGGCATCAACAAAATATTAATGTGGATAATTAAGTTATTGGCTATCATATTTGAATATATAACTTGGTGACTTAAAGCTTCAACACCCCACTTTTCAAACACACACCCACAAATGAGGAACAGTTTTATATTCCTTTGAATCCATGTATTATAGTTTGTCTTCATACTCATACAACACACTGCAAGTACATGAGCAGTGAATAAATGCATTACTATACACACTAAATGAATGCTCAATTCAATTCATACACAACCAGAAGAGAGTACCAAAACAAGAACAAGTGTTCTATAATTAGATATGTAGTTCCCATCAATTGTTCCAATGAAATGCTTCAACCGCAATCACGTCATATAGTTTGTTTCCCTACATCACAGCCAAACTCCCACTCTGGGCCTCTTGTCTCAACCACTCACTTATACCATATGTCTCTAACAAGATTTTCTTCTCTTAATATAACATTTAGTCACCATATTGGGTTATTTTTGTCCCTGCTTTGTGGAACTAAGATATCATACAAAGCAATGGTTAAAGATGATGGCCTAAATTCATCATGCTATTTAACATCGATTGTATGACCTTGAAGTTGAACCTCACTCTCTACTTGTGGCATTTTGTTCTGATTATTACTTTTCTGTTGATTTGTAATGCATATAAAATGAAATATGTGGATGAAGCTGCCATGAGGAAAATCCTCCTTACACATAAACAAGAATTGTATGGTAAATAAAGATGTCCCTTTCAAACATACAGGTATGGTAAATAATGAGTGTAGGTTTACAATAAGTATGTCACACTTTTTCTCACCCAACAAAGTTTCACGACCATGTGTATACCACTCATTCTACAAAATCCGGTGCCAATCCACTAAAAAAATTGAAAAAATAAAAGTTGTTCAAAAAGACCTGCTTTTTGTGTTTTTTAAGAGTAAATGTATCACTACTTTCAGATGTAAAAATTGCCAACACCACTTGCATATTTTTCTTTCAGGAAGTCATGATGTTTTTAACACCAAAACTCAATGTAATGTGAGCTACGTTACCGACTACAAAATGGGCTGGTTTTACTCAATCCAAGGTCATAAAAAGCAAACTAAAGATCACTTGAGTGAAATGTAAAACCGATTTCACCATTTCATAGAAGTTTTGAAGATGCGTAAATGAGTGTGTAACGTAGCTCAGAGTAACGTAGTTCACGGGTTTTTAATGTTTTTAATGTGATTTGCGAACGTTGGAACGTTATGTCGGTTAATTCTAATATAAATGGGGTTCGACCACTGGTAGCTTTCACATATTATTAGGAAGTACATGTAATATAAGTGCATACTATAGAATCCTGGTAGCGTAGCTCACCAATCTTAACATGGTCGGTCGAAATTTCAATGTTTACAACATTTCTAGGCCAAAAATGCTACAGCATCACAATTTTTACTGTGATTTTTAAAAACCTATAAGTGTTTCCTTTCAAAAACCGCAAATTGCATTGATACCTCTGTTTTACTTCTTTCCAATAACGTGTGTTAAAAAGGGTAGCGTAGCTCACGGCGTTTTGGTGGAAAGTGCAATTTATTTTAGAATTACACAAAGACGTTTTAATCACTAAAAAATAATGTTGATAAACAATATGATGGTGCGTTATCTAATTAAAAAACAACAAATATGTAAAGAAATCGCATTTATTCAAAGAAAATATTCAGGGTCAGATGTGACACTTGAGCAGTGGAAACGCATTTTTAGCGATTTTTGAGCCTTTGCAAGGGTTAATCAGGCTGAAGAAAGCATTTAAAGTATGGACAACTATATATGTCCGTGTAGATCTCGTTGAGGTCTACCAGAAAAACAACATATTTGATGCCCTAAATGCTCGATAAAGTGTTTGTGGACCAAAGAATGGAAAAAAGGCTATTGGCACCGGATTTTGTAGAATGAGCGATACATTGACAGAATACTGACATTTTGCCTCATATGGAAGAAGGAACTTTCTCTGCATAAATATGCATATAATGTATATAAAGGTTCCTCATTATCAAACATTTTGTCTTATACCCTCATTACATTGGGGCACAAGTCGTAATCAATTTCACTACAGTTGCAATTGACTTAATTCATATTGTAAGTGTAAACAGGTTCAGGCATAATGAATCGTAATTTTTAAAAATGCCAATGATGACTTTGGTCATTAATTTCAACTGAATTTGAGTAAGTCGTCATGAATTACAACTTTTTGTTACTGAAAAAGAACACATTGTTATCACCAACCAAAAAAATGTGACTCTCCTAAATACAAATTCAGAACCGAATTCAGTGTAAACAGTAGATCCTGTGTCATATACTGGGGTACCCAAAAATGTGGTTTTGTTACATTTTGATGTGCAGCTTGGATTTCAAAACACTGTCTCTTGAGTATTCCTTCAGAAGATTCAATTCGGTCTTAAATTGAGGCTAATTTATTCTATATTACTCATGTTTTTACCCTGTTTTAAAATAATTTTTAATTATTTTCTTATGACATTTGGCATGAAATGTGCCAAGGGTGGTTGTGGATTAAGGGGAGGTGGATTAGGGGGAGGGATTCATATCGTAAATTTGAAAACCCCCATTAAAATTTCAATCTAGTAAAAAAAATGTCTAAATGAACTCCCAGACATCTAAACCAAGTAAATAAATACGGAAGGTCATTTAAAAGACTAATACTTGCTCAGGATGATTGTAAATGTGGAAAAAGAGGTGGGGTTAAATCCCACCTACTTTGTGATTGTTTTTGCCCACAATCTCTCATTTTTTAACTGATTTGCATAAAAATGGTGTTAAAATGCTCAGGAGGATGAACCACTTCAAATAAGACGTGTAGGTAAAATGTTTGAAAGATTTAATTTTTACTATGTAACACAGAGGTACCCCAGTTTGTGACACAGGACCAGTACTGAACACCCACTACAGTAATTCATTTATGCTAATTCTCTGACATAATTCAAAACACAACTTAAATGGAATATTAAATATATAAGTAAATTACATTATCCCCTCACAAAGCCAGGTGTTGAATGGTGATCACGTTTTTGCAATACTTCTAGTCTTGAAGAAAGCGCAATGAGCTATGAAAACTTATTGAGTAGTCGTGACCATGCGATGTTGTTAATGTTTTGCAGGAAAGCTAATTGAAGCTTACAGACCAAATCATGTTATTATTGACAAAATCCTGTTTCTCTTTCAAACATATGACAATTGTGCATATGAGCATGAAACCGCAAGCTTTCCTGCTAACTTGGTGCCTCTGTAGCTGACCTTGACAATTTCTTTGATGCAGATGTAACATTTGTAATGTTCTTACTGCATGTGAAATTCAATTAATGGCACAGTAAATGGGAGATTTTAATGATTTTTTTTTTCATCGGCAATATTTAAAACTAAAATTGATCAAATATATAGCTGAAAACAAATTGCTTGCACTGAAAATCTATCGCTTTTGATTTGAAGCGTGGAGAGGAAATGAGAAACAACAAATCAACCAAAACCAGTGGGACATGAGCATGATGACAAGCAAACATCTAAATCAGGTCATCTTACCCACAAAAGCAATCCAACAAATTATCAAATCATCACAAAAACTGAGATGTAAGTTGACAATCGCTAAACAAATGCACAGAGCCAGCACCACAAATGTGTTCTCATCTCAACCATACAAATTGCAAACATAACACATGATTCAGTTAACTGATTGCAAAGCTAGAAATAAATGTTTGTGTGCGTACAATTTTTGTGAAGATATTTTATTCTTAACAGACTCTAGCGATATGTTTCAATTTCGAACAAAAAAACTATGCTGCAAAATTTATGGTTCTTTCTTAATCGTAAACATTTGCTGCCGTAAAAAATGTTGCACTTTCCATTACTTTCCATGCTATTTACCAATGGGAACATTTTCCTAGACCAGGCTGACTTCAAAGCTAATTATGTCGATCAGGAGCAAATTTGTGAAGACAGCTAAAGTTCTGACATCACATCCCTCCAGACTACACTTAAAGACACCTTTGGTAGTCCCATAGGACGAACACTTCAATGCACCTCTCTTTAAATCTCGCTAGTCAGGAAATACGCTTCCTCTATCATATTTCTTCATGTAGTAGGCGCAATTCAATACAAGAGTTTTCAAAGGTTTCAAGTCAAAGTTGGCCTGGATGTTTTTTTGGGTAGTATCATATGACAATCGTAAGAGGGTTCCATAGGAAAAAGGTAAATCACTTTGGTGAAGAAAGTAATTTCAACATCTATTCTATTCCATTCTATTTCTATTCCTAATTTATTACATGTCAAGCACCTTCCATTAAGGTGAGCATCTCAAGGCACCACTGTTCATTATTGGAAGTCAGAAGGAGGGCACTTCTTCAATGAGCTGTGACACCTGTTATATCTGTACAATCAGGAGAACATCCTACTCTTTTTATAACTGACTGCTAGCTCTATGTGTTAATATATATAGCTCATTGCACATGGGACCAATAGGTGAACAGCCTCTCTAAATGGCCTCTCCAAATGACAGTACTCTAATGGCTGATTTACCCAATTCAGTGTATATATACGAGCATATATTGACATGACTATTATAAATTCCAGCTACTGTGACACCTTGTGATGTCATGCTGGACAAATTCCATTCACTATTAAAGGAGGTTTGTGTGCATGAATGGAATGGAGCAAATAGATCTTCAAATCTACAAGGAATTGAACAGTGCACCTCTCATCCTCGCTCTCATCAAACCACTCTAATACCTCTGTGAAAGTGACAGGTGTCATTGAAGTGAAACAGAATAACAGACTAGAAACATACCAAAAATGCTTCCTTTCACATTATATAATTTATTAACATTCTCATTTTTAATGAAGCAACAATGTGATACATTGGCCAAACAACATTAAAAACACCATCAATTTTGATGTTGAACTCAATTTTTGATACTGCTACAAGACAACAACAGGTAACACTGACATATCTAGGTTGGTCAAGGATGCTCTCTTTATAATGTTACAATAAAACCAGAATACAATAATTGCCTTGACAAGACACAGGCACAACTAATCAATCCTTTAACTGTGAGCACAATTCCCAGCCAACATCGTCCGTTTTGTCGTAAGGAAAGGTTAATTAGATTGGCCATGTTTACCTGGCTTGATTTAATTAGATTCCGTAGGTATGGGCAAAACAACATAGCCACATACGATTGACACGGGAGTGAGAGAAATTGATGACTCTTTTGTCGATTCAAATAACATTTATTTACCCTACTCAATCACAGGAAGGTGGTTGCTGTTAATGCTTTTGCAATTACCTGCATTGCTGAAATGTCACTTGGGTGTCTCAAACGGGCCACAAAATTTACACACAAGTATTGAACCAATGTTAAGCATACCTGCAACTTTTAACACTTGCTAAAAATGTAATATGGTCATCAAATTTTAAAATTCTGTTTCTTTTTCACAAAATTGAACAACTTTAATTGTATTATTCGCAATTGACCACCACAAGCAGAAGGTTTAACACCACAAAAACAAGACTTTAATTTAAAAGGTTAACAATGAAGGAGAAGGATAGATATAGGTTGGACACTTTGTTTGAAACCAAATCCATCAAAACACGTTTGCAGTGAATCGCCCTGTTATAGCCCATGTCAATCCACCAGGGTCATAGTTAGGTTAAAAATATTGTGGTGACTATCAAGAATTGGTGCACCCAAAATAAGGTTTGGATCAGATGTTATAAAGAAATACATTACAAATTACTTGAAAATTGGGACAGCCATAGCTGTCCCGTCTCCCCACTTGTTACAACCCTGCAATCTACACACTATCAAAGCATTGTAAAGGGATGCAAACTTTAGCCAACCTCACTCTTGTTTTTCTCTACAAACCTCAAGAGATATCACAGCACTACCAAATGCTCAAGTCACCAAATTACTCAAAAATTGGTGTAGCCATAGCTGTCCCGTCTCCCTACTTGTTACAGTCCTGCAATCTACACACTATCAAAGAATTGTAAAGGGGTGTAAACTTTAGCCAACCTAACACATAATCAATCACTCCTCAACCTCAAGAGATATCACAGTACTACCAAATGCTCAAGTCATCAGTTAGGTAAGTGGTGCATGTTCATATAGTGTGGAAGTTTACAGATAATTTGAACAAAATTTACCACCAGCATCTCTTCTGAGTTCCTTCAAGTAAATCAATTCTTTGTCTTGGGGAACTTTCTTTAAGCATTAATAATTTACTCAGATTTGCATAATTATAATGCATTACACAAGGAACACTCTACTCCTGATTCCACAAAATTGTGCAAGAAATTGTTACCCAATAAAAAAGTTTATAAAGAATTAACCAAATTTGATAAGGGCATTCTGTGATGCAAATCACTATTTTTGTATAACATAATATTAGAATTCCTTGTTTTGTTTTGATTTTCTTGTTGATAAAATCATAATTACTGTACACCTGTAGTGTACACCTGTAACACACTAATCTAAACAACCTTCATCCAAAAGCTCTATTTTTATTTCCATTCTCTGCCCACTAAGATGCCCTCACTTCTCATTACAGCGCTGCACAAAATAAATTACAAAGTATCGCTTCAATGAAAATCACATGGCGTTGTATATTGATTGATCCATGTTTCAAACAGCTAGTGACAATTTTGATCGATGGCAATATTATTCCTTGAGCAATCTTTCACGTAAGCACGCTAAGTTTGAAATCACTGCAAGGCTTGGCACATCAATAGTTTTAAAGGAAAGATTCTAGTAAATACATTTGTTAGATTTGTTAAACACAATGTAAACATTATAAATAAATGATTTATTTTGAACAAAACTAAAATTTAACTTGCCATAGACAGTTTCGCCTATCATGCACAGACTCATCGATATACCAAAATTTGAATTTTTTGCCAAATTTAACACATTTTTACAAAAAAGGATCCATCCATATACCAAAATTGGCCTCATTAAAAAAAGGGTAATTGATATACCAAAAGGCCGAAAATGAGACCCATTTTTGCGCACGTCCCCGTATGGTCATTTGTACCGAGTACCCCCCTCCCCCGCGGGTATTGAGGCAGTGATGTCAGTGCATGCTCCAGTGGGTGTAGTATTCAATTGTATATGTTGACTCAAAGAACTGTGTGTGTTTACACTCGAAATCAAAAGCGGTACATGTACACACCCAAAGTAACTGTGACAAAGTACTGACATCATTGCTTCCAGGAAGCCATAGGGACTATAAATGACTAAATGACACTTTTTGACACATCTTGCCCTTGGTAAGTACCGCTTTCCATCTGTACCCTATACCACAACTCTGGAAATCAAATAATCAGTGGACTAAAATGGCTCTCAACCCAGCTCTAACCACTCAATTAAAGTCATAACCAACTCTGAAATACTAACAAAATAAAGCGCTGTGATTTATAGTGCGCTACACACAGGCACAATGCCTAGATGTTGATCCACAAGCCTCAGCACACTTTACAGTGTTGCAGTTTTCCTTTGAATATCTCAATTTTTGGCATTTTTGACCCTCCCATTTGACACTTCAAAAAAACCCATTGGACAAATAAAAGTAAAAACAACAACCCTGATCACTCCACATGCAAAATTCATGTGAGAGTCTTCATGATTCACTTACTCAGTGCATACTCCCATCTTGTGATAATAGTTACAACTTACAGCCATCACTGAAGTTGATAGAGGGCAGCAGACATGCATTAAAGCCCATCACAGGTGGGTAATATGATTGCGTTGCAGAAATATTAAAGGGCATAGGAGTGTCCAACGTTATTCATATGCTCACAACCATACAACTGAAATTATTTTTTACTTGACCCATATAACAGGATCATGTAGCATTTGGTGACAGATCAAATCAATCGAGTATTAATATCTGGTTGTAACTGAACAGAACAAGAGCTTTAGTACTTGATCATGGTTATGATGGTTTATATTTCAGGCCCGATTTTAAGTTGACTATATAGTATCTTTACTCTTGGTGAGTAAGTGACACCAGTGCGCATTTCATTGGGCGCAGCTTTAAATTGCGATGGGTGTTCGCCCAAAGCGATGGCATACATTCACACACATTTAAAGATGCCGCATAGATGGCATGAAAAACAGCTGCCTCAATGTGTTGACATCACTCGCGGCAAGTAAAAATATTATATAATAGTAAATATTATATACAGTTCAAAGGTGCATCCCTGAATGATGCTGAAATAGGCTATGAATAAGCTAATTCGATAATTCAGAACAGAGTGCATTGTGGGTAATATTCTTGGACATTCTTGGGGATATAATAACACAATCCTCCCATAGACGGCTGTGGGAATGGACTTTGACTGATCGGAAATTCCTGTGATTTCATTTGTCATTTATAACTTTGGTACTTCCAAGGTAGGTTCTAACTATCTTTGTTTGTTATATAAAAGTTCTATGGGGAGAATCAGACCCAACAACTGGCAAAAAAAATTTAAAAAGGTTTTTTTTAAAGTGCAAAGTTCGTCACCATTGAATTACTGTGTGAGGCCTGGCTGTGAAATCCCTACAGACTTTTACCCACAATGCACTGATTTGCACTCTGTTCTGAATTATCGAACTTGCTTATTAATTGGGTTGCCATAATTGAGGATGTGTTATGTGCACTGATGCCTTTGGAAGTGAGGCACATAATAATTCACTAAGACACAGAATCTAGTAACTTACCAAGTGGTCCTTTTCCTCGTTAGCCTTCTCAAGTTTTTTGACTTCCTGACGTAGTGCTTTGTTGGTCTCCTGTACAGCTTGAAATCTGAGGCTTCCTTGATTATCACTCTGTAGAAAAAAGATAAAAACAACAAGATATATTTAGCTACATGGAGACATGCATCTACAATACGTAGCAAGCAAAATTGGTGAAAAATCTTTACCTCAGTACTACTCTATAGCATATATAAATTGCAACATAATATCACATCTAGATGCCACAAATTCTGAAATTGAGAACAAGTAATACGTTCAGCTTGATAACAGTAGAGTGTCAACAGAAGAGCCATATTACCATATACCAATTAACTCACTAATCATATTCATATTACATCTACAACATAATCAGGATAAAGAGAATGATAAAGATAGGAAAGAATGTCCTGAAAATGACCAATTTTAATCCTTCGGCAATATAGCGGGATTTGTAAAATATTTCTTGTCTAGAGCCATAGCAAGGTTGAAAAATGTGGGGCAGCCATTAAAATGTGGGGCAGCTAATATACCAATATGCACCAAACTTAAAATAATGCAATAAGGAAAAACATAACAGATTTCTCACAAAGTGGGGCGGCCATGGCCTCCCCAGCCACCCTGCTTGCTACGGCCATGTTTCTGTCATACAAGCACTTTATTTCTATAATATGTGACGTGTCATGTCAAAAGGAGACACTTTTGGGCAGGTTATGAATTTTGAGTTTTTTACATATCTTAAATATAGAGATATTTTGCTCCACAACACCGTTTTCCCCAATGAAATCGGACATTCCTAAGCGAAGATATTGAGTTCGAAAGTTATGGTATTATAAAATTGGAAATTGAGATATCGGCCTTTAAAAATATTATTGACAATGTTGAGAGTAGGAATTAACTTGACAAATGTCTCAAATACTACAAGATGGCAGTTATATTCCGGTCTGAAACTATCAGACAATATTTTTAGCATTAATAACATCACAAATTCGCAACAAACCCAAATTGTGAAAATATCACCCACCGGCAGATTTTTGGCTATTTCTCCATTTATGATCCTGCCCAAAAGTGTCTCCTTTTGACATGACACGTCACATATAATCCATGAAACATTTCCTTAGTAAAAATTGCTAGAAATTATCTTTTGCCATGCCAAAAAGGAGCTGTAAGTCTCACAACTGATCAAGTCACACAATACTAATTTCATGTTTGCTGCCCTCTTTCCCTAAAGCAATTTATTTCTACAATCTATCTACTGCCCTCTCCAATCAACAGCAACTCAAATCAGTCAAGTTCTTTCTGTCCTTCTCAACTCTTCTTCATTAAAATCTTACAGTTATTCAATTACACACAATAATAATGGGTTTGGCAATAAAAACAGCCACAAAATTCTTCCCAAAAAATATGTATCTCAAGAACCATTAATTTTAATAATATCAACTTATTTTGATACTTTTTGTCAATCTGAGTCAAAGTATCCTTCTTGCTTCCACATCATGTTTTGTTTTGTAGGTTTTTTCAATATTTTTAACCTTCAAGCATGTTCACTTATCCATCCTGTTAACTCTATATCAGTGTGTTCATCTAGGTCTTCCATCCATTGCAGCAGGCATCATGCAAGCACAAATCAATGCCTTGTAAACAGACACCAACTGCAGGTGTGCATATCGGTTACAGCGCTTCGCCGTTTGCTAATAACCATAGCAATTGATATCCCACAACATAAGGCATCTATAAAACTACACCATGATGATGATGATGCAAAGATGGATTAATTCTGTTAAAGAAGGAACAGGGATGAAACTAATCTAAAATACACACACGATTGGTCAGCAAAAACCCCTACAGGGTTTATATTGTAGCAAGTTTACCACCTGATATCTGACGTAGTACACAGTATAGATTTTCCATTTAGTTTATATTTAACTCCTAGTGTCACCTGTCGATAAGAGTTTTTTCCAATTATAAGAAAAGTTCCTGAATGACCTTAGCTGCCACACCAGTCTATAGTGTCCTACATGGGGCATCAACAAGGTTTGTATTTGGAATTAGAGATAAACGATAGGAATTTTTGTTTTTACTATACTCTACCATGTGATAGACGACAGGCAGGTCCAATATTTTGAGTAGTGGATCTTAGTCAGTTTAATACCTATAAACCTTGTTTTTCTGAAATGAACAAAACTTGTTTACCCTTTAGTTGTGTGTACTGTGATCTCGTTCGCAAATTATTATAGAACGCGCTATATACTCATGCTTAGACTAGCATATTCTGCGACGACGTGGTTGCTGCCGTATATTGTTATAGCATGCAGAAACCAATAAATTTAGCACTAACAAGCTACTAAACCACAGCCACTGATTAAGAATACAGTACAACTTGCTAAGAGTAATTTCAATAAATTGGTCAGGCTACATGATTTGTTTTGGTTTTGAAAGAGGTTATCTGATGTAGTTCAAAATTCTTAGAAACAAATCCAAAATCGATGTTACATACCTAGATTAAAAACAATTTTGTGCTAAAACTTATCACTTTCTCAAACTGAATGACCAATTCCCACACCTCGACTGCTGCTGATGGATGGAAACTTTCTTAAAACTTAAAGTAGATTTTTTATTTCAGAAAATGTAATATGTAACAAGTACTGGGAAATGTGTCTGAATACAAGAAAACTGTTGGTTATGCATCATTTATTTTAGCATGCCTTCACTGGTATCACAGCAATACTTCTAAACCTAACTATTGTTTTTGTTCCCCAAATAATTCTTTAGTGGAAGCATGAGTGGAACTGTGGGTCCATAATCTGCATATACTGCCAATAACCAAGAGACAGGCCAACAACTGCCAGGATTTCCATGATCAACAACAATCTCAAGAACCTGGACCTGCAACTGAGATTAAGAGCATCAAAACTCCATGAAATAGCCAATGACAAATTAACTTGGATAACACTGAACCTGTTATTTTTATACATTTTATATACGCATCAAAATTTTGATCTTCACAATGCAATGAACTCATTGCGCTACATCAGAATAAATATGACACTTGATTTGAAGCCATCAGATAACCATCTGAGCAGTAGAAGTTAACCGTCACATGCAGTTTATATAAAAAACCTTTACCCTTTCTTCCACCTATAAGAAACAATTGAATGAAATACATATGACAGTCCACGCCGAAAACAAAAAGCAAAAAAACATGTAGCTTTGGGATACTGGCCATGTTTGGCTGATAAAACTGATAGCGTCAGTAAACAGTGGTGAATGAAGATAGATAGTGCCTTGAGTGTTTGTGACAGGCTTTGGTTTGGCTTAAGAAGACTTTGTCCTTGTATCTAACTCATATGTAGTCTCCTAGTCCAAGATTTTACTACAGGGTAAATATGGGAAAGGATTTAACATATGTTAGCCAAAGGTGTGTCACCCATTATACTATGTCCCCTGTGATCATGCTCGAATTACATCAAGATAAAAATAAACAAAAACACTGTACGATATAAGTTGTGTTCACATTTTGAGTTACCCCCGGCGTAAACTTAAACTGAAACTGAACTTATGCTAACAACAATAACTATTCCACAAATATTTTCCCTACTCCTACGGCATATCCACACCTATAGCCTACTCCTAGCACTATGCTGATCCGTTTCCCCAAGCATTCAGTTCTGATTGGCATATACTTTGGCTACCACTGTTTCTGTGACCTTTTTCAACCATTTTTAGCTTCCGACCAAAAAAAAGTGTGTCAGGCGTAGCAGTGTTCACATTGCAAAATATGCATGGCAAAGATTAAACCTAGCTCGCTACTCCTAACTTTTGTCAGGAGTAGATCATCAGATTTTCATCTGGCGGAACTTGTGAACAATGTGAACGTAACTATAGATTTCATCTTGGAAAAGACGGAACATAATGGTGAAACATGGGTTCAGGTGCATTACAAAATGTAAAATTTAGATCCCTGAATTAGGGAATGAGCATAACCCTTTTCATGTACCTCATTCACTACACAAGAGTATATCTGTCTACTGCAAGACTGCACATGTAATATCAAGGTAGAGAATGAATATTGTGTTATGTTTCTATATATACCATTCAGAGAAGGGAAAACCTTTTACGAGCCCTTGTACATTAACCCATAGTGAAACTATATCCCACCTGCCTAAAATATTGCTTGGCACACACGAACACAGGTATAAAAAAGTTTATCATCTGTGTTGCTTTAAAGTGGCAATGGGTTACAAAAGTGAAGCTACGGATTGCAGTATTCTTAAAACAATACTACTACAGCTGAAGAACCATATAGAGATCACAAACTATGCAAATTGGCTTTGATAATGTGTTTCATATATCAAAATGAAGAAGCAAAACATGTCTTTGCATACATATTAAAGATTTGGCAGCAACATCTTTGTCAGTTTTGCAATGGTGATCCTGAGTGCTTAACAGGTATTTGACAAAAATGTTTTGACATGGTTGTTGTTCAATTGAATATATGCAATGAAGACTTGCATACATGAGTAATGCACAGATATTTTGCCACAAACGGAAATATAATTTGTGCAACACACTCACAAAATTATAGACAGAGAATATTACAAATTTTCTGATTTTACCAAGCAGAAAAAGAATACCAGATTAACCTCTGATGCATAATTTCACATTTTCAATAATACCGTAGAATGCCGTATAATTATGCCTCTATATGAGGAATTTTTTGACGAAAGAGACCTGAAGGCAGGCACCCTCCACAAACATTTTTTGGAGTTTGAGCAACTATATTACCGATACAGGCAGCTGTACAAACATGTATTATTGTAAGACCAATTTTTGTAATGTTCCTGTTGAGGGTGTCTGTCTTTCATCTCTTTCATAATTCTTTTTTTTTAAACAACTCATTTAGAGGCATATATGCTTAAACACAGACTTCTATAGGCCTATTGCCCTTTAAAGTATAATCACATTTTCCATAACACTAGAAACTTTAAAATAATGCAAAATGCCAGCTTACAATATTCTCATGCTCTGCTTATAATGAATTGGGCTGTTCAAGTTGAAATCCATACAGCCCCTATGGACGACATAACCTTAATCTTCCACATAGGGGGTGTGAATATCAAAATGGGGTTACCTGAATGGGTGACTCCCTTCCAAATCTACAACCCCTATATGGAAAATTAAGGTCTTCCATAGGTGGTGTATGGATTTCAACTGGAATAGCACAAAGCATTAAAATAGGAACACATTAATTGAATTGCCATCTCATTATTACACTACTATTAGGCATGTCCACTAAAAATTGAAGTACTTTTAAATTGATTCAGACCTAACTTATTGGATGGGAATTGATGAAAGAAACATTTTGGCGTTTAAATAATCTTAATCGGACGTTTCATTCCAGAGATATGGCCTTTCGAGTGTCACGGTTTTATATAGGGCTGCTAGAACATGTTAAAAAGTTAAAGTCCAAAAAGGAATACTAACAGAAAGTGCAACTTTAAGGTACTTTTTCTTAATGTATTTATTAACTATCTTATCTGGAACATTATATTTGCTTATAACAACATGAAAATAAGATCATCCTGAAAATTTAATCGATTTTGTTGACATACAACAAAAACTATAAGACCTCAAAACCCATGGTTTGTTTGTTGAAACCTCAAGCATGATCATAGATGGCCGCCATGGAAAATATCTCCATAGAGGAGATGAACAATAATTGCATTATTTCAAATGAAAAGCGGTAGTCTTAAACATTGTTCAATCTTTTAAGGTCAGCACATTTTATCTTCAAAAATTATTATATTTCATCATGGCATAAGTTTGGTAACATTAATCACTACCAATTTTGAGAAATTTGCTCCAACTCAAAGGTTATCTTTACTACATTGAGCAATACACTGTGTGCATGGAAGCCATGATGGTCCCCGGTTTTATACTCCCTATGAAATGGACATGGTAGTGAGAAGTGCAGGGAAGTGCATGATTTGAGATGGGTCATGTAGGCTTAAACATTCTTAAATTTCTTAACATCCTACACATTTTGTCTTCATAAATAGTTAAATTTTATGAGTATGTAAGTTTGCTTGTCTGATTCACTCCAAATTCGGAGATAATTGCGTTTGAACACCTGATGCACGGAATGGTGTCACTTCAACCTGTTGTAGTTCTCATCTCATTAAATTTTTCATTAAAAAAAGTTGATCTCTTCATGCAGGAAGGTCCTCTCTATTTACTGACCAAACAGGAAAAAGTTTGGTGAATGTTTTCTGGTGGAATCAGGAATTTCTTGAAACACCCTGATATAGGCCTACATTTGGATCAAAACAAGTATGTACGCCATTTAACATGCCTGGGATTTCTTGTATCGATCAGTTTCTCCATAGACAATACGTGTGTGAGTGCACGCACACAGTAAATGAAAAATCGTTCTAGTGGAAACTGTATTGAGAGTGGGCATCCCTACTACTATGCAATCATTTGTATGAATTAATACCATACCATTATAGAACTAGTTTACATAGATCCACCTGTTAAGAGCAACTCAATCTAAAATACATGTTCAACCAAATCATTAGAGAGCATCCAATAATATTTCCTTTAACACTATATTGACACCATAACACTTGGATTTGGGGTAATGCGATATGCAAACTCTCTGATCAATTATTAAAATCCATTGGTGGGGTTTCCCCTGAACCCATTCTAGCCTATATACGATGATGAATTACCTGCCATGGTATATCTCATGTGAGCAGAGCAGACTGATTAACCACAATATGGTCTTCATATGGCAAAATGACAGTATCTGCAATGCTGCTTACTTGCAGATATATCCTTTTTACTTGGATGACAGGAGTATTATATGCAGAATAAAACTGTCATACGATTAATACAATAGACACGCAACTCTTGTGGCTAATTAGTCCAACACTAACAACCCAATATTTCCTGTTTCTACCCGTTTTGTCCTGTATCTTTGTCAGGAATGTTTCTGTAGTTTTTGCTGAAGAGCGAGGACAAATCCGAATTTGTTTATTTTCATTAAATTTGAAATAAAAAACTTTCACAAGGGCTTTCCTTCAAGCATTTTCAACATATCTTTCAAAATTAGCTGAAGCGTTGATGATATACCTCCAGACAAAATGGGCTATTCCAGTTGAAATCCATACACCCCCTATGAAAGACATGGTCTTAATCTTCCACAGATGGAGTGCAGATTTCAAATGGAGTCACCCATTCAGGTAACCCCATTTGAAATTCACACCCCCTATGTGGGAGATTAAGGTCATGTCTTCCACAGGGGGTGTATGAATTGGAACAACCCATTTTGGAGCAGACGACACTGATTGGGTGACTCCATTTGAAATTCACACTCCCTGTGTGGAAGATTAAGGTCATGTCTTCTACAGGGGTGTATGGATTTCAACTGAAATAGCCCAATATTCCCCTTAAAACAGGGCCTCCTCAGTCTCATTCCAACTTCCCTCTAACAAGAATAGATAAGATGTTCTATGCCTTGTTCACCGTGCAAACACGGATGAACTAAAATAACCCCATACTGGAATCATATTTTATTGAATTTGATTTCAAGAGATGACATTTTAGTTGGCAAGCCCTAAATGCACCTTGTTAAAGGGGCATATCGATAAATGGATTGTATAGTGTAAAGCTGCCATGTCACACAATCAGGTGATATATCACTTTATATTGTATATCTATACAGCACCTTTAAGGAGCCATCCAAGCTAAGAAAAAGAGAAATGAAAACAGGGAAATAGCAAGACAAAATGGAATAAACTGAGAACACCCACACCCTAGATTATGAGATTTGTATTGACTACTATTCAGCTACTTGCAGGTTCCGCCATTATGCACTATGTGCGGGAGGAGAGCCTCGAACTGGCAGCATACATGAATGGGAATTGAACTAGTCATAACGTTCTGTGTAAGGTTACATAATTCTTCCTTTCATGTATGCTGCCAGTTCGAGGCTCTCCCCGCACATAGTGCATAATGGCGGAACTGCAAGTAGCGAATAATCGTGGGAGTGAGATTCTCTTTAGCTTAGGGTAGTAAATATCATAGGACAGTGTTGTATAACAGGACTACAACAACCTGTTCCTATTACCAAATATAGGCTACACTCAATTATGTGTTTACGTTTTTATCGGTCTTCTCAAATACTCAAAACGGCATTTAAGGGATGACTTCAAAAGCCAACTGGCAGTTGACCACCAACACCCTGACAGAACCAGGGGCTAGGGGTGGTTTCTACATTTTGGAACATGGTGGTTGGGTTTTAAGTCGCCCCAAATAACACATGAGACACTTCTAAATATGGAAAAGTTTTAAATGGCCACTGTCAATCTGATAAACATAGCTAGCCTAAATGCCAAAAATGTGTTCTATATATACACAGGGGAACAACTGAATTATCACCATGGTTAGTTTGCCAAGTTGAGCCTAAAGGAGTTCAGTAAATGTGCCTCAAAATACATGCCACCAAGCTACATTAGTAATGTATACAGTGCCTAAATGTCACAAATGTGTTCTATATATTCATTCTAACACAGGGCAACAACACTAACATCATGGTTATTTTACCAAGTTGAGCCTGAAGGAGTTCAGTAAATGTGCCTCCCAATACATGCCACCAAACTACATTAGTAGTAATGTATATAGAGTGCCATCAGTAAATGACATACTTACTAAACAATTCAAAGTGATAAACCAAAATCTGCCTTAAATATTAGTTGGTCAAAAGTCAATTTTAAATTCAATCTGTATCCCAATGAAGTACTTCTTAGTTAGAGTACATGACATTCATGTTGCAATGAGGATTATGAACTTCTCTACTCTCTGATGGACGATAAGAGCACAGTAATTAAATTTTGTCAACCAAACCCACACGTTTCATTGCTGCAAATTGCGACAAGAACCTTGGTCTGTAACTAGGAGGATGATGACCCTAAATGATGGTGAATATTGCCGAAGGTCATCAGTGACGAACTTACTTAAAGGAACATGCATTGATTTACAGATAAAAATATATTGCCTCTTTGCTCCACAATTCCAAGTGATAGAAAATATTATAAATTCTACGCTTTCAGATTTCAACACAATAAAAGTGTTAGTAAAGTAAAATTACTATACATGTAAATATTATATTATATATCATTACCCTGCTACAATAAATATATGTCATTTTTGTAATTTTGAGTACAAAGTACAAAATATGGTTCAAGTATGCATCAGTTACATAATCACCCTAATTATACCTGCTTATTCTCTTTAATTTGACTCATTATTATTTGTTCTTGTGCAAAGAATTGTGAATAAATGTTTAAATGCAAGCTTGAACCATATTTTGTACTTTGTTCTCAAAATTACACAAAATGAGACACATATTGAAAAAGTGCATTTCTGTGGCAGCAAGAAATTGTGGCAAAAATTATTTGCTTTTTGTTACTGCACACATCAAAGTCCCAACATACGCTCACATAAATTCACATAAGCGCACATTAGTCACACATTATGCAAAGCGCAAATAACGTATGCACCCAATGGTGTCGCCATTCTATATCAATCCAAACTGTTATGAGACTTGCCATTTCTAAGTTGAACAAAGTATAACTGGTCAGCAAATGTCACCCCACCCTATTGCAAAGTAGTTGTTGATCTGAGTCTAAAGTCACCACCAATTAACCAGCCGTGCAAAGTTCATACTGCAATTTAATTTGACATTCTGCTCAATAAGAATTTAAAAAATTATATTTTGAAATATTGTCAAGTGACTTTAGTAATTACAGTCATTCACATTTGAATGAATGAATGAAGACAATTGAAAATTTACAAAATCTCTGGAGAATGTCACTAAAAATAGTAAAATCTTCATTTGCAAACAAATACTGTGTGCTATTGATCAATGTACTCTGCTCTCTGTGAAGAGCTTTTAATAAACCAAGCCAAGGGAAGGTTGATTTGCCTTTCCAACCTGCTCTACAGCAACCATCACAATTTATTAAAAGATGTAATTATATGCTCTGCTTACACAACCATCATCAATCTGTCTGGCTCTCTGATGTCCCAAGTAATGATATAAAACATGAAATCATACGCCATGTTGACATCTTTAATGTGCTGTATACACACTCACACTCAGATCACTGCATTTGTGGTATAACATTTTCAATCTGCTAAGCAAGGCATGTTTACATGAACCAATCACTCAAGTCTACAATATTTACCTATGTCGATAGCCAATGTTTATCTTTTTGCCTTAACCATGTTAACGTAATATGATGCTGTTACCCATGTTGTAATAGGCAGTGATAAGGGTGGCGAACAACATTAGCCTAAAAATTGTCACACAAATGAGTTTTATTCATTTTGAGATACTCTGTATACACTTGCCAGAAAAATTTAAAAATTTGGGAGTAAGTATGACAACAAATCAAACAATGTCCTTTAAAATTTGAAATAGAATAATGCCTAATTACATATATCATTATTCCTGCATAACAGTCAATCCTTGTTTAAAGCAAGAAATATACTAATATAATTTTTCAATTTAAAAAGTGAGTCTCATATTGTTCACAGCTCTGTTACCCACTGGCTAAGTCTCAACAACCCGCATAAGCAGTAGCACACTAAGTGTGGTTGACATTTCTGTATTTAGACTAATGTTCAAAATCATTTCTGTGTGTTAATTTCTCTTTTGAACAATTACTTTCACTAGGTAAATTAAGAGAAGGGGGAAAATAGTGGGTGTATTATGGAGGAAATGTTGTCAATTTTGTGGGCAAAATTTTAACTCATGGACTGTTTAATGCACTATGACGAAGTACAAACTATATATACTAAGTTATTTTCAAATATTATTATCTATATTTTCACTTATACCAAATATAATTACAAAAAAATAAATAAACAATTATATGTAAATGTGAATATAATCTTGGTGCAAAATTAAGCAACCACGACGGCTGTGCTCAAATGTCATGAATGTCTATTCCCAAAGTTACCATGAGTCTATGAATTGTTTGCGGAAACCTACACAAAGGACATATCCATTATGTTATTATTCATAAATAATTTGACTTCACATACTCAGCTAGGTCTCAGTATAAAGTAGCTAAGTCACTTAGTTAAAGGTTGCTATGCACTGAGTTTCATCCTTTTTAGATAGATAAATTTCAATAGTGTAACATTTTCAAAAAGTGTAAATAAACATATGTGAAACATCTATTCCACACTGATAGCATTGTACCCGATTTTACTATCTTCAATGAAAGCACATTATGCACGACCAATACAAATTGTGTTGCTATCTACCCCTGATAGCACAATAAGCATTGTACATTGTGAGTTGCTATCTACCCCTGATAGCACAGTATGCATTGTACATTGTGAGTTGCTATCTACCCCTGATAGCACAGTATGCATTGTACATTGTGAGTTGCTATCTACCCCTGATAGCACAGTATGCATTGTACACTGTGTGTTGATATCTACCACTGTTAGCACAGTATGTATCGTAAAGTGTGTGTTGCTATCTATCCCCGCTAGCACAGTATGTAGAGTACAGTGTGTGTGTGTTGTTATCAACCACTGGTAGCACAGTATGAATGGTACATTGTGTGTTGCTTTCTACCCCTGATAGCACAGTATATATGGTATAGTGTGGGTTGCTATATATCCCTGAGAGCATGTGATGTATGGTACAGTGTGTGTTGCTACCTACCCCTTATTGCACAGTATGTATCATGGTACAGTATGTGTTGCTACCTCTGATAGCACAATAAGCATGGTACAGTGTGCGTTGCTATCTACCCCTGATAGCACAGTATGCATGGTATATTGTATGTTGCTTTCTACCCCTGATGGTACGTACAGTGTATGTTGCTTTCTACCCCAGATTGTTTTTAAAATGAAATCACCACACTTAAATTCTATTATTCTTTTTATAATACCTTACAGAATATGATCTTCTTTATCAAATCTAAATTTCAGGAATACCTCCCACATACGAAGTCATAATGTGATGCATCCAATGCATTCTTCATCCCATGCATATGAAAATCTGTGTGCCATTTTAAGTTGAACTGGGTATGTGATGCTATGCAAACAAGACTAGCTAAATTTGATACAGAAATTAGCGCACAAAGATAAACAGTATTCGGAAGATGGAGAACCATCGCATAAGCTGTAGGCTGCAAATGGAAGCTGGAGCTAAGTGCCTGGGCCTGGATCAATGCTTCTTTTTATGTGTAGGTTAGTAATGGGGAATATAGAGATAGCACTGAAGAAACCCCCTAGATTAACACAAACATTTGACTACACAGGTAAATCCATTTGCACACTTTGCGGTGACAGCGCACATTTTTAACACTACAGGAGCAATTCTTTGTTAAATGCAACCATTTAATTCCAAATTTCATACCAAGCAGTAGTGTTTGTCATTTTCAAAGACTCTAGGAATGTAGGAAAACACCTGTTTTCTTATGTGAGAAAGAGAAGAAGTTAATAGGCATAATCCTCATGAAACTCTCATATGCACATACAAGAAATCAATTTCCTTAATGATTAAATACATTTGAATTGTTGGCCAAAAATACCACTTCTGTTGGACGCAGTATATCTGAACCTCCATCTCAAGAGGGCAGGGTTAGAAACATTCTTCCAAAAATATCAAGCAATATATGCTTGAAAAATATGCAAAACTCGACCAGTATTTGACTGCCAGTTCTGTCCAGTTCCGTCCGGTTTCTTTTCATGCTTTTGTTCTAAACAATGGAAACCGGACAGAACCGGACGGAACCTGTGGTCAACCACGGTCGAGTTTTGATTTCATCCCTTAGTTTTGATTTCATCCCTTAGCGTCTTAACATCTTACCACTTCCTGTTTTCTCATACTTTTTTTATTCTTAGTTTAATGACCTTCCTCATTTTATCTGACATTTCACCATTGTCCTTATCTGGCAAGCCTTAGCCATGAAATTGTCTATCTCCAGAAAATTCAAACTATCTTGACAATTAAGACATCTCATTTCATTAAAACCTGTTTTAATACCAAGGTCTACATT
Organism: Amphiura filiformis; assembly: GCF_039555335.1. Taxonomy (NCBI): domain Eukaryota; kingdom Metazoa; phylum Echinodermata; class Ophiuroidea; order Amphilepidida; family Amphiuridae; genus Amphiura; species Amphiura filiformis. Next base: position 80,473,521 of record NC_092628.1, read on the forward strand.
TCAGTGTTCTTACCTTTTTACTACATCTAAAACCTTATCCAAATAAAGACGATCATGATGCAATAACATTAATGTTATACCATACCAGACCTCAAAAGTTAATGTGTTTGAATAAATTATATTTGTAAAAGATATAATATTAAACTAAAAATATACTAAAGCACAACAATTCCTGCCTGAAAATGGTCATATCACATTAAACAGCAGTTTGTTCCCTTTTGTTATACCAAATTCCCTCTTGCATTTGCTTCATTTTACACTCCATCTACACAAAGCTACACAAAAAACACTAAGAAAAACATCTTCACTCGCACGCATTCACAAGGTTACGATCTTGAATCGATTTGTGTAATGTACTCGTCTTTTAAATTAAGTTCCCCAAGGTCTTTGTTGTAGTGCATCTGCAATACAACTGAGTGTGGCCGGTCGCTGCAAATTTGTGGAGGTTAATCTGTGAAGACACAGTGGAGTGATTGTTGCTTAATTTTGTCAAAATAGTGTAAGGCATGTTTTAAAATAGAGAAAACATGGTCAATCAATTGTATGTGACTATTTTACACATTTTTTATTTTAAGTTACTACTTTAGACATTTAAATCTTTGGCAGGTATGAAATACATAAAGATATGTAAACCTTTTAAAATCGGATGTGCTTTCTTTTCACTTTACCAAAATGAATGCAACACATTTGCACATTGTAGATGCACCACCTTTTTAATAAGTAAATTCCTTGTTTAATTTTCAACCTCAGATCAGATGTAGATGCATATCTTTTCAATTTCAAGGAATAAATACATGACTAATTGACTTTTATAAATATATACGACAACCCTATTTCTTTTTAAGTTCATCGGTTTAATACATAAAACTTCTGTGAGGAACTGCAAAACACTTCCTTTAATCACAATTGATTTGTTCAAATTCCCCTAGCGACAATTTTTGCCACCATAAATATTGAACAAGCCACATACAGGAAACCTATTTGATTTTGTGACCACTTATTTTATCCATACAACCACAAAGGATGTCTGTTTTTTTTATTCACCAAGCCACATTAAGCCACAATTTAGTTTTGTCAACAAAAATTTGCCAATTTTAGTGAATAAATATGTTATGTGACTGAATAAAATGATTCAAGAGTCAACCCATATTCATATTGTGCATGCTGCATTTTGCTGAAACTCCTTACAAAATTGGATTATGCTTCATAAATATGCACATTGAAGCATTTGAGGTTGCAAGCTTGAAATGCATCAATTGGACAGACATCCTTTGTGTTTGTATGTATAAATAATAAGTGATCACAAAAATCAAAATGATTACCTACATGTCTAGAAATCAATGTAACAAAAACTAATTATAGAAATAATATGTCACTAATAATTTGAATGTAGAAGCATGAAATTCTACAAATTCATCCAATTCTTACAACTGTTGTATCTGACATGCCTACGTATAACTGAAGATGACACCTCAACCAATGCCCACAGGCTACCATACTTTCCTCACGTTTTTATGGAATCGTTTATACTTCCCTTCAGCATCTAGGATTTTTCCTCTAAATGATATAGTTTGCATACTTTGTAAATTTGTAGTGACAAATGAAGGTTCATTTATTATAAAGCTACGATATCATTAGAGTAACACACATCATGAAATTAAATAAAAAAACACACCTTATTTATGATAAAGCTAGGATATCATATGAGTAAAAAATATTCAGGAAAGTGAAAAAATAACACTTTTCTTCAGCACATGTGACTGCAAATTTGTTATGCTAAAATAATATCCATTTCAAAGAAGAGAAAAATGATTTCATATGTCACACAAGTCTACAGTTTAAAATGTTATATAGCTTCTATTTTTTCTTAAAAAGAAAGCATTAAGCATCTAGATGGCAGAATCGTAATGAAATACAGCCATCAGCTATCTTCAGTAGATAGCACTGACTTTACATAGCCATCAGCTATCTTCAGTAGATAGCACTGATTTAAAATAGCCATCAGCTATCTTCAGTAGATAGTAATGGCATCATAGAGCCATCCGCTATCTTCAGTAGATAGCAATGGCTTCAAAAGAAAGCATTAAGCACCTAGATGGCAGAATCGTAATGAAATATTTGTACAAGCATAGACCAGAATACCTAAACATGTTGACATTCCTATCGTACGCACATACACATGGGATTAACATTCACAATGGTACATCTACAACAACACATGCTATAAATTAACAATTTTATTGCTACCTCAATGACTTCAGAAATTGCATACAAACTAGCCTGCAGAATTTGACCAATATAGTGTGTATGGTAGTCGCAATTATGTGCAGTACCATAGCTGCTGCTTGACAGAATGTTATGTATCATATAAAAATACATTTCCATTAATTTGGTTCACCAAAGATAGTGACACATGTGTATTTCTCTGGCTGCAGTATTGAATTGTGCGTTATTTGTGCGGAGCATAGATGTATGCATAAGGTAAAGGTAAGTGAAGGAGTTGAACATGTATTTTACGATACGGAGTGCCCATCTCTCTTTCGTTAGCGATTAGGGCAGACTCCACCATGAAATGTTGCTGTGGAGGAGGTGTGGCGATCCCCCTACATAAGTCTGTTACCTTCCCAGCATTTAAGAATGTCAGTACCCATTTATACACCTGGGTGGAGAAGAGTAATCAAGATTTTTGCCATACTCAAGAGCACAATAGTGACAATACAATGGCGTTGCTGGGGCTTGAACCCGCAAACTTTCGATTATGAGTCAGAGCCTGTTCCGCTTGGCCATCATGCTCCCACTTGATGTACGCGCACAAAGGCAGAATTGTCAGCATGCTCATGGCGCAAACGCAAAAAAAGCATCAACATCACTACTGAACTTGACGCAAACCAATGTATAGCAGATCACCTTCACAAAATACCTTGCAAGAAGATTACTTGTGAGGTGGACACCTAAGGATCAACAGATAGTGAGAATAAATCCAAGAGGGTCAGTTACTCATTCATTATTTATGAGAAATAGGCATGATAAATACACTGTCTTTTGCTCTCTGTGTGACTATCACTCAGCACTGTGGACATTGCTTCTAAAAAGCAATATCACATCCAGGGGCTTACTTATTGTATCTATCAATTACAACATGGCAGCTATGACAGTAAAACTCTTTTTAGATATTTTCAAATAAAGTCTCCTGTGGATCAGGAAGGTGCTAAAAGAAAGTTGTGAGTTCACCTGAGCTCCAACAACAAAAGATGACTCGTGATCATCACAACAACATCAATTTTTAACCCTGTCAAATTTTTATAGCAAAATACAATCAATACAATCATCCATTCTCTTATTACAAACAAACAACACATAATTTATTGCACAAAACACAATTTATTCCATAATCTGTACACAATATCATGAACATTTTTAATAACTTACAAACGGATATAAATTTGTAATTTGAAAATTTAAATCAACAAAAAACAAGAAAGAGATTTCTGTGAGAGCTACAATGATAAATATTCTGTACACATCGCAGAGTGTATTTGCATTGCGGGTTACATGGGGGTTAAGACAACACTATTACAAGTGCTTCATCTTCTTCAAGGTGGACTCATCTCAAAGTTAATTTCCTCTTTTTTTTCAATATGAATATGAACTCTGACAGATATTTTTGATTACATGAAATTATGACTAAATATATTCAAATTTGGACTTTTATCAAATTGATTAAAGGGAGTTGACGAAAATGTACTATTTTTAATTAATCTTTAAATTATTATTTAAGGTTATGATAATCCAACAGGGATTAATCTTAATTTATTGTTTACAAGAATATGATTGTAAGGTAATATTTAAGAATATATATAATCAATAATAATTAAATCCTCCCATTTCCTTAATTAAAATTAATCACACACAAACACCTACATAAAAAAACAAAATTCTATGGTACTTATAAAATCCTTGATTTTGAAGTGTTGCTTGGACAAAAGTGTTATAAATGTGAAACGCCCCATTACACAATTCCTGTATGATACTCCAACTCTATCCAAGACCACTTAATTAAATATCAAGTCAAATTAAGCCTATAAATGGCATGCAAAATGACCTATTGTTCCACTGTTAAGTACTTCTGAAGTTGATATCATAAGTTGGTTTAATTTAAAGCACTTCAAAATATCTTCATAAAGCTGAAAGTCAATCCACTTGTATGAAACCCACGCCTTTCATCAAAATGTCTAGATTTTTTATAGAATATAGAAAACATGATATTTCTGCAGGTGCTTGAAGCTCCTAGTAAACTAATCATAGTGGTTTTTTTAGCAAGTTTGTAATCCAGCCTCCTACTTGATATGCCATTGACCACATATTACAACTTAAAGAGGCATGGTCTGCTTTTTCATGTTCAGATTTCTATCCTAGATTGATGCTAAAGTTATACCATTGAAACAATTTGCTTCCAAATTTTTAGTTGCATAATTGCTGCAGCGGTTTTGATATGAAAAGTAGAAACATGTACAACAATGCCCTATAGGATAGTAGATATACTTCCAGTGTGGTAACCACAAATCACTACGTTTTGGCTCACACAATTTTAGCGAAACATATCTTGGGTGTTACGTTTCACTGGGGTAATAATAAAAACATGAGCTTTTTTTGATACAAAAATCTCAGTTTTGATGAATAAAAATGGGGGATGACACTGTTGATTGGGTCACAGACCTTTAATTACAACATTTTACTTTAATCCCTGCTTCTGTCTTGATATTGAAGCCCGGTATTAAAGGCAATGCTATCTATAAGCAGTAAAGAAGGGGTAAGAGTACTACATGTTCACTTGTTTTTTTCAATTACTAATGATTAACTTTGGCTTTGCTTTGAAGGCTTGCAATATTTATTTTTATGCCGCTTCTTCAAATTATTAAGAGCAAACCAATGTGACAGGTGTCCTTGGCAGATGTCCTTGGATTGAATATCATACATCCAAGAAATAGTGCATAAAACCTTAGTAACCACTCCAATCAGATAAATATAAAAAGGAGATTGAGAGTTGACATCACATGTCAAATGCAAGGCACATCAAGTCTACAGCCTCCAATACAATTCAGTATCAAAGTTACTTAATGTTACTATGTCAATGGGATCACGTGCTTGAGTAATGAACCACGATCCAAACAATCACCACACAAAGTGTATTGCACTCGAAGGCATACCAAAATAGCGCGATCCGGTAACCAAGAGAATTACAAAACCACTTTGATGCTGAATTCTTCATGTACAACATACAAGTGTACACCCTAAAATACACTTCTTCCTGTTGCATATGTACATCATACACCAAAGTGCAGTTGTACTGGGTTGCAGAAATGTACGGACAAAAATTCTGCCAGAGATCGCTACGTGTATGTATCTGCAATGAGCCCCGAAGTATGTGCATCTAACCATGGTGGGGTGACCAGCGCTCCACTCCACATGTACAGCAGATAGTACTGGGTTCAGTCATAGCTAGAACATGTACTGTACCAATATGGCAGAATACAAGTTGTTGACCTGACCTGATAATACACTGATTACTTGTTTATCCTATAACTACTAAAGTATCTTGGTTAAGGTTTTAAGATGTAGGTTGAAAGACACATCCTGAACCACATTGGCTTATTCCATTTATAATACACCCCCCTGTGGATGATTTTGGAAATATCTTCTATGGGGGGAGTATGTTTTTCAAATGCAATTAGTCAGTGTTAACCATTTTGAAACCCATACTCCCCCTGTATTATAGATTTACCTGTATCTTGAACAACTGGAGTGAATACCTCAATACCACCTGCCTATTCTACTTGAAACTCATACTCCTTCTGTGGAAGATATTTCCAAAATCTTCCACAGGGGTGGTGTGGATTTTAAATAGAATAGCCCATTGAGCACCCAAGTGATAGTTCGTCAAAAACATCACAAGCCGATCTCATGTTGCCAGTAATCTCTCCTTGAAGCCAAACCATATTTGCCTGACACCAAACCACAAGCTACTCCAAACTATCAATTTTGAAGCCGGCCTAGCATCCCATTAAAAAGACGCTTGAAATGTGACACGCACAAAATCTGTTATCTCTTGATTGATTGCATTTGCAAACACACTACTGACTCTGTAAATAACAAACTTTCTACATGTACTACAGCGCTGCTTGACTAGAATAGATGAATTCCAATGAGATGGTATCGGTCTTCATTTTGACTTAAATTGAACATGAAGGTCAAACACTAACAACCACACTTGCAATATGCCACGTAAGATGTAGCGAGGTATTGGTAAAACAACATCAGCGTGGACCCTGGAAATTGATTTTAAAATTGAAATTTCCTGATGAATTTACAAGATCAATGGTTAACTTCCTGATGTCTTGGAAACATTGAATATATAATCGTGTTTGTATCAAATGTGATATGTAGGGTAAACAAAGCCAGGATGCTTGGTTGTTTTATAAGAGCATTTGGAGATCAAAATAATCGAAACTGGAGGCATACATTTATTGTAGATACGAAAGTACACAGTCTTCTGTAGGAAGCACTAACACAAGTCATTTATCAATTAACCAAAGTGCTACCATTGTAATAATTGCTACTCAAATTACACATATCTTTAATTTAATATCACAAATTAATTTAGCTGCGCACTGTCAATATATCTTTTGTAAATGACAACACATTTACTTCATTAAATCAATTATACTCAGAGTGATATGGCTTTCTTTACAGCAGGTACATTCCAACATATACATGCACAAAAACATTGCCATCATTTGCTATACAAATTTAACACAGATGTACATAAGTTGTCATCGGTGTGACTATACATTAACACATTTCATTATTAATTTTTGCCAAATTTGCCATAAAATACAGGTGTGATCTAATAAGATATTAATACATTGTATAATTATTTGTGACAGCATCATATGCAAATAGTCTTGATGGATGTGATGTGACCAGGTGGTGGATGACATGATCGAGCCGGCAACTTGTGAAACCGCCCGGCCGTATGGCATTTTCAATATACTTGGTTAGTTTTGTGGGGTTCATTATCGAACCCCAACGGTTTTAGCTTGTATTTTATATTACTTATTAACATAGGCCCATTTGTTTGTGATATTTCAAGCGTTTTAAAATTTCAAAATAATCCCATTCAACTACACGGTTGACGATGAAAATTTACTGAATTTAGAGAATGCAATGCGGCCACCACCTGGATGTGGCCTTCAATGATCACCACTGTAATGGCTATCTTCAGTAGATAGCACAACAAATACATGGTGAAAAATGGCTGTCTTCAATATATTTTTAGCATTCTAAATAGATCTTCTGTATATAATTATCTTCTGTAGATAGTTATCTTCAGTAGATTAGCTATTATCAGAAGATAACTATCTTCAGTAGATGGCAATCTTCAGTACAGCGCTATCTTCAGTAGATAGTTATCCCAGCAAAACACAAAATGTTTTACAGAAAACATGTAAATGGCAAGTTATATAAAGGGTATATATATAAAGGCTATAAAATGTTTTAATAACAATTTTGGAAACTTTAACATTCTAGCATAATGTGATTGAAGCTTCATATAAAATGCTTTAAAAATGTTTTGATGACCTTTATATAACCCAATATTTAATTTGTTATTCATACATTTTGACCACAACCAAAACATGTTTATGGTAGATAGTAATCTTTATTAAAGACATATCTTCAGAAAATAGCTATCTTTAGTAAATGGTTATCTCAGCAAACACTAAGTGTTTTAAAGAAAACACGTAAATGGCAAGTTATAAAGGACATATAAAGGCTACATAATTGTAGATACTATCTTAAGTAGATAGCAATATTCAGCAGATACCACAATGAGGAACCACATATTCTAGGTTGACTTCTAACAAATGGCTTCAAGATTTAAATGAATACAAGGAAATCACCTCTTGTATTAACATTTAGTATATAACATCACAAATGAATGTAATTTAATAAAACACAACCAAAGTACATAGTATGTATGCAAAGACTCCTGTAACTGATTAACATGGCCAAATTTAATCAGGTTTATGCAAATGAGATCGGTAGAAGGAAATTGAGTTCTTAAATTGCAAAGTAATTACATGTAACAGAGTTAGGCTACTTAGATGCTGGACTCTGACCTTATAAAATCTGGAATTACTGCATGATGGTCATTTTAAACACCTAGATTACAAAATATATAAGTATTTTATGTCTAGCATGATACAAATCATGCAATATAACACTAAGGGTACATGTTTTATTCTGTATATTTCCAATCACATGACACAATAAAGGTGTGTGTTCCATATACACAGGTACATTATCTTGTTAAGTTTACATATCCAATAAAAATATCAGCTACTAAAAAGTTGCTTGTCGAGTTTTACATACATACATCTCTATTAAATGTCATTATAGTTTTGACAATGAATGAAGAAGCAATTTATATAATGAGAAATGACATACAATATGTTGGTAGTGTTTAGTTGTGTCCATGTGAAAATGTGTGACACAACCGACATAGGTATGTTATGTGTGGCAATTTCACTATACACATACACACATTGTGGTTAGACATTTTGACCACATACTTTGATAATCAAAATCTGTCAAAAATGTTATTATTTTTGCTAGTAGTGCAGACTTGAAAGGGAAACCTAACATTTTTGACAGATTTTGATTATCCAAGTATCAAGTCAAAACGTTACATATCAAAGTTATCTAACCAAAATGTATATGTGTAGTGAAATTGGAACACATAAAATACTTATGTCCTTTGCCTCACATGTTTTCATGACATGGACACAACTAAACACTACCAACATATTGCATGTCATTTCTCATTATATAAATTGCCTCTTTATTCATCATCAAAACTATGACATTTAATATTTTTCCCCACCTATATCATCTTCCATTTGATTACACAAATAGCCCAAAGATATTTATTCCGATGGATGCAAATATCAAGTGGAATCTCCTATGTATTCTACTTGTAATCATATCAGTTCAATGTTGCAGTGCATAGTGAAGATCATGCAACCGGAACTGGTATAGCTGGGGATGTGAACTTGAAGTATATAGTATCATGAGTTTAATTGGAATGATGGTATGAGGGCGAGTATGAAATGATACAAATAACCTACACCTGTATACAAATACATGTAATCCATATCTTTGAGGAGCTATAAATACTATGTAAATGTGACTATTCACTTCTTATTGCCACAAATGTTTGTATGTTCTACACTTTTAGATGACAGGAAACTTACATCAAGCACATTTTAGAATGTTTCTAGTCCAATAAGTCCATAGCACATAAAAGACGACATTGACTGTCCATGTTTAAAATGTGTCCACTTTTGCACGTTCAAATTAAGTGTGTGTGTGTGTATCCCGGTTTGAAGTCGATTAGTGCACCCACTACACGCACACACCCCAACGCATACACAATCATTATCCATTCAATATCTGTTCATTCATTTGCTCCTTTCATAACTCACTGCCATTCACTTACATGCATGCATATGCACGCACACACCTGCATATATGCAAACTCCATCAATCACTCCATCAATGATCACCATCACTATTCATTTGTTCCTTTATTTGCAATGTTTGTTCCTTCACTCGCTCTTACTCACCCCTGCACACAGGTACACACACTAATTTGGCCAATCAATCAATGAATACAACCCATTGACTTGCTTCTTTAAATGAGTCAGTCAAAAATCAAACTTGCTCATTAATGCAGCAGCAACTTTTCAGTGCCAAACTCTATAAAAACTCTTGCTCATTAATGCGCCAACCTTGCCCCATCAAAGAAACAATGTGCTCATTAATGCATCAACCCTTACTCTGTGTCCTTATCTACAATTCCATGAGAAAATACACATTATGATAAAATACCCAAAATCAGCAGAATCTTACTTAAATACTTATTGAAGTCTAAAATAAAAATTCGACAAGCATGACAGCAATCGCATCCATAATTGCCAATGAATATTTGCTGTGATGGGAAACAAAATCATCTTGAAGTCTTACCACCACGGTTCTTAACAATGACTGCAGCAGCAATATGCTCTGTGCATGACATATATCTAGTGGAGGGAAGGGGAGGCATGTGATCGGAGGCCATGTCAAAGAGGAGCACCGAATTGACCCATTTTTGATCAATCGTTTTATTTATAGCCACATACAAAGAGTATGGCCATATATAAATATTCAAGATAGCGTGCATTCAACAAAAATAGTCATTATGAGAGACCATTAAAAAAATTTAGGCCGAAATTCACCTTGATTATGACCAAATTAGTAATATTTGTGCAAATAGTGCACAATTTTGTGTAAAAAACTTGCAAAGATTTACTAAGAAGCAGTCGCTTTGTTATATCCTCTTATTTACCCAAATTTCTGACTCCTTAGAGGGGTAAAAAAAGGGTACCATTCTAAATCCTTGCCTTGGGTGACACAAAACCCTGGCTCTGTGAGGAACACAGCATGGCCAAAATATGGACAAACTGTTCATTCATTCCCTTTTCACTGTGAAATCTATGTGACCAAATAATTGGGTTCTGCAAGTGCCTGCTGTGAGACAAAAATGCTTTATTTGGTCAAAAATGTCATTATTTATTGAGATCGGTATCATAATCTTAGTCATGTACTTAGCCTAACTGTAATGACATTATTACTGTTACCCAACCTAGGTATTCATTAGACCAAGATTAATATTCACATACGGCCCGGCATCGGATGGTGCTGATGCTGCTTTCTCATTTCCAGGGAATCAAATCCTAAATGATTAAACTGAAGATATAGTGCTTTATACTTCATCCAGCTTTACATTCTGGTTTCCATATTGGCAGCAAGTTCTTGTAATTCTTTCTCAAATATGTCAAACAGACTGTCAAGAATCAAGTCTGAAACTAACAAGGATTTTGCAGTTTTGTTTTCATGTAATTAGATAAGTCATCATAAAATATGAAAGTTTTAATTAAACATTTACACAAACAAAAAGGCTATAGAATATGCAATCTGCCATGAATATCTGTGTAAAAGGTTAATGATTATGCCCAAAACTCCAACTCAAATGTCACAGGGTCAATCTGGTAAATTACTCTTTTAAGTTTACAGTTTGCAAATTTGGGCCCATGGGAAGTAAGCGTAGCCATATGCAGGGTGCATAATACACTACTCAAACAAATTTAAAGGATCACAATCTGACAATCTTGATTTTTACTTCTTTCATTTTTTGTTCTTATGCTGATAACCAAGGTGTTTTATGTGTCACAGGACATCAGTACTTGGTAGGTCAAGTGTTCTGTATTAGCAAAATGCTACATGAAGAATTTGTTTCTAAAGATTTGAAAATATGATAAACTCATATACAAAGTTGTGCAAAATTCATAATTAACAAATATGACCATGTTGCTGAACTTGTTCGAGTTGTAATTTTCTCAGATAAGAATATGACACAGTTAACACATTTGATCCACTGTCCCCTCCCACCGTAATCAAAATACACAAGCATATTTATATGTCACATGCATTAACCAAAACTTTAAGCTGTGCATGGCGAGTAATAGACATCAATATAGTACTATATTTGTCATGAAAATGTCAATATTATCAGTATTAAACTGTTTCATATCTATGACATGTTTGATAAAATGATCATGTCCCTATTATTGTAATTGTTATCAAGCAATCTGTAAACATTTGATGCTGACACTGCTATGAGTAACATGTTATGTTTGACAACTTACTTGTCACAAGAAGATGCCTTATGCCTAATTAAAATATAAGCAACTATCAAGGCAGTCTTAACTACACACATCATTTACATTGCTATCTTCAGTAGATAGCTATCTTCAGTAGATTGCTATCTTCAGTAGATTGCTATCTTCAGTAGATCGCTATCTTCAGTAGTTAGCTAACTTCAGTAGACAATTATGTTCAGTAGATAGCTATCTTTGGTAGATGCAATCTTCAGTAGATAGCTGTGTTATCCTCAATAGATAGCTGTGTTATCCTCAATAGATAGCTGTGCTATCTGTGCTATCTTCGGTAGATAGCTGTGCTATCTTCGGTAGATAGCTGTGCTATCTTCGGTAGATAGATAGCTGTGCTATCTTCGGTAGATAGCTGTGCTATCTTCGGTAGATAGCTATGCCATAGCAATATTCAGTAGATACCACAATTTATTAACCAGGTGGACTCTCCATGGATATCTTTAGTAGGTTTTGTTTTCAGTCTGCTGGCATTATTAAATTGTTCTAAAATATATCTTAACTTTATATAAGTTATAACAACATAAACATACACAATCCACCATTAATGTCAGACATTTAACTTACAGATCATGATGAATGGAAAGTATTGGTTTTGGCATTAAGCTAAAAGCTTCCCTGACCATAATCAATCTTTTACATGTAATTTTAACCATCATTTGACATCTAAAAAGTGTATGTATTTCTATACAAAGAAACCATTACACTTACAGTCACTTGAAAACATGATCAATGTTTTATAAATAACGCTTTGTGGAAATTGATCCAAACATTATGTTATTAGGTATATGCTGTCATGTGTTCATTTGTAAGGAATTGTTTTCAGAAGCAGAAATCTATTTTAGTCCAGTTATTTGACTTGACTTGATGTAAGAAATAGGAGGATGCACTTTCCTTCTTTCTCAGAGACAAAAAAAATAGGAGGATGCACTTTTCTTCTTTCTTAGAGATAAAAAAAAATAGGATGCACTTTCCTTCTTTCTCAGAGACAAAACCAAATAGGAGGATGCACTTTCCTTTTTCTATTAGAAAAAACCAAATAGGAGGATGCACTTTCCTTCTTTCTCAGAGACAAAACTAAATAGGAGAATGCACTTTCCTTCATTCTTCGAGACAAACCCAAATAGGAGGATGCACTTTCCTTCTTTGTTAGAGACAAAACACAATAGGAGGATGCACTTTCCTTCTTTCTTTGAGACAAACCCAAATAGGAGGATGCACTTTCCTTCTTTCTTAGAGACAAAACCAAATAGGATGATGCACTTTCCTTCTTTCTTAGAGATAAAACCAAATAGGAGGATGCACATTCCTTGTTTCTTAGAGATAAAACCAAATAGGAGGATGCACTTTCCTTCTTTCTTAGAGACAGAACCAAATAGGAGGATGCACTTTCCTTCTTTCTTCGAGACAAACCCAAATAGGAGGATGCACTTTCCTTCTTTCTTCGAGACAAACCCAAATAGGAGGATGCACTTTCCTTCTTTCTTAGAGACAAAACCAAATAGGATGATGCACTTTCCTTCTTTCTTAGAGATAAAACCAAATAGGAGGATGCACTTTCCTTCTTTCTTAGAGATAAAACCAAATAGGAGGATGCACTTTCCTTCTTTCTTCGAGACAAACCCAAATAGGAGGATGCACTTTCCTTCTTTCTTCGAGACAAACCCAAATAGGAGGATGCACTTTCCTTCTTTCTTAGAGATAAAACCAAATAGGAGGATGCACTTTCCTTCTTTCTTCGAGACAAACCCAAATAGGAGGATGCACTTTCCTTCTTTCTTAGAGATAAAACCAAATAGGAGGATGCACTTTCCTTCTTTCTTCGAGACAAACCCAAATAGGAGGATGCACTTTCCTTCTTTCTTAGAGATAAAACCAAATAGGAGGATGCACTTTCCTTCTTTCTTAGAGATAAAACCAAATAGGAGGATGCACTTTCCTTCTTTCTTCGAGACAAACCCAAATAGGAGGATGCACTTTCCTTCTTTCTTCGAGACAAACCCAAATAGGAGGATGCACTTTCCTTCTTTCTTAGAGATAAAACCAAATAGGATGATGCACTTTCCTTCTTTCTTAGAGATAAACCCAAATAGGACTTTCCTTCTTTCTTATTGCTAATTCTTTTGCTTTGCATTTTGCTTCTTGTTTGTTTACTTATTTGTAATTTTTCACTCTATTTATGACAAAAGGTGCAGAACCTGAGTCCCGGGTATGAATTTAATGAAAAATAATAAACCAAAAAAATGTTAAAATAATGAGTTTTTCTGTCACATTTACACATTAAAATATAACATTTTTAGAAACATAACTGTCATGCTACTAACCCAAAAACTATTTCTGTCACCATTTCTTCAAAGATCAATCAATTTGATTTTTCAATTTGAAAACCATTTTGAACATACAATTGAGTTAGGATTCATTCAAGTCTCCATATTTTCTGGGTTTGATTGTCAAATCCAACAAGCACCCTATATTTTAGATGCAGGTCTTCTGTAAAGCATTATCACACTTTATTTCATTATGATTTAGCAATTGTCTATTTGCTGTGCTTCCAAGTCCCTGTGGGATTGACTGGCAACTGCCAATAAAATAACATTGGCATTTCGTGCTAAGGAAGATGGAAGTGCTACCAGAATTTTTACACAGCCAGATTTTCACTTTGGAAGTCTTATTTTTCCCTTTTTTTATTATACTTAGGCATTCTCAATGTATGTACATGTATGTGCTAATGTGTTTGTCACAGGAACAGAATGTCTGAAATGTTGCAAGATCAACAGATGATATTTGTGATCCTTAATTGGCTCAAGTGCATGCCGATGCTGGGTCCCAACTCCTGATTTAAATATGCATATATTAGCAGTGAGAAAGAATATAACAAACATCTGAAAAATTACTGCACCTACAAATGAAATGTCTACATGGCATGTCACCATGAAAAGAGTTTTGAGGTGGTGTATAAGTCTGTAGTGTTTGAAATTCTATACTATTCAAACCTAGTGTTTTTATGATGTAAAACACTTGTTTATGCTTATCAAAGTCTTTGCTTCAGAGTCTCACAGATTCCTATACTTATTTCAATTGGTCTGTGCTCTTTAGGGTTTAGCAGCAATTTTCCAAACGGGAAGATCCTAAAATTCATCAAATTTCAGATTTGTGCATTTTTGAAACACGCATAAGGTTGCTAATGCTAAAAAAAATAGTTGTCTTGCCCTTTAATGAAGCAGACAAAGGGTTAATGTGGACGTTAACTTCATCCTCGAGGTTGGACAGAGAATAAGTCACTCTCAATGCTTGAATGTCAAAATTTATAAATATACCCCTAAAACTCATTTTGCCTGAATGCAAACTAACCTGACAACAAAAGAGTAGCCCTCTGACATTCAAGCAAGGAAGATGAGGTAACAATGCGCAATTGGTTTGAGTATGCATGCATGTGCCTTCATAAATGACGGCATAGAGGAGTATAAGTAGCAAACATTTACTTTATTAAATGCCACTCAATTGAAGCCTGCATTTAGACACATATATGGGACATGATTTTAACCTTGGCAACTAAAAATCACATCGTAGTAATTGATTTGTCAGTATTCTTATGTAGCAGTGTGGAAATTCGAGATTTGCATTGCAATAAAAATGTGGGTAATATCTAATGGAAGTAATCAAACATGAATGCAGGAGTTTATTATAATTTGTCAGTCTTCTCTATGCTATTTAGTTCAACATGCCTATTAACTAAATGTGCGTTCACAGACATTGACTTCTGAAGTGAAGATTAAGACGCTGTTGCATACCACATCGCCAGCATAAGCACTCAAGACTCAAGCATCCATCATATAGCACCCCTCACACCCTTCTTAATTTCCTCCTGGAGGGAGCATTGAGAATAATTGTCAAGATCAAGATCCTCAATTGCAATATAAAAATAACTCAAGGAGTCCACTTATTCGGACATAAAGGATTTAGCTCAGGATTAAGATTAAAATAAGTTTAAAGGTAAAAAGAGCATAACATGATGCAATTTTATCAGTTTCACCGTCAAGCAATGATTAAAGGAGGAATTAGCAAAAGTGACCCGACAGCGAAACTGATAAAATTGCATCATAGTTTGCTTAAATTCCCGTCAAAAAAAGCCACTTTTTTTCATGTCAGGGCATAACATTCCCAGATACTGGACATGTTGTTGTCATGTCAGTGATGTCACCAAATAAAATTCCCGTCTATTCGCTGTAGAAGTAACGTCATAATTGGATTAACTACCATAGCAATAGATGAATACAATTTTTGACTATATCGCCTGCATTACAAGCAGGTTGCACTTAATCACCTGTGTATGTATACAATCATAGATTGAATACAACACCGCTCATTTCAAAGATACTAATCGTACAGGTGCGAGTGATCAGCATGATATGGTTCAATGCATAGGTACCGCATGAACATTGTAGTGGAGGGCGATATAGTCAAAAATTGTATTCATCTATTGCTATGGTAGCCTTATGTCACTTCTACTAGGTATGTCACAGTGGCTGCACAATAATTCTGCTACACTGTGCATGCAAGCATAACAGTGAATTGAAAAGGGCGCGCTTCAAATTTGGCAAATTTTAGAAAACATCCATGTCGATAAATGAATTTCTTCATATGCTTCATTTATCCAAATTGTTTAAATTTTTAATATATGATGTGTGAAGCCTTTCCGAGGCTAACATCGGGTCCTCAAAAATTAAAAATTGTTTTGTTTAAGAGCTACTGCCTGTTTTTAAGGATTTTTGAAAATCGCTCATAAATCAGTAAATATAGGCCTATTGAAGTACAGGAACTACCACCATTTAGCTGAAATACTAATCTTTCTTAGCATGTAAATTAATTCCGTCGACAACAAATGAAACACTTCCCTAAAACCAGTTGAAGCAAAATATTAATCAATGTTTTTTTTAGGGAGTAATTTTCCAAACCACAATAGCTCTAAGCCATTGTGTGTGTCCAAAACCATACTATTTTTGTATCACGCGGTACAGTAAAATTGCTGTTCACTTTACCGATTGTCCTCCCATGTTAACCCAGATGACAAAATGTTAATTTAAAGTCTCATTGCAACTGAATTTTAATTTTTACTTTTCGGACTTGGCTTTGAGTAATGGTGACACATACCATGTTTACAGTAAAAATGAAAATTATATTCTAGACACAGTCAAAATGTCATTATTTTTTTTGTATTGTTTTTAAATAATTAACTGCAGTTCATTTATTCAACCTCATAACAGGATCATACTTAAAAAAATTATGATGAAAGAACAGATGTTCATTAAATATTGAAAAAAAACTAAAATTACTCATGCCTAATTTGCATAATAATATCATAAATACATAATTAGCTGTAATTACCTAATTTGCATAATTAATTACTTTTTGTGTATTTTTGTTCATCAATTGTAAGAACTGTGTATACATATGTGTGCAAAAAAAACCGCACCTTTATATCATGTACGGTTTTCTATTGGCATCAATTTTGCATATTAATTAGCTGAACTTAGTCATATTTTTGAGATTTAATTTGTCTGCAGATTGGCCGAAATGGCTAAAATAGTATATTTGGTTAATTTATTATGATTATTCAATGATAGATTTTTTAATTTTGTTTTCTGTAACGAAGTCAGGAAAGATAGGCATTTAACATGTGATATTTAAATTAACGCTGCTTTTTCAAGCAAGCGTCCAAATATACCTTCAAAATCTCGAAATGTGCCAATTTTGTTATTACAGCCATTTGTGGCAGGATTTCATTCCATCTACGAGCATCTTTAAATTGACACTACATCACAATGCATTGACCGATTTCAATTCTGTTTTTTGATTTTTGATGCTCTAATAAAGCTCAATAATGTAGGAACATTAAATAACGTGTTTCTGCTGCGATTATTTTTGAGGTGATATGCCTACTTCTACAGCCAACACTATAAGTCAATCAGCTGCAATGTTTATTACTGATGCATCACACAATACCCAATAGCACATACTAATGAAAACAAAAACCTAATCAAGAGATCATCTTAAGTTCACAACTGCTCTATTTCCCCCCTATGATGATTGTTTTGCCAACCCATCCATGTCTTGACTATTAATTGCTACCTATAGGCAAAAATACATAGTGCACAACTATGGGGTGGTTTATTGTGAAAACAAGATAAAATAATAATCTGTTTTCTTCTCAAATGATGGCAGCAGCAATATGAGACACCACCGAAGGCATTCAAAAGGTCTTGTCATAGTTCTTTCACATTTTGTTCTTTGTGAGTGCGCCAACACAGAAAAGGGTTCTTGATTGGCTAATTGAACGAATCATGTTTTGTAATATCAGCATCACATTGGCCGAACAAACAAGGTAGCATGACCCGCCTGTTGTTATGTGACAATCATGATAAAGGCCTATGTGCTACAATATTTGCAAAGATCTGGCTGACCGATGGTGCAAAAAGAATATACAATCCTCGAATCGCGAAGAAAGTACTTGGAACACTTGGTACACATTGTAATTCCATGCAGAATTTGAAATAATCATGGAAATGACATGTATTTTGTTTAGGAACTAACATGACACCTACAACAATGATTTACTCTTCCCCTCTCCCCATCAATCAATGTTGGAACACTTTGGAAAACTGCTAAAGACATTGGCATTTCCCAGCATTGCACGGGGAGAGGGGGTGTCAGTTTTCCATTCTTGACACAAAAGTGTTCCAAGACTTTTTTCCAAGATTGTAGGTCACGCCTATGTCATGTGAAGCTACGCAGATTGTTCGGTAAATAAAGTGCTGATGTGATGATGAAGATTCAATTAGCCAATCAGAATCCGACATCATGTTACACTATAAACTGCACGAAATCGGGCAATGCGAAAAGTCTTTGCAAATAGGTGTAGCAAGGGTTGAAAAGGGGACTGAAATGGAACACCTGTATGACTGAGCATGAAATACAAAACTTGCAAGTTTTTAGTCAGTAACCATCCACCTGCCAAATGCAATGTATGAGAATCTTAGTTAACTACCTGCAATTCGGTTTACTTTGTTTAATTACTTCACCGATCAACGCACACAATAGATAACCTACTTCTGGCCTTAATGTAGTGTAGGTGAGAGGCACTTCACCTCTGTGAATACTAACAAACAGCTTAAGTTAGCAACTATTTTAATTTCAAATTAAAGCTTCAGTTTCATTACGCTTCTACTTGACACCTAGTGATACCATTTTCATTACAGGAACACAACAAAGACAAGATGGGTTAGGTGTCAATATATTTCATAATCAATGTTAACATCATTAACGGAACCTGACATTTTCATTACTTCAATTTCTACCCTCTATGGGGTTCATTTTTAAGTGGGTCACTCTATCATATGTCTTAATTTTGAACAATAATTCAATTTTAGGTATTTTTGTGAGTTGTTTCATGAGGATTTTATTATAGATTTTCTTTCCACCATGTACGTGTACTCCATTCTGTGTATATGATGAATGACCCCTGATTGATGATGCTTGATTGACCGAGTTTTAGCATTATCCTGATAGCAACCGAAATATGCACGCCATGGTTACCAGGTGATTCAATTAATTACACAAAACACTTAAAAATCCTTTTTTAAAATACTATGATGAAATTATATTTAATGTTCAAGCAGTAAAATATCCTCATAATAATAATTTTGACAAAAACATTTAGCTCTCACAGACAAACCTGTCCCAAGATGGGGAAATCCGATATCACAAATTTTGTTCATGCAAAGTATCTTTTCTTTAACTAGCAACTCCAACTGCAAGCATCTTGATATCCATATATCATCAATAATTCATCACTGACATACCTCATCCATAGATAATGTATTCTTGTAGGAAGCATATCAAAATGTACATGCTTAGAGACTTGAATTTCGGGCAAATAGTACCTCAACAAATTACACACTACTTATTTCGCATTTTTATGAATATCAAAATGTTATTACAGAACTCCCCATATTGTTTCAGTGGTTTTTAGGAGAGTTTGGACACAACAACAATAAAACATATTACTGAACAACATGCTCGCAAAGGAGTCATAGAACTCATCTAAACTTGTAAGACACAGCTCAATTGCAACGCTATAGACGAATCCAATTTCACACATTCCTACACCTCAGTGGCAGCCATGGCTGGGTCCGCGCTGAGTATATCTCACCTGAAATGTGAAATGATGTGTCCTTGGCAGGAATTTTAAACTGCATTCCATCACCCATGCTACACGTAGACAAAAGAATGATGAAAGTTTACAACACAATACAATATAACATAGATTTTTTTAAGCGGCTTTAATCCACCTAATTGGGCAGTCACAACACCAGCTTGGTGCACCGGGGACCCAGTAATGGCCGACCAAATCCTGACCATGACTTGGCTCGTTGGATTTGTCTATAGATGTGCACTCGACAATCCAATGCATGCATACTTATTGTTTTTCCCTCAAATGTCTTAATAGCAGGTGGATTACCTTACATCTACAATTAATATATTGATCAAATCTGGCATAGCAACATTGCATACTGACCAATGTAGATGGGACAACTAGGACAGTTCAAGATTGCCATATAAACCCTATATCAGGAGTGACACAGCCTATGATCAGGGAGAACTTACTCTTGACTGGCAGGAAATTGCCAAACCTCTCAAGTCTCAAAATGACAATCCAATGCTCATTTTCAAATATCAGAATCTTTCATAATAATTGGTGCCACTTTTATTCTGTAGTCGAGAAACGATGAAACTCAAAAGGAAATTAGCAATATAGTAAAACATGTCTATGCGAGCCATTATGATTATACAAAAGATATATTGGTACATACAATGAGTTCAAGAACTCAAATCCATTTCAAAGCACAGCACCACTAAATGTGGTACAATACACGACCAGAAATATGCACCCTTCCTCTATAATACATGCTCTGGGCACCACCCTTGGGGGGGGTGCCGAATTGACCAATTCAGCATCGATTCTGCGTCCCCTCCTAGCAATGAAAGTCAAAAATTTGTGTGTGCTTCACACGCATTTCAGCAAAAAACATTTGAAAGGTCAATTTAAGACTGATATTGAACTCCATTATAACCAAAATTAATGAGTGATAGGTCCTATCTGTGCAAATTTTCACACGCTCAACGCGCACTTGTTTCAAGAATTGGGAGGGGCGCCTTAGCCCTGGGCACCACAACCCTTTAGCTACGCCACTGAACTCTCCCTCCCTCTGTGGCAGATTCAGGTTGAATCTTTCTCAGAGGGTATTTGAAATTCAAATTGAGCTGCCTAACATGTTCATTCTATTTGATGTTCATGCTCCCCCTGTTGAACATATTTCTAAAATCTTCCACAGAAGTAGTGTGTATTGTAAATGGAATACAGTAGCCAAATGAAGGTATCTTCTTGTAAATACTTCATGCATACATCCTTTTTCCTTGTGAACATTTGAATTGATATATAAAGTGAAATCAAATAATTCCGTTTAACCCTAAAGCAGTTAACCCATTGCTAACCCATTTTCGCCTATGTATGTGTGGGATGAGAGAAGAAGTAGTAGTTGCACCTTATCTGCAGACAGGTTTAATCAGAAACCTTTTTCCTTCAATGCAATGGATGGTAAATGTCATCAGGAGTGTACAAGAAAGAGCTATCTGTGTATGAGATTTATAGCTGCCTCCACAGAATACTACAGACCATGTATCAACAGTCCCTATGCATTGTATGCTGTGAATTCTCGCATATTCATGAGGGCCGATTGTTTGATTGTGCCGTGTGCTGAGACTTTGACTGCTTGTACGTGGTCTGTTATCTTTTTCATCCATGGCTGCCTCAAATCAAATGTAACTTAGCTTGTATTACTTATGTTATGTTTAGTAAGAAATGACCCATCATAAGATTTGCCAAAGTCATTGAGTTTAAATGGAGAAACCAAACTCTTCCATGTTTGAATATCACTTTTGAAGCCTGAAAAGCCTGTACCACCATACCATGTTTGTAAGGAACCTTGCTTATTTTGTCCTTCACACAAAAAGGCAAGAGGCATAATACCCTTTGGTGCAGCATACCACAATCATATAGCAGCGTTTAGGTAGTTTTTATACGTTGAGCTACATGCAGTTTCGTTTAAATAGAATCTAATAAGGCAGCTATTGCTTTGAATTACTAATACATCTGCATTAGACAATTGTGTTGTATCTAAGTCCATTTGTATAAAGCAGCTATTGTTTGATTTACTATTACATTTGCATTCGACAATCAAGATGGTTCTGTTGTATCTAGGTCCATTTAAGGCAGCTATTGCTTTGATTTATACTAATACATTTGCATTCAACAATCAAGAGCTTTGTGTTGTATCTAGGTCCATTTGTTTAACCTTTCAAAGTAATGATTTCAAATACTCTAAAACGTCTCTAATTTCACAACTATCAGAAGATCGAAATGGACATCAATTTGCAACAAATTAAACGCATCAAATTCGCTTCTTTGCAGCCATATGGCTGAACTTGTTTTACAGAAAGACTTTGCAACAATTTTAATAACAGATAACTTTGCTTGTTTGTTATAAAAGTAACAAAAATATATATATTGCAAATTTTGTCAAGCTTTGAAAAGTTGTAATTTAGATAAGCTCATTCACCTACAAATTCTTTCCTCAGGGAAGGAGGGAAAAAATTGGCCACAATTAAGTTCATACATGGCACAATTCCATAGACACTATCATACAAACTAAGAGACTGGAATACATAAATATTATTCATGCTGCTATGCTATTATATAATCTCCTCCAGGATACAATTTATAAGAAGTCTAAAGGAGTCGCTCACAGTTTGATTTCAGTAATAATAGCATTGGATGTATTGTCACTCACGACTTCACATCTATCATCCTAGTTACCGCTGAAATTGAATTCCGAGATTTGAATTGCAAATATGAATGTAACACACAGATTCCCTTGCCATATGCTGATCTTTCTTTATGGATTCTGACTCAAATGCTGAGAACAATGATTTAGTATGCTTATCACTTAAAGGTGCACTTTGATCGACAGCCTCATCATCACACTTACTCCATCATAGGACTACATCTCTGTGCATAAACTTTCTCGCAGATCCGGTCGCTTGACAATGATATCGTCCAATTTGTATCTGTTGGCAGACAGAAATTACAACATGGTGGCCTATGGAGCGTTGTAAAACATGCAATTATACATATCATCACTGTCCGAATCACCTGAAATATTGGAAATAAGCAATCTTCGTAGATATCTATTCAACTATAACCTAAAAAAAGAGAATGCTAGAATCACTAAAAGCTCATTTTAACAGAGAAATAAGTAAAACAAAACAAATTTTGTGAAATCATGTATATTGTTAATTAATGCATGGGTGTCATCAACATTGAAGAGCTACATCATATGAATAGAATCTATTACCTAAAATAAACATTCAAATCTTATCAAAAAGGCATCAGTAATCTGAATGAAGTTTACATTGAATATTTTGAAGCTAAAACATGCAATGTACTTGTTTATCTGGAACAACATTCAAGAAAGTCAGGCCAAACCTGTTTATTTGCTCAAGTTTCTCCTTTGCATAAACATGTTTTTATGTTTGCATTAACAATTTCACTCAGACATTCAAGGCTCTCACAATTCCTGTGTTTTTGTTTTTGTTGGTCAGTCTATCAATTATGTGCATATGAGGTGAAAACTAAGTGCCATATTGAACTGAAGGCCTATAGATAAATAACATCACTGCTCTTCTCCATCTGATTCATTAGCTTAGTTAGTAGAGCATCAGTCTGGTGATCTGAAGGTCCCAGTTAAAAATACTGGCTAGCATTTTTTCACTGGCTAGCATTAAAGTATGTGGAGACTTGTGTTAAAATCCTTTCTCATAAGTGCAATATTGTAATCCCACAATATCCACACTAAAGTAGATTTCAAAAGTGTCCTTTGGGGAATTCTGATCAGGAAAATATATACCCTTTTTGCATTAAACATTGATGTAACCCCCTTTAAGATCAAATACGAAATAATTATGAATAATGAAAAGCTTACATGTGTAGCATCCAACAATATGGAGCTGAGACCTTGAGCACAGGCCACGGTGTAAATATTGAACATGTCTATAATTTGTCTTTCTGTGATTTCCAAAATTTGCTTCTAGAGAATATTGTGAACCTCTCCTTTTTGTTGATTTTGACAAAACAAAATTTCAACTCAAAAAGCCATTTTTTCATGTTTTATTACAAAATCATTTTTAAGATAGAGCAGGTCAATGTATAACTCATTTGAACTTTAAAAAGACAAATCACATGGAGGTTTGAAAGTATACAGAAAAAATGTATCATAAAATTTCAAAATTTTCCTTATTTAAATTCATATGATTGGTTTTAAAATTTGAATAATAATTTGAATTAGGAGAAAGATTCATTGAGGATTGTGAAGACACAGAAATCAATATTTACCTGAGTACGGTTGACTAGTATTTCAAATTGACCAGTGTCTTGACCTGTTTACCTACTAAATTTTATTTACATTGATAGTAAGGTAAGCAGGGCTAGCCGTAGCACACTTTTGAAACCATTTCAATCTGGGTGACTGGCTAGTTTTTATTTTAATGTAAGGTTAGCAGGGTAAGCCATAGCACACTTTTGAAACCATTTCAATCCGGATGACCTGCTCGAATGAAAAACACAAGCCAATGATTGATGTCTACGATGAATCCAGATAAAACATTTATTTTTGCAGTTAAACAGAAACCACACAATCTTTGTGTAAGATCGCAATGTTATTTCAGCATATTGTATCGGGTCTATTTTCAGTGAAATTCTAGTGATAACAACACCCCCACTGTGACCGGCAAATAACTCGTAAAATCGTCACACAAATGCTATAAAGTCAGCTCTTGAGGTATCCATCAGGTCACCTGGCCAACAACCTACAATGACAAATATTTGCCGAAATAACATGACTTGATGGGCCCATTCTGTGAAACGTGACCAGATGGGAATTGATTGGATGCAAGATTGTTTGAAACTAGTTATGAAACCGGATTGAGTGAAGGACTAGGAAAACAATTCTGAAGGAGGAAGGTGGGAGGTATTTATAATAGGGAGGAAGAGAGAGACAGGAAGAGTGTGAAAAAAAATAGAGTAAACATGAAAAGATGGACAGTTTCCATGATCACATGTGTGATTTCATATTCAGCAATATAAACATGAGTATGTCAGTCAAATGGATCTTGCGATATTGCATAAACATGTCCAACTTCTTTAGCATCTTATTATTTTCAACACAAATTTTAATATATCTCAAGAGCTGAACAAGTAGGGGTCTTCAATGTCACATCACATGATGGTCATCTTTATGGTATGTAATGTTTAATTTAGTTTAGTTTAGCTTAGCTTAGCTTAGCTTAGCTTAGCTTAGCTTAGCTTAGCTTAGCTTAGCTTAGCTTAGCTTAGCTTAGCAGTTTTTAATTTGTTGGGAATGAGGGTAAGGGAGTCATACGATCTCAAATTGTGGGAATTGGAATTGTGAAAGCTGACATTGTCATTGAGATTCAAGGCAGTCATACTCAGAAAACATTAGAAAATCTTTAAAATTGCAACAATTTTTCCATGGTATAAGGAGGTTAAGATTTTTTAAATGCTCCTCATATGGGGAGCATACTATACATATTACTTGCTTGCTTATTTACTCACTCAAGTTATTAAAGGTAACTCTGCACCTGTCACTTGAACACTCCATGTACACCTGAAAGCTGACAACCTCTATCAACCCAATTTTGATATTTTTTCAGCATTGTGTAGTACAGCGGGCAGTAATATTTTTGAAAACAAGTAACAATTGTTGCCCGACATGACATGAGATTCCATACATCTCATATTTATTTGATGATTTCATTAGTCTTAACAGAATTTATTACTTTTTAATGATAAATGAGTGCACTTGAGCACAAAATAAATACAAGTCACTTTGACAATTATCCCATGTCCACTCAGTTCTGATCCATATAGATGACCTATCAAACAAATAAATAGATTGGATATAAATAGTATTATACTTTATTGCTTGCTTACAACTGACCACAAGTTAATGGTAAAATAAAACTGTAAATTAAAGAGTGTTGACCTGATCTATCATAATATCAAATTGCATTTGCTTAACAGGTTGTAAAAAAATGAGCTATTCCAATTGAAATCCATACAACCGATATGGAAGACATGACCTTAATTTCCCACTCTGGGGGTATAGATTTTAAATCCCATTTAGGTAACCCCATTTCAAATTCACACTCCCTGTATGGAAAATTAAGGCCATGTCTTCCATGTGGGTGTAAGGAGTTCAACTGGAATAGCACAATGCCAGTAGAAGTACAGGGACGTGATGTAAATAAGATGCACTAAATATTGAGGTATATAACTTAGCAAAAACTCGTCTAGAAATAGCGTAAAAAATTTGGCATGACCTCAACATATTCATATACCCCTCAAGCAGCTAACCTATATGAAAAAATATTACAAGCGGTTATTAGCCATAACATGGTAAACCACCAAATTAACAAGGTTCATGAAATTAACATGCCGACAAAATTCAACGTTTAATAGCAGAGTTCACACCACCCGTCACATCCGCTACTGCCGAATGAGTACCCAGGTGCGCTGAATTACGCATCGCTTCAACTACTCTGCAAACATACCATTCTTGCACTCTTCCATGCTTCATGATATTGTCAACGATTAAAATTTGATAAGGCCGCATCCCCTTGAGGGGCCTCTTGTGAGAGAATAAGTAGCGAGCTGGATCTGGGGCACCAGCATCAAATAATATGTTGTTACAAAATCTAATATGGCCTAATTATGTCTTGCTTCCAACTCAAAAGTCTTAATACGGAGTTTGTGATGTGTTGAAATTAAATTGACGGTGACATGTTTGTTAACATGACATGTCATGTAATGTAATTAAAATGTTGCTTTTTGGTATTAGACTGAAAATAATTTAGACAGTTTTTTTTCCTGATGTCCCAGCAAGATATCTCTTAGACCTCGATGGCCTCATCCCAATGGCATTGTTCATGACCTCAATTAAACAATCAATGTGCAAAATTTGACCTCAAGTTGCAGAGTAAGAGTTTTTGTACCCAAATTTTCAAAGGTCATTCAATGAATGTGCAAATGAATTGGGGTTAAAGAACTGCGCACTGATGGATGAGCTTATTGTGGATCCTAGAGTTAACTTTATATATATATCATTCTGTGTCAAAACTGTTTGTGATGTACATTTAACAATGCCTTGGGGAAAGACTAGCTCAAGGGCCAATCTGAGCCTTTCATGTGTACAAATAAAATTGAAATGAAGCTGTAAGTACTCAAAGCAGAAATATATCTAAACAGAGCTTTTGCAACATAAATTAGACCTATTGCAATGCAAAGTTATCAAAAGAGCTCAGAACTAGAACATGCTCAGTTTGTGGAAGACACATTCAAAGAGTGCATGTGAAGCAGCTAGTGAGCATCAACTATCTTAAGAGTGTATCCCACAGCACAGAATTCTATATTGCACATTGTAAGGTCACTTTTAGAGTGACAGTGTTATGTCTGGAAATCATAAGATTTGAGATGTAAGGCAAAGTTTACCTGCTGCCTATTGCATTGGGTCGGTAATCAACATTGGTGTACGCTAAAAAACTATTTAAACTTAGCAAACGCTTGTAATAAAGAAATATACCAAACCTTGTTTATATAAATACAAAAATTATGGTAATGTAAGAGGTTGGCAGCATTCTTGCAAACAATTTTGGAAATTAAACAATATTTTCCATTAAATTAATTTTATAAAGGAAACATCAAAATGGGAAAGAAATTAAAATAATTGAAATCATGCATTGGTATTTATATTTGCACATAACAGACCCTTATTACAAATCCTGTCCCTCTTTAATTGACGCTGGCGATACGTTACATAAAATTTCAAGCAATACGATACCACTCTCTGCATCTGTTCCTTTGTATATACCAAAATTCAGTAAAACATTGAATATCAGCTTTTTACTGGAATTCTATTGAATTATACACAAAAAGATCAAGTTACACCATACACAAAAAATGACTGAGTGCACCTGTAACTTCCGTCTTCAAAAAAAGGCTAGCAAGAACTGCACTCGTACTAATTCATTAGAGTGAGAGCTAGCCCTCAGACAGGAAACCCAGGAGGTGTAAGCAGTAGTGCCAAATTGAACATCAAAACCACCAAATTTTACCTAATATCCTGGGTTGCTATGGAGAACAAAATCCCAAGATACAAGATTTTGTGACTGTGCTATCTGATATCAAATTATACCTGCACTTTGGTAACAAAAGGTTTATAATAAGGGATGGTATCCCAAAAGCTGTGTGATAAGGGTTAGGATTTAAAGTTTGTTCGGCTTATATAAGGCAGAAATGATTTGGCTTTTGATATAGCGCGCATTAATGAAGTCCCAACTCAATTCACGTAAGCGTGCGCCAGTCACACATTACGCACACACAACTAGCGTGAAGCTTTTTTTTCTGTAACAAACATTGAACACAAGAGGAAGCAACGTGAAAAGTAACCCTTTATTGCAAAATTAAGTAACACTGGGTACATATTCTTGAAAAACTGACACATTAAGAAAAGTTAACATCCTTGTCAGGATAAAGCATATATCACTTAGAAACACATAATACCTCCAGTGATATAACTAGAATTACGATGTTAATAATGAAGGTTATTATTAGAATTGTCTAAAAGTAGCAAACTAAATGAGTATTTATTTGCCAAAATCTTATCTTGCAACAAATTTTGTAGTATTTATTATCCATCATGCTAATATATAACTATAAAATATACCTCACTTCTGCAATATCCCAAAAGTCCAATTTACAAGAATTAAGTATTTGTATAACTTGCCGAACCTGCAGACAAACCTACGCAATCTCGATTCTGCATCAGGGATTGCTCGCGACACACCCACAAGAAATCACAGATCAGCATCAAAATTACCTCGACATTTTTGCTCATAAAATTAATAATGTTGAGTGAAGTAACTGGAAAATATTGCTTGAGGTCTTGTTGATATAACTACCCCTGAAGGCTCGGTAAATAAGCGTTACAATGACAAGCTAAACAACGAGTTTGCGAGGAAGCAAGTTGGTGAGAATCGGATGATAGCTCTTGCTAGCCATGCCTTAAATGCTTGGATGAGCAGCGCAAAATATGGACACGATTTAACGATTTCAGTGCTGTCATGGATTACACTGTAAATGTCACAATTCTTTGATTTATGTTCAAAGTTTGGTAGGGCATATTGATTTCTCAGCCAAATTAACTCATAAGAGAAAATTTTACTCAAAAGCTTCGATCTGCTATAGGCAATAACAAAATAACTGGAAAAAAACATTTGTTTT